>NC_048895.1:72320816-72514255 GCF_011077185.1 Oxyura jamaicensis | reverse complement strand
GAAAGAAAGAAAGAAAGAAAGAAAGAAAGAAAGAAAGAAAGAAAGAAAGAAAGAAAGAAAGAAAGAAAGAAAGAAAGAAAGAAAGAAAGAAAGACACATCTAAGCAGCAGAGAAGGAAGCTTTGCAGGCCACAGCCACCACCACCCTGGCCTTCACAGGAGGTCAGGAGCACTGTCGGATGAGGGGGGTCAGGTCTGAGATGCCCAGCTGCCTCCTCCTGTGGCACCTGAACAGGTCTCCATGTCCCAAATGACTTGGTCTATGCTCAGGTGCTCCTGTGGGACCCAAAATATCTCACCGGGGACTCTCACATTGCAGCCCCATCTTGGTAAATACTGCTACGAATTGGGCACTCAGCCTCTCCACTTGTGGCTGGCGGTATTTCCCTGGCTGGGTGATGTTGATGTTCATAATGAAGCTTTGGCAGAGAAACAGAGACATGCTGTAACCATTAGCAGACTTTGCATTTAGGATTTATCTCCAAAAAGGACAAAGGATAACTCAGCTTGATTGTTGTTTTTGTGCAAGTTCAGGTCTACACTTTCCATTGTAATACCAGTCTTGGTCTTCACCATTGTCTTCCTCTGACCCAGAAAAACTTGATCATGAAAACAATGTTAGTTAGAAAATAATGGAACTGATAAGTCATTGCAGGCACATGTGTGTCTCATTATACATCAGTTCGGTTTCACTATATATTTTACACTATGTAACATAAATTTCACTATGCACCACAAGTATTTCAATATGTGATAGTCAGAAAGTGGCAGTTTACACTAAAAGTTTCAGTATGTGGTAGGATATTTCAAATACTATAAATTCTCATTTTAAACGAAATGCATTGTGTAAATTAGTAAGAAATGCAGTTGTTTTAGTTTACCCAATGTGGTTTTCTTTCAGAACAGTATTTAGTACTGCACTGTTCAATTGCCATATTTATTTTTAATAGTTGATTAAGTTAAAATTTATTAAATCTACACTGTATAGTACTCAGGCAACCTGAGTTCCTTTTCATAGATTTTTTATCTCAACTCAATTAATACCTTATTAACAAACACACTAAATTTACTAATGAACTAAATTTATTAATGAACAAGATAAGCTTCCTCTGTGAGGCTTGTTATCTTCTTGCATTTTTAAATTATTTTTTTAATGCATTCTCTGATCAAGTAAAATTTGAGGGACCTAAAATCCTCATAAGGGTGAATTGTTTAAGCACAACTTTAACAAGTACATCATTAAACTTCCATTTATTGTAGATGATCATCATTTCAACAACAAATGCCTTCCCCACTGGTAAAAATGGGCATTCACCGTGATACTTCTGCACCAAAAAACTCTGTCAAATTTTAGAGTTACCAGGTCATCTTGTTTTCACATGTGGTGTCCTTCAGCACCAGAGGGTACAGACAGCTTTTGAAAAATACTTGCCATGAACCAACAGCATATCAAAAACAATCATGTGGCTGAGCAGGCCAAAGTATATATGCAGCAAGGACCATTTCCTGCAGCCTCCATCAAAGCTATGCTAACACTTCCAGACTGGTGAAGCAAAGCAACTTCCAGTAACTACCATTAGCATGTGCATAAATAATTTAAACATGCGTCAATGTTGAATTCTGGCCCGTGAGAGACACAGTTACCTCTGTTCTAGCCTCTGCCCCTCAGATATAACTTCACAGATAATTTTCTTGCAGTTTTCAATGCATAGTTGCAAGATGGTAATGGTCCACACTGAGCTCGAGTGTTCAGAAGAACTGGAGGCGTCATCTCCCCCTTCCTGCACTCAAAAGATGACGGTGACCCTGAGCCTACGTGACTCTGAGCGAGCCACTTAAACAGCTTCAAGGCCCTGGATTAATTAGAAACTAGGTCTTTTAATGTAACTCCTTGCCCCGTTGCAGGCCCAGCAGACCTCATTGGCTCCCTGCCAAATAGTTCAAGCACCTATTAGCCAAGGAAAAGGTAAAGAGCTTGGGAAGTAGTGTGCTGGATTTCAGCCCAACAGTTTCAAATCTCCTAACCCACAAGAGCAGCTTATCTATGTTTGGAGGTCAAAGACCTCAGTAAAACCCTTTTAACAGGTGCTTGCTGGCACAAAATCAAATGTTTGGCTCTTCAGATTAGAGTGATTCCCTGGTTTCTCACAAGTGGGGCAAAAAGGGCCATACAAGAAGACAGTGACACATTTGGGCCTGACCTGAGTCTGTTTATGCTATTTTTTTTTTTTTTTTTGGCAAAACATATCACCATGAGTGCTTCCTTAGCTCACAGGAGGTGGAACTGAATGTTTGAAGTATACAACTTGGCTATCCTACGCTGTCTTCCAAAATTTAAAATCAAGGCCCCCAGAAACTTCTTATTTATAGCCCATATCTATCATTAGGAAAATATTCCGCCCCAGACCCACCACAAAGCAAAGCTCATGAGCTACATCATGTGTTTTTCTGGTGACCAGGCTGAAGGAAATGGGCATGGTTGTGTCAGATGTGAGGTGCAATGAGTCCAGGGGGCAATGATCAATCCTTGTGTCCCAACCAGGGGCCAGGTGCAAGGGGAAAGCCTGAAACCTTGAACCAATTTTTCCCTGGTGCCTCCTCAGAGGCAGCCCAAGAGTAGCCCTGCTGCCTGACAGAGGTTGCCAGCAAAAACTTGGGTCTATCTTTTCATCCAGTAGGATATTTAGGATTTAAAAAGAAAGTGTTTTTACGTGTCTGCTTTGCATGACCAAACCTGAGTTATTCCTGCTGTTGTTTAAGAAAAGAAGAAGAGACAACAGTGCAAGCTTTTCCATATTCTCTTGCTCCCATATTAGATCTGGGCTGAGATATGTACAAAGCAATGTATTTATGCCCCAGATTCTACTGGCGATAGTGCCAACAAAAGCTAAATTACAAGGATTTTCCTGTAGCCAGGTTGCTAGTTGGACAAGTTTTGGAATGAGGGAAATATATTACACATATCCTCCAAGTCCCCTCCTAAGCAGTGTCAGGCTATAATTTTAGCTTACTCTTGTTACTGATCATGTATAATTGCTGTTGAGCCATCCTTTTGCCATCATGAAAGTTACATTATCTAAGCTGTTGCATTACTTTCACTAACTTACTTAATCCAAAGACTTTAGTATTTCTTGACTGAAAAGGCAGAACAGCACCAAAAGTTCATCAGAATATAGACCAACTCATTTATCAAATCCAAACCTTCCCACTTGACAAAATTAAGTTTCACTTGTAACCTAAAACGCATGAATTCCGGAAAAGAAATTGCAGCACAGCTTGATTCTCTGTCATGATTTCAGAAGCAGTTGGCATTTGCTTGAGCAGCATAGTTTCATGTGTACTAATAACATTTAACAAAGGACTTTTTCATCTTAGCTGACTGAAGAAGTAGGACCATCTGTAGTGTATAATTAAGCTGTTGAGTTTCCGTTGTTTTGAATTTGACCTACCTTTTTTCCTCTTTACTCAGCTATGGCTGAAGCTAATCTCTCTTCATCAAAATCCTTCTGTTTTGAATCAATGTGCCTCCATCTATGCAAATCTAAGAGAAATGCTCACAACTCCAGCCCTATCCCTGCTAGCTCCTGTGGAACATCTCGACCACCTTCACCTTTGTTATTTGAAGTCAACTTCACACAAACTTTTCACCCCCAAAAAAACGTAGATCAGCTTCACTTCCTCCAAATTTAGCAGCAAAACATTATAATCATCATTTAATGGGCAAGAACCTCTCAAAGTGATACCTTAAAAAAAAAAAAAAAAAAAAAAAAAAAAAAAAAAAAGAGAGCAAAAAAACCTTGATTAAAAGGTTGTCCTGGCATGGGGTTAAAATTTTCCACATCAGCAGCTTCCTGCATTCTTTTCCATTGATTTTCTTCAGATCAGCCTTTCTTTCCTCTTACAAAGAGAAGTCTTGGTACTTCTTTTAGTTCTGATTCATAACAACTGAAGATTTCAAAAACGTAGTGTGGCAAATAATACTCTGCTGATCTTATGGAAGGAAAAAGACCAGCTAGACCAAATCTCATTCATTCATTGCTGCAGGCAAGTCCTTGCTTCTGCCTGATGTTCTCTTCAGGACAGGGGGAGCAGCTTTGCCTCACTGGTGAGATTGCTTAAGAGTTTTGATTGAAAAAAGGCCTCTCCTCAATGTTTGTGCTGTGACTTTTATGCTGCAAGACACAAAACAACTGCTAAATCCAGCATCTGTTCAATTCAGCTTGTGTGGACAGGGAGACATTTTCCTGTTCTGGAACTGGCATTTGCAATGCCATTTAAAAGCATGGCAAAACCCTCAGCTTTTGTTAGCAAAATGCTCCACAAATACAGAGGAAATCCATGGAGGAGACTCCGTGGTCACTTGTATCTTAAGCAAGTCGTCCTAAAGAAAATAAGCAGCTCGTTGATTTAAAGGAACAACGTGAAAACTCCTCTGCAGTAACACAGTGCATTTTACCTTCTGGACAACTGCACAAAATTAACAAATCACTTGTTTAATACCAGATTTCTATACCTAGATGTCTGTGGGTTCCCATTTCCCATAAGCATAGGATAACAGTGAGACAGTCAAATTTCACTCTGCCATCAGCAGAAATCAGCAGTCAACAAGAGGGCAGCACAGAGAGGTGTACTGCAACCAGTAGCATATCTAACCATTTGCGTATCTAATCCCTTCCTCACGCTGACTTTTTATTTATTTTTTTAATTTTAATATTCCATTGTTTCCACAGAGATTGCAGATCCAGAGAGTTGGAGAGGAATAGAGCAAAGCCAAATAACTTCTTAGAAGCTTCAGAGGATGCTGCAGTCCCAGAATGGGTTCAGGAAACACGAGAGCTGGGGAAGGTTTCTGCTGCATGGTGCTTGTGCCTGCGATTAGGCACTGAGGTACAGCCTTTGGAAAGTACATTGATCAAACAGCTTGAACCAACACTGTTCCCAGAAGCAGAAAGGATCCGCACTGCTCAAGACATACCAAATAAGCATACAAGATTAAAAAGTAACAGCGCTCTGAATTCATTTCCAACGAGTGCTATCACAGAATGGATTCATACCTTCCCTGGAATTTGTATTTATCCCTCAAATCCTTATGCAGAAATAATAATAATAATAATAATAATAAACAAACAAAACCCCTCAAAATGAAACTCAGGAATCAGCTCAGCTCTGCACCCCAGCTAGGCATGCCATATAACCTGGGGGACAGGAGAGGGAAGCAGTGCTGTCTTTTCTGTGTTCAGATAGCAGTACCCCAGAGCATATTAAAAGCAATTATTTCCATCTGCCCCACAGCCTAGAAACCTGAAAATTGTTCTGCTGGAAAAAGTTCTAATACATCAGTGAGTAAACAGAAGCAGCCTACTGCTTTCTTACATGAATGACCACAATATTCTGGAGATGCCACATGTGCACTTCTGCACATTCGCCTACGCCTCGTAGGGTGGATGTTGGTTACTGGTCTCCAGACTGGCTGGGTGTCGTTGAAGAAGGTGGAAGAGAACAGGAAGACATAAAATGCTGATCCATTGCAGAAATTACTTTTTCTTTTTGGTCTGCATTCAGAAAGTATTAGACTAGTCATTTTTTCCTCTTCTTTTGAGAACAAGCACCTAACACCAATTAAATACTTGCAGGAAGATAACCACTTAGAGATGGTGAGGTTCTCCATGAAAACAGCCCCTGTGTGTAATATAAAGTAATTTCAGTATACATGTGAGGGACTTCAGCAAGTTGCAAACATCAGTTTTAGTTCTACAGATGCCACAGTTCAGCCCATAAAATCTCCAGATATTTAGCTGGTTGTTGACAGACTGATCATTGGTCACTGTGGATGAGAGCTGATGATGGCGTGAGCTCCGTGAATGCACCACCTCTGCCTCCCACTCCAACACCTCTGACTTTTAAGCCATCCTCCTTTCCACCAGGAGAACAGCACGGGGTGGGGAGGAGAAGGGAAAGGGAAAATAGGTGCCAGAATCATTTCTGTAGCTGTTTAAGCTCTATTTGTTAAAACAAGGACTAGTCCAATCACTTGATCATCACTTTATGCAAAACACTCCAGGAAAAAGAAAGCTTTATTATCTGAAGGCACAACTTAGATTTTGAACCCTGTGACAACATTCTTCTCAACCATGAATATGGGACTATGTAGACCAGTTTCTGTCTTCCATGGCTTGGTGAATAGCAGTAAGTGACATGGAAGCCTGGTGCCCGTCTCTCTACAAGCAGGCGTAGACTCTGGGTGCACCCACAGTGTCAGTCACGCAAGCTAGGTGGTGTGACCAGCTAATCCTCAGCCGGTGAGACAGCCCCATGCACAGAGGATGACCTCAGACCGAGGTATCTAGCAAAGGATGAGTTGCTGGCTTAGCAGGACTAGCAGAATTTTAAATAAAAGATGACATCACATGCTTATTTTTTAAACAAAAGAATCTCTATTAGTAGCAAATGCATAAAGCGAAGCCCTCATGCTTGCTGGAAAAGAGATTCTAACTGATGAAAAATCTGCAGTTACTGAGCTTGTCACAGTGTTCACCATACATTTCTCAACAAATGAGAAGTGGATTGGCTAGAAGCAGGCAGGCTAGGCAACCACTCTCCCATTGTTAAAGTAATTGGGATGTCTCAAGATTCCCAATTAAGATAACAAAGTAACTATTGTGGTCTGATCTTGTTGAAATATTTTGGGTATTATCTGTTTCTGACGGTCCAAGGAATTCTGTTATTTGGTTCAAGAGGCAAAAACAGTAGGTCTGCATGATGAATCCTCGCATAGTCACCCTCTGTGAGTCAGATCAAGGAGAAGCTCTGTCTCAGACCGCAGTGCTCATCCTCCCCTTCTGATTTATTTGGAACTGTATCTGCCAGACACAATGTTTTCCAGAAGGTGAAGTACAGTCCAGAATCTAGAAGAGTAGGAATGCCACCTCCCCCTTACCCACCTTAGAGTGGGTAAGTTTCTTAGTCAAGAAACTCTGAGGCTGCTGCATTGCATTTGTTCACATTAAACAAGCCAAGAGATTTTTTATTATTATTTTATTTATGAGATGTGAAAAAGTTGCCTTCAACTCTCCAAACCATAGTGCTAAATACCAAAGACACTGTGAAAGGGGCGCCTCTATTATTCAAGAAATATTTGTGTGCTTTTGGTAGATTAATTGCATTTAGCATTTTGGTTAAACACACAAACAAGCACAGCTTTTTGTTGTTGCTTCAAATGAGGCCAGAAAAAGAACAAAAGGCATTCAACTGAACCAATTTAGGTTTATAAACATATTAATTTTAAGAGCGCTATGTGTACACTTACAATGAATTTAAAGCAGTCAACCTTTGCAGTATGATGCCCAGTTTCCCTGTATCCAAATAATCCATAATCCAGATGCAAGTTGTCACAGACGCTTCTTTAGAGAGCTTGCAAAGTTAAAAGTCCATGTTTCCTATTAATTAATAATTGTTTTCAGCTGTTTTGGCAAGCGATTAAAACAAAGCGTCTGCCTTTAATGTTACAATATAAAAGTTTTCTTCTTTAGAGGCCTAAGTGCCAAGTGGGAATTACCTCATTTGCAGAAAGGTGTCAAACTTGATTGCTTGGAACATCTGTGAGCAAATAAGATGAGCTGATATTGTACCTGCCGTTGCAAGGATTTCCGCACAGCGCCCATTAAAATTACCCATTGAGCACTTTCAGAGGAACATCAGCTGAGGTGATTAAAACAATACTTTTAATGCCAATGGTGGACCACACTATGGAAGAGTCAGCCCATAAACAAACTGCCCAGGCTGTGCATCCTTTAGCAGACTATGCCATCCTGTGAACTTAGCATCACATGCCCTTTACACTACAGGATTTTCTTGATTTCTGCATTAAGCCTGATGAAGTGGGCTGAACCTTCCCTGGCTTCCAGCCGGTCAACTTATGAATTTAATTTCACATGCCCAAGAAAATATTAGCAATAGGACTGAAATTTCACACATGTACCACTAGATCTACCAGGCTTCTCTGGGACAATACAGTCTGAAAAGTTGGGCTGGGGACAAAATAGTCTCCTTTTAACTTCACCATCTTTTATCAACCTTCCAGAAGACAAAATAAAACAAAGCACCTTTTGTTATTGGTATCGGTCCATCTTTAGAAGAGGCAGCAAATACTTCAATCTTTGAGAAGGACCTCCTGCCATAAGCAGTGTTTTAGCATCATCTTTTATTCCCAGACTTTTACCTGTTTATTTCCCCAGTAAAACTGCTATCACAGTTCTCCTGGAAGCTGAATTTCCACATCCCTGCAGAGGAAGGGCAGCAGATTTCATGGCACAAGCTGACATACTCTGCTTGCAAAATGGAAGGTACTCACATCATGGATTTTACAGCTGCTTATCTTAGTATCCTCCCAAACACTGGGCAACTTGTTGAGAAATCTGCCTCTTCTGCAGCATCAAGAAGGTTGTGAAATTGACTGAAAGTGCAGGACTTGATCTCCTCTCTTTCTGATACACCATGGGAGCTATGGCTAGCTCCTGCTAACTCTGGTGTTGAGAACTTCTAAGATGTTCATCTTTTGTTGAGGTAGGATTATTTATTTATTTGTTTATTTAGACTAAATAGCACACAGTATATCTTTCCCTGCAAGGTAAGTAATCCAGACAAAGCTGCAGGCTGTGCTGAGCAAGCACCAACACAGCCATGCTCAGGAAGCTAAGTGGCTGGAGTTAGTGACAGAACTTCAGAAGAAGCAGAACCAGGTTTAGGTCAGCTCCCAGTTTGGGGAAGGAGATCTTTCCGCTGCTGCAACACCATTTCTACATGACCTGAATAGCAGAGGGATACTTCAGCACTCCTGGCAAACAGCGAGCACCAAAACACTGAGCAAGAGGACAAAAGCTGTCACATCATCTTGTTTCTGTGACCCTATTTGCCATTGCAAAATAAATCATTCTCAAGAAATATCCAGCCGTGCCATTTACAATGAATTGTAATTCACTGCATATTGAAATTAAATAAAAATCCCAGCCACTGATTTGTTTCTCATAATTAGCACCAGTGCTAGTCAAGGAAAAGATCCCTGTCCTAAGGTTACTTCAAATCACACCGAGAAGCCAGTTTGATGTAAATAACTCAGAAGAAATCCTGAAGGCAAAGACTCAAAGTCATTACTACAGGGCTACAGATCACCCAGCAAACCCTCCCTGGCCAGTGCCAGGGGAAGCACCCTGCCCTGGCGGAGCCGCAAGCGACCTGTTAGCCCCGGGAGGGCAGGAGGTAAAAGTGACCCATCTGGGGGCAGCTCTGCAGGGCTAACGCCCTTGTTTATTATGTGGCAACTGCGGCGCACGCCCATCCATCCAGGTGTTAAGGATCTACTCCTCTGATGATAGTACCACATCCATTCTGGCCCCACAACCCCTTGGGATCAAAGCAGAACACCCAAATCTGTTACAGTGCATTCTAATCAAGTATTATAATAAAGATTAAGAGGGTGTTTTTGTCCTGCACAGACGATACCTTGCAGCAAAGATGTACCTGCTGATGTTGCAAACTTGATGCCTTTGATTATTTCAGCATCTTCCAGTGATGAATAAACACCTTTTAAAAATGAACGTATTTCTTTCTTGCACTCTCAAGCCTCCTGATACCATCAAATGGTGTTCTGGAATAGCAGCCGCGTGTGGTTTTGAAGCACTGTTAATTGCCTGCAGTGACACAAGCAGGGACTGACTTGGGCGCGGGCAGGGGGTGGGGAGCTGAGCAATGCTTTTGTCGGCCTCTTCCATACGCCACCACATCAGCTCGATGAGGTTTTCTTTTTTGAACGTTTACAGAGGGCTGATTACACAGAGACAGCAAAACAAGTGTGAATGGAGGTTGGTAAAAAAAACTCTGTGGATACTTCCATTTCCTTTAGAGACAGATTTTAAAGATTGGATTTACCCTCGTGTTATCTTTCTGGAAGCTCATGTGGTTGCCCTGACCAAGCCTCTCTTAGAGGTGTGGCTCAAAAACTTGACAGACCTAAATTTCAGAAAAACCTGAAAGGATAGCTCAAGAATTAATCTTTATGCCCAGTAGCTACAGTTCACCTTCATTGTCCAAAGCAACAACAAAAAAAGAAAAAAAAGAAAAAAAGAAAAAAAAAGACTGCATTATGAAAAATGTGGCATCTCATTTGTCGAGGGGGCAAGAATGCAAGTAGTAAGCTTTAGGGAACCAAAATATTTTCCCCCACACCCACTTCCAAAAGATGCTGAACCCGATATGATTTATAGAGGCCAGAGGGATGAGTCCTGCTGTGCCTGCCAGGGGAAGCCAGTCACAGCAGAGTCCTTGGGGGCATTCAAGCTTCAGTAAGGGATGAAATGAAGACTGAGCAGTTCCTCTTATTGGCATGTTAAGAAACACAGACAATATATTTCAAGGAATTTTTAGGCTGACCCATTATGTTCTCGCCCGTCTTACCATTGAAATAATTGAATGCATGACCAGAAGTGGGGCATCGCTAATTTCACTAAAAACTGACACTATGATTTCTTAGTGAAGGATGGTGGAGCAATAAATTAAGCTGATTCTTTAATTGCCATTATGGCTCTTCTTCCACAGTGATTTCCTCAGCAGCTGTCAAATGTAAATTTATACGCATTAAAACAAAACTGGCCAGTTTCCATAAGGGAGCAGATCCCCCAGATTGGCAGAGAAACGGCCTGGGTGGTTCAGCAAAAACACACCTCGAGAGAGAGGTTAAAGTCCTTGTGTGTTTTCCTGTTTAAAGGTGCCAAAATGTAGAGAACAGACATGCTAATGATTAAAATCAGCGAGTCCTCCTGCTGCTGCTTACATAGTCGGACTGTGAATATTTACATCTTTCTCCACAACTACTCCCAATATAATGGAACCTCACTCTGACCAGCAAATTAAACAAAAAATGGCTTGTGAGCCAAACCGGTTCTGATAATTTATTACACACGTTGAAACTTCATTCTGCTAGTATGTGCGAAATATTCATAAAAGCATGAAGTGAAGCTTCAGAAGCACGGAACAGGTGCATTCGTGGCACCAAGCTCCACCGATGACTCCACCATCCATCCCCCGAACCAAGAAGCAACACCAATGTGTTGGGGAACACTGAACCAATGTCTCAGGGAGCAATGACCAGAAGCACTCATGTGAAACCACGTCTACCCTTTGGGCACCATCTCCTGCTGCCTGGCAGCTGAATGCAGCCCAGGCCTAGGGCCTGCAGCAGAGGAAGCAGCTCTGAAGGACATTTTGTAAACGAAGGCCTTCTTAAGCAACAGGCCGAAAGAAGGAGGTCAAAAACACCTCCTCAGCTGCATTGCTCAGCCCCGTGAGCAAGGCGTGAAAGACGGTGACACTGCAGGTGCCAGACACCGTGCTTCACACATGAAAGCCAGAAGGCCGTGCTCATGGAAAGGAAGGTGCATGGTGGAAGCTGTAAGGTTATGAGTGAGCGAGAAATCTTGGGCGAGACGAAGAATTCAGCCCTGTCATTTCTCTCCCCACCGATTATTTTTCTCTCGAGCCCCACCTTCACTGGTTTTTAATTCTTGTTTCCCTCTCCCCTCCTCCGCAGGTTTCTTTCGCTGTTTTCCTGCGGGGCTACTCAGTTTGTGGTAACCACCAGCAGAAACCAAGTCATGCCTCAGGTGTAGGAGAAGCCGTGAAAGAGTGCTCCAGAGATCGGGGTTTTAGTCACGCTCGCTTTTACAGTTATCGATAACAAACACAGAAGGGAGAAAAGAAAACCTGAGAGCAAGGGGCAGGCCTGAGCTAATCTCTCTTCAGATGAGGTCATGGATTAACTGGAAAAAGACAAAAAAAAAAAAAAAAAAAAAAAAAGAGAGAGAGAACCTGCAAATTAAGAAAGCAGTGCTTGCAAGCAAGGGACAAACTTCGTATAATAAAATGGTCACAGTGGAAAAGATGAACAACGTGCATATAACTTCCTGGGTCACAGCAGCACTGGAGGACGCAGAGGGCCACTCCCACCGTCTGATCTCGGCCTCTCATTTGCCTTGTACAGGCATGGATAAGCTGTAAAACGACGGAACACCAGCTTATTTTGCTATTTTTGAAGTGTGGAAAAAATCCAGTGAGGGTGTGCACACATGACTGATGGAAATCAAACCTCTGAAGTGCAGATTATTTTAATTAAAGCTAGAAGAGCATGTAAGATGCGCATTTCAGCCAGACAGTTTTCATTCTGATCTTTAATTCTGTAGTGATGAAAATATGTTTGAGTGCCTCTATTTAGCTCCCACACAGAAAGAATTACAAATTGTCCTTTTTTTCTTTCCTTTTTTTTTTTTTTTTTTTTTTAATGGCAGTTGGGACACTACTGACCCTAAGCAACAAAAAACCAATTACACACAAAAAGAACATAATGCAAAATAGCACTTGTTTTTCACTTGAAACATCCTCAAGAGATCCCCTAAAGACTTCAAAAAAAGTGAACAGCAGCTTCAGCACTGGGAATCCAGCCCATAACCCCGCTCTCACCCCAATCTCCTATTTACTGAGCCACACCAGACCCAAAATATCCTATGGCACATACCTACGGCACGCGTGCACTAGGCCACCAGCAGCTTTGCATTAGGTACATGAGCACTTTCTCTGCCTGCCTTGTGCTTGTAAGGCACCCATGGAAAGCTTCATTCACATCAAAGCAGGTGCAAAAATCCTGTAGCAGGTTTTGCTTTTTCATAACGAATTGCAAAGCAAACAAGAATGCTATTCTTCTCTTAAAATTACCTCGTGTATGACAAGGGCAACTAAACAGGGTGGATGGGGGGTGGATGGAGAGGTTTAGCAAACAATACTATTGATTTTTTTTTTAATTTTTTTTTTTTTTTCCCTCAGCACAGCTCAGTTTTCTTTGAAGGAGATCAAACTTCTAGTAGCGGTTATGACGTGCATGTGAACTTGCAAAACACAGTCCTACGAGCGATCCTCCAAATTCTGGGAGGTGCAAAATACATCACGTAGCAGTTTTACCCTTTCCACCTTACAATACTCACAATTACCATGAAGACTAAGAATACAATGTGTGTTAGTAACTAGATCACACATTTGCTCCCACAACGTATTCATTTTATTATATCTGTTGACCTATATTAGTGAAATGATGCAAGGATTAAGGCTTTAAACATCTTCAATGGAAAGTGCTATTTTAAAATCTGACGCATTTTGGCAGTTTCAAGTGCAGTAAAGTAGAGCTCCGCCAACCTCTAGCTTTATCACAACTACCCTTCTTCTACCTCAGCATTTTTATCCAGTATTAGTAAAACCATGTGGAAAAACATACCTTTACTTCATGTAACTGCTGTCTTATACCCATAAAAACCTGAACTACACGAAACTTATCTCAATTTATCTGTCTGCATACCTGTATTTGAAAAAAAAAAAAAAAGTTTTGTATTCTCGTGTGTTCTTCAATCTAACATTTAGAGAAGCTGATGTTTCATTTCACAGTTAAATTCATTACTCGAATCTTGGAGACATGAACGGTGAGGGAAAGAAAGAAAACACCTCACTTTAAACTCCTCTTCCGCAAGCAAATTTGATGGTGTGACTTAAAAGTACAGAGATCTGAAATCTACTTCTGAGCATTTGAAACTTCATATCTTTTTTACCTCTCTAAAGAGATATTAGTCAGGGTTAGCATGACATTTTGAAATGTCACCATCCCTGTCTCAAAACCAGAATTTTTAGCACACAACAGATACCTACCTGCTTTAATTCAGAAATGCATTCTGTATGTGATACCATATTCTAAAAGCCTCTGTGTAAATCACCTCAGGAATCTCCTTCCCCTCCAAATAAGCAGGGACTGCTAAAATAGATTTGAATAACGTTATTTTCTCAGTAAACACCTTACAAAGTAATTTCGGTTTTGCTCGAGGGCCAAAGTTTGGAAAAAGCAGTAGCACAAGCCAGAGAGGCACTCAGACTCTACACCTGGTCTGTTTGCAACACCAGAACAATGGAGCTCACAGGATCCCTCCCAACCACCCCCTCCAGCACCATTTGATTGCATCAATATTAGAATTAGGCTGATGTAGATGTTCAGACTGGTTGCATAATTGCATGGAGTACCACATGAGTAAACGCATTCTCTATGCTACTGCTGAACTTGCAGGCAAACATCTAGATTGTTTCAATAGTTTAAAATCATTATTACATACAGCATTCAATCTGGAAAGCACCCATGAAAGGGATTCATCTGTTCTTATCAAGCCCCTTGGTTTGCTAAACTACCACTGGCAAGCTGTGATATTTGCTTAGAACACTCCCTAAAGCGCAGGGTGAGTTTTTAGCCCTACAAATCATCAAAGAAGGTGCTAATACACTTGTGCAGCTGACGTGCATTTTCCAAAATATGGAAATAAAAAACAATAATAATAAAAAAAACCAACACCCTACCACAAGTTACCATCACTGCCACAGACATGGATTTTCACTCAGCTGTCACTCACCATGAAAGGAAATGAAAAAATGTCATAATTGTTCAGCATATAAACAATACTGGAAGCGATGATCAAGAGTCTTCATCAGCTGATAGATATCTGGCTGTCACGACACAGAACTGAAAGGATTTTCCCAGTCAGAGTCTCTTGCCATTTTCGTAATTAAGCTCATATTGGCTTGTTCCACCGCTCCTAACACCCATAGTGGAGAAGTAACTGGAAGCAGCTCAGTAGCTTTCCCTTCCGTACGTTTATTAATGGTTGTTTCCTAGTGCATCTTCCTTTGTTTTATTTGTCCTTAAGACTTATTATTTCTCCACATTCCTGCAAGATTCCCTAATCACACCACCATGTATTCCCAGCAGTATTTGCATTCCTGCCACTAAAGTAGCACTGTCCCTATTCCAGTCTGAATTTCTCCTTGCACACGGGAGCTCAGAACTGCACACAATATCCCCCTGGAGAACTACTGCCCCTGCAGAAAAATAATTCCCCCCCCCCCCCCCCTTTTCTGATTTTTCTGTGCTTAATGTAAAACCAGAATTACATGTGCTTTTGCAGCATAACACAACATTGCATGATTGCTAGTTCTTGCTATGCCTTTTCCATCAGAAATCCTTATTTGTCCTTATGCACTGTCTGTATATTTAATTCTGCACCTTTCCTAATTCTTCATTTTCCACAGTTACCCATCTTTCAAATACCAAGTACAATTTCTTCCAGTAGTGGCAAGGTCCTCTGATTTTATTTTTATTTTTCACCTGTATAAATTTATTTTCTGTGCTTTTTTTTTTTTCCCCAATGAATTCATTGAAAATTACTTAAAAGTAAAATAACCAATTTATAGCTTTTAATGAAAAGGCATGGCTTTGTGTGCTGACTGACAGCATGCTGAGTGACAGTCGGTGGTATCAAAGATCAAAGAAAGCATTGGAAAACTCACTCTTTCTTCATCGAATATTCAAAAACCGAAGGAGCCATTGCCAAATGTGAAATACAGTGAACAACAAGCTCTGCTTCTTGCCCTAAAATTGTGCTTTAACTGGCTCACTGGATGCACTTAAATTCTCAAGGTAGAGGAATGTATGCGTCTGTATGTGTACCTGGTACTTTTCATTAGCACTGAAATAAGTTCAGGGAGCAGTATTTTAGTTTCTGAACATTTTAGACCAGATCTGTTTTTTTTGTTTTGTTCTTGAAATTGCAGCATTTCAAAGTAAAGTATTTAATTGAGCCACAATGCACCTCCTGTTGCTACTGTTATTCACCCAGTAAGCAGTAGAAAGTATAGAAATGTGATTAGAATCAGGTAGCAAAGACTCCAGTTCATTTTTGTGATGTAGTCCTTTGTTTAGACGCATCACCTAACCAGCTCTTTAAGCAGCTTTTGCTTAAGTATTAATTAAATGCTTTGTCACCCCATGACAAGAATCCTTATTTAGCTGGAAATAAGGACAGACTCAAACTTTGTTCTATTTTTTTTAATAATGTTTAAATAATTTAATAGGAGTATGTTTTAAAGCCAAGCTCTTTGTTTCACGCTAGGCCTTTAAAGTTGGATTTACTAGCAAATAAGGGCCATGAGAAGAGCACTCGCTACTTAAACTGCTGGTGTAATTTAAAATTAAATTAAAATGCATTAAAATAGCCAGCGACTTACTCCAGTTTACCTTCAAATGAAGGAAACAATCTTTACACTTTCTAATGTACTGCCTCTTGTAACATCATCCTGATTAATGGAAAAATTAATTCTACAAAAGACTTTCTTTTTCCTCAATATGAAGGCTACAAAATATTTGTTTTATTCACTGGCAGGACATTGAAATTCTCCAGAATATTTAGATGTGTCTGCCTACAAAAGTTTATAAATGCCAATCCAGCACTGTACCAGAAATTCCAAACAGAACTGGAAATTAGAATAATTCAACCAAATCACCCCCCTATAAGAATATTATATTTCAATTCTGCATAAACACAGATCAGCATGTTTCATTTCTTTTAAAAGATTCTTCATGACCTGCAGAATACAGCGTATGTTTATTTCCCTATTACTTTTTTTCCTTCCTTTTCCTTAATGCCATTTCCTCATTTACATTTAAAACACTATCTAATCTGTTCTATTGACATTTTTCTGCCCTTTGGGCTTTTCTAACCTCAATTCTATCCTCACCCAAAGAGATCCCTCCCCCATGCTTCTAAAAGAGTTTTTGTTTGTTTGATTGATTTCCATTTTGTTCTTTTTCAGCTACAGGTAAGCATCCTCCCATAAAGGGAGAACAGAAAGAAAGCAGAATGAGAATAACAGTGGTAGTTATCATGACATTTGCAAGCTAAAATTTTAAGTAGGAACTTCAACAGCTACCTTTTTTTGGATAGAAAAATGTCATGCTTTCTTTATATTTGATAATATTTGACATACTCGATAATACATCTATATAAACATAGCTTTGTGCCACAACCAACCAGAAACTGCAGACAAAGCAATACTGCACAGTTTGATGAATTCAACATAACACAAAAAATGGTAGGGTCCTAGTAGCAGCTGTAATGGTAAGAAACATTTAGAAAACAAAGCAACCCAGTAACCTAAAAATACATCTGCTAAAATAAGTAAAAATCTGTGCAATGAGATTCTAACCTTTCAAATTTCAGATTGATTGCCCAGGGACCACAGTAGAAAACTAAACTCAGATGCAGGGAAGTATTAGCTTGGAAAAGCCTCAGCTTTCCAAAACTCAGAATTATTAAAAAGCAATACATCTGTTCATCATTCTATGATTTAACTGTTTTCTACTCTATGGGAATAAACAGCAGGATACAATAGTTTGCAACATCCGTTTACTTCTTTTTTTTTTTTTAAACTTTTTAAACTAATGTAAGAAAATATTCTCACAGAAAAAAATAGATGAAAACAAAGAAATGCCATGACAAATCCTGAGACAAATTATCCCACATCATTGCTAGTCTATGAAAACTGGTTGGAATAATAAACATACTGGAGTATTCAGTGACAGCATACAAATCAAAAGTATTTGTAAATTATTAAGTTGTGCATGTTTTTAAATGACAAAACATGCCATGGGTTTACTTTTAAAATCTCTCACTGCTTGTTATCAAAGTTAAAAGATCATTTGCATACGAATACACATACTGTAAACATGAAATTCTCATTAAGGAAAGATGGGTTTACAGTAATTTGATCTTTTACAAAAAGCTATTGGTAACTAAATCTCTCAGTGTCTAACTTTCTAGAAAATTAAACCAATGTTTCCACTCTCAAAGTTGAAACACTACCGCTTTAGGAAATAGCCCTGTTTATTTGTTAATCAGAAATACAATCGAGTGGCATATTTCCATTTGCTCTTCGGCTGACAGTTTCAGCTTCATTATATTTTACAAGAAAACAGCAGACTTGCAGAGGTCCTGTAAATTCTTTCATATCGCAACTGAAGTTTAATTACAGCGGTGAAGAAAAGCAGTGGTGATGCAAAATAAGATCAACCCAATTGCCCTTATCTGATGATAGGATCTCTCTTCCTGTTTGGCTTGCAGCAGTGAGGACTTCTTGTTTTGTTTCTTTTTCTTTTTTTCTGGTCAGGCTGCCTCTCTCAAGGCTGACTGAAGCAAGAAGTTAACGTGTCCTTATAATTCCAGCTTGAGAATGATCCTCATACCAATACAGCCAAGGTTCAATCAATAGGTCGGGGAATGATACTAATGTGAAGAAAATTATCTGGATAGCTCATATGTTCGCTTAGCCACTGTATCGGTGTTTCCAGCATCGGCTCAATTCCATGAATCATGATTTGGGTCTTCTTCTCTCCATCTAATTCAAAGAAAAAAAGAAACCACTAGTATACCACTCAAAACGCACAGAAATATTTAAATTTACCTATACTTAATTTACAGTAGATTTAATTGGTGTTACAGAGTTCAACCTGTAACAGAACGAAAAGCAGGAAATACTGGTATGGAGAAAGCTGAGATTTGTATAATCTAAAACAGAAACTTTGTGTTTAAATAATTCCAAGAAAAAGTTGGGTAAAAATGAAACTTAATGAAAGCAGCTCTCTTCTTCATTAGTGGCAAGTTTTTTCCTATAGCGATTGCAGCTCGGTGTCAACACAGTTCAGGCATACCCATCTCCCAGACAGAAGCCATACAAATTTTATGCAGACCAGACTTAAGATATTAGGCTTCTTAAAACTTACCAGGGAAGTTGTATTTTTAATACTTTATATGCTTTCTGCTGAAAAAGCCGGACTACATGTACTATGTCATACACATAACATACGTAATATTCCTGAAGTAATTTTGCTTTGTTAAGAATTTACTTAAGTCCCTAGCAATAGTACTGAGAGTTACTCAGAAGACTGAGTTGGCACCAGCTTTTTCTCACTTAGTTTCATCTCTTAGAAAGGCTATGTTGGTAAATGATTCCCAGTATGACAAGAATATATTCTAAGAATATTTCAATTCTTTTTATTTATATTTGTCCCGGAGGATGCAAGTACTTTGATCCTTTGGTTCAAATGATGGGAACCAGCTAAAGCAGCTGACATAACTGTCACAAAATGTGAACTAAAAAAAAAAATAAATTAAAATTTATTTCAGAGTCATGATACGAGAAGAGCATTTAGAATATGCTCCAAATAATGGGGGGGGAGGGGAGGGGGGGGGGGGGGAGGAGAAAAGCAGTGACCTTTTTCTGTTTTTATACTATACTCTGGCATTCTCACACGGACCTACCACAGTCAGTGCTCAGAAATATCACTGCCTTTCTAACTGGCATTTTATCCCCCTGCCATCTACAGTACAGAACAAAGCACTGTGCCGCCCAAGGGTTGCATGGAAAAGCAGAGCCTATGAAGTAGAAGTGCCATTACTGGCTCTGTCGTTCAGCTCCCCCAGTTATAGAGTAACACCTACGTTATGAGAGAGGTAAAATCTTATTTTCGTTTGGTAGCCAAAATGATTTGGCAGCTGCCTGAAGAAGTATTTGTATTTTAGCTACCTATGCCAGCACAGCCTACATTATTCTATACAATTCTATTCTATACAATCATCCCTGAATACGCTGTTGACTTTATACCAGTAGTAACTTCCACTGCAGAAGCTGACAGTTAATATGTGCCTAAAATACAGCATTATACATTAGTTATAGGTTACCTACATATAGTAACATATTCTGTACAAATTCTTGATTAAATATAGAAAGCTTGATTCTTTAGATGGCGTATGTTATCATGCTAAATTAAGCATAAACAACTGCTGGTTTCTGGTTTTATTGTTGACAGGACAGAAATCACAGCACATCATGTAAAATAAACATCTGGTATTTCCAACCAAACCAGGTATTTATTGGGCTGAAAAACTACCAATCAGGAGTTTAAACGCCAAAAGAAAAGATCTCAGCAACAAAGTTTTTATGCTGAGAAGCTGGCAACATCCAAATATTTTCAATATAAAGTAATTGCCTAAAATATGTATTTAACACTTTCAAAATAAAAACAAATTTTGGTATTCCATAAATTGACCATGAAGTTGAAAACAAGTATTTGCATTTCATAATAGTAGTTAATTGCCAAAAAGAACTCATTTACATACAGAGATGGCAGAAAAAAATGGTATTAGTTTCCAGATTTCATTTACAGCAACTTTGCCACTGAAAAATGGGGGAAAGCCTGCTGAGCTCTGGAGAAAGCTTCAACAAGAGTCAAACTAATCACAGAGCACAGAATTTCATGTTACATGCCAATATAAGGGATGCATTACTACAAAATTCGATCATACACCATATATTAAAATTTAAACAATAATTTAAATGTTACGCTGCATATTCTTTCCTTAAAAACAATTATATTTTTCCACTTCCTCCAGATTTGAATCATGTCCTTAAATACAACTTGTAGTTATTCACACAACTCTTTCATCTGTAAATTTAGTAAGAATGCTCTTATTAATGGGCTGAATGATGGAAACATTAAGAGTATGGTCAGAACAGAGTACTCAATTTTCTTCCTTTTCAGCAGTGAATCATTTGCAATCACTCTGCACGTAGACATTATCTGGTCAATTTAGTACCTCTAAAGTTTCACCAAAAAATGGCTTCTTCACTACTTTCAAAGATGCACTATAATCTAATGCCAGAATTTTTACAAATTAAAAGAAGATTAAGAGAAAACAAAAGATTAATTTGAAACCATTCCGTTCATGACAAATGCATATTGGCTATTACACATATCCTCATTAACTAATCCATGCGTATGAACAGTTTAGCCTCGGTCCAGACTGTGCTAGCCACTTGTATGTACCCAACTGTTTTTAGCAAAAATTTGCACCAAAATGGATTAAAAACTTTATCATTTGACTATCATTTCCTTGTTACTGTACAAAAAGCTTATAAACTCTTTCCTTGACTTCTTTTACTATGTAACAGAATATTTTTGGATGCTTCTGCATGTGTGTGCTAACTTGATGCCTCTTGCTTTACAATGAAATGCAGGTCATCTGGGTGTCCCCATTCACCTTTCCCTACCTAGCTGTCCTTTTCTCATACAAATCTTTTATTCTGTTCCTCAGCAAACTGAGAAAGTCTGAGGTCAATGAAGAATTTATGGTGTAATTAAAGTCTACATCTCTGCATTACCGTTGTTTGTGCCTTAGTATTATCTCTGAAAAAGCATCACTTCTCCTTAATTCTTTTTTCCCCTTGAGGCTTGACTAGAGATCTTATCTATCAATTCTGTATTACTGTAGCCTTCTTCTACAAAATCTATTGTTTTTACTTCAGCATCTCCCCTCCTTGGACCATAAACTCTCACTTAAGTTGCATTTACTCAAAATTCCTTCCAACTTCCACGTTGTGAGTAACTTCCCCATTTTGAATGGCATCCAGAGAGCTTCTCCCATAGACGGCTCCTCCATCTTGTGTAACAAAAAACTGTCAATGGCAAATACATTTTAAAAATTGCTGAAAAACACTCATTTTCTCAACGTCCGCCTGCCTAATTAGCACTGACCATTACCAGTCTGATTTGGGTTCTGGTTGACTTGTTAGCTTCTCATGAAAGCTTCATCCACCTGGTTTATATCTGTAACAGAACTGCATCAGATTTTTCTTTCCATTACCGTTTGTAGGCTTTTAGGAGTTGCAGATCGCTTTGTATGCATCTTGACATACAAAGTATTGTCCTCTGCTTCCCTACCCCATATACAAGTTGCTAAACACAAAATATATTTAAATGAGTGGCATAAGATTTAAACGACTTAATTACATAGAAGATTAATGCCATGTCATTGGACCAGGCCTATAAAAATTAGAGCTAATAACTTCGTTCATCTGTACTACATGGGATTCAGACCTGGTAGGACCATAACTGTCAGTACTCATTTTACAATATGCAGTAATATAATAGGAAAAAAAAAAAAAAGAATTTTCTTAAAAGCAGTTAATAAAAATCTTCTAGTCATCCCACTGACTTTTATCTTTTTAAGTCAAGATAGAACTGAGTTACGTGTTAGGTACCATATGACCTACAGATGGTTTCTTTTATTTTGTTGCAAATTAAGGAAGACGACAAAGTGAAAATATCAGAAAAATGAAAGCATAGCAATAAATATTTCATAGAAAAGTTTACAGTGTGTGTACACAGTAACTATTTACTTTTAGATCAGGGTGTTTTTTAGATTATTGGATTGATGTACATGGGATAAATACTGTTTTAGCATTTACAGAAAAGCTTCAAGACAAATTAAGTCACAGAGCAACTGTCAAAGGAGTAACTGATTTTCCTTTGTTTTCCTTGTGAAAATTCATGAATTCAGAAGCCACTATAAGCCCCTGAAAGTCTTTATGGCAAACGATAAGCAGAGATTATAAGGCTTGTTGGTAAAACTTCGCAATGTTCCATCTGCAGAAGGCACACAGGCACATAACTATGGTTACCTTTTGTGTTCTTTTGACATCTTAGATCACTTAATTTAGATGCTCTAACTCAAGTGTTGCAACACGAAGTAGGAACCTGACCAAGGATAACAGAGCATGCCATGTCAGAGGTTTTCCAACTCTGCACAGGAAGTGGAGAGAAATAGGCAGCTCAGATACAAAGGAGAGAAGCAGACGTCTGCCTAAGCACTCCTGATCAGGAAACCACCCTGATCCAGCCAAAACAAGCACTGGTATAGGACTCTTGCAGGTAGGCATCTGCTGGAAGGAATCAGGAGGTGGTGGCTGTTGCATTATAAAAGAGTCCTTGAGAGAGAGGCTCAAAGCACTCCTCCATCCTGAGGAAGCTTTAAGTTCCCTCTCCCTTCTTTAAAGAGAATGCCCTAATGCAATATTTGCTTTTGCTGATCCCAAGCTCCCTCTAAAAACCTTTAGGGTTCAATGACGGGGAGAGGGAAGGAGGGAAGAAAGTAGACAAAGAAGAATAGAAAATATGCAATCTTCAGAGAAGGTAGGAAGATGTGTAATGTCATGGTAACAAACACAGGGTAAGGTTTTCTATTTCCTTTAACCACATAAATTATCACTTGCAAACTAAAACACTCAAAATTAGAACATGAGAATCAGCTTATTCAGCATCAATTCAGATTGTTATACGTACCCCTGATGCAATCTAAATACAATTTTTCTACTGAATCATCTTTCTATTTAGAAAGGAAGAAAAAAAAATGCTTCCAAGATAGATTCAAGTGCCGAGGAACAGAATGGTGAGAAGGAACTATTTCTGGCAAAGGTGTGTATTTCAGCCCTTTTTTTCACCCACATTAGCACCATAATGCCCACCAATGCTGCAGCTAGAAACTCCCTTTCACCTACCCAAGATCAGCTTCTCTAGCAAACCTACATCACTATGATACATCACTTAAAATTCCTTAATGGCATGAGATGCCTCTGTTCAGGCTTGTGGCCTCTTAGCAAGCACCTGTCAGGCAATTTATCTGGCTTAAATTCTTTCACTGATAGACATTACAAGATATTCTGGATTTTGCAAGAATTTTCCTAGAGTACTTCAGTTAGAATCCTCTGTATGCAAGGACCTCTGCATAGCAAGTCTCAGAACCTGCCTGTAGTCATCAAAATGGGTAATGCAGAAATCCCCACCCTCTTATTCAGGGCTGCACCATTTTCAAAAGTGGCTTCAGAAGCCCAAAAATGGAAAACAGTACCCTGTACTTCAAACTAGAAATTCAAATAATGTGCTTCTTGCATGATACCTGGCCACAGGAATACAATGGACAGGGATACTAAAAAGCATAGGGACTAAGATCAAACAAGGACAATGTTGTGCAGTAGCAGCCCTACAAATAGTGTAACAAAACTAGTTCCCAGCATTTTCAACTGTGAAATGGCCATAAATATTTGCTCGCTTATCTTCAGAATACATCACAGGTTCCAGACGACACGGTACTAAAGGTATTCCGATGGGTTACACCACACAGTAGAAAAACTCATCTTGTGTTTGTGTTACAAGGAGCAGAGTTCTCCTTTTGTGGCTGTGCTATAGCTACTTTCCTTTTCACCCCTCGTGCTCCTCAGATGACCAGGCAGCAGCACAGACCTTCAGGTGGAGGTACATTGAGTAGCCAGAACACTCCTTGACCATGAGTTTGAAGCTGGTGCCTCAGACATCGCAGAATCTGAAGAGACAGACTGACATCTTCATAGGGAAAGACTTTAATCGCTTTAGCATTTCTTAGGAAATCATTTACAGACAGACAGAAAACCTTCAGTAGTTTGTTTCACACATAGTGGCAACTACTAAGTCCATCACTGACAGATATTACTGACTCTGTTTTTAAAACCTAAAGCCAAAACTGAAGGTAAGTCCCTGGCAGGCAAAGATGAACATTTCCTTCTGAACACTGGATGTTTGGTTTAGCACAAAGGACTGCATGCATATGAAACAATGATTTCCAAAAGACTACATTGTTCAGCAAGCAAATAAATCCAAAGCTACTATGTTTTAATCTGCAGTCCCAGGTGGTAAGAAAGAACTGGAGAGTGGTTGGAGTCACCCCTCATCTCTCTAGGGGGACCAGGATGGTTACTTTAGGATATACAGAGAAGAGGCAGCCCCAGACAAGCCTTGTGGTATAAAGACCTGAAGTACTCCAGTGACTTGTGCACCAGAAGTAGAATATAAATAAACAAGCATTTGATGAGTGTGCTTTACTTTGTATGCCTTTAAGTAGGTAGCACCTCTTTAAAAACAAACAAAAAAAGCAGCACACCCAAAACTGCAATACTGGCAGCAAGGGTTCAATTTGATACAGGGATCTTTCAACTATTACCACTGAAACTAATGCACAGCATTAAGCTCTTCAACAATAACCTGTTCAAAACTGAAAATACCTCCAACATCTGAAATTTAAAGTGCCAATGATTAGATACCATTTACAGCAAAGTAATTGTTTTCATTGCATGTGCTACAAAAATCATATATGCTCATTAAAATATCTGTAAACTTAAAAAATAATCTGAGTATTAATATTTTCACATTACTTTTAATAACATTTAGTTTCGCCAGATATCCTATCTTTTTTTCCTTTAGAGCAGACTATTTCTTTCCTCAGCCAGCAAACCTAGATATGGAATGAATTCAACCAATCTATAAATCAAATATTCATGCTTTGCTTTTCCTAAGTACCTTTTAAATACCTTTAAGTACCTTTAAAAATAAATTAGTAGTTAAAATATTATTTCAACTTTGTCCAATTATAAACTCAAATCATTTTGGAACACTTCTGCAATCAATTTCTAACAAGCGCATGTGTAACAGCAACCAAAGTACAGAAATATGGTGAGATGCGGCACAGCAGCAATGACCTCAACATAAACATCTCAATTAAAAAAAAACAAATGTTTTATTCAAATCTTACCAACTCAACTAACAGGTACTCAATACCCATGCAATTTTATGGGGTGAAGACAAAAAAGAAAGTTGAGGTTGGTCTCATCTCAGGGCTAAACAATCAGTGCTCTTTTGAATGAGCTCAGCACAAGCAAGTACTTCAGACAGGGAACACTAAATGTTTCATCAGTGATACAAAATATTAAATATTTAAGCAACAATAACTTGAAGGTCTGAAGTCACTATGCACATTCTATTGAGCAGGTTTTTTTTTCTTGTAGAATTGTTTAACTAGGAATATATATTTTTTAACCAATAATATCTTTGCATTAATTTTCAGGAGCTTCACACTACTCTATTTCAACCATCACATCAAAGGCTCTTCTTACTTCTCTGTGAATGACTTTAATGCAGAAAGGACCCTGCTATTCGCAGTAGTAGGCACCACTGCCAGAAGTGACTCATTTCCACAGCAATCTCAACATACTTTCCACTTTGCCTTAATTGTGCATAAGCTAACAAGACCCTTATTCCCTTCCCTTCTAATTTTGGGGGTAATTATCAGTTTAAACAGAAATACATATGATATGTTGGGTCACAACTGGCAAGATATGCTTTTTAGTAGACTCTGACCAAGAATGAGAAAACGCAAAAAAATCTGAGAAGCCACCTCTAAAATAGCCTAGCCACAACAAAAGGTTCCTTCTGACCTCAAAAATTTAGAGGCTGATGTGTGACACGATGGCACAGCACTGACTTGTCATTCCTGCCAACAAATCCTGCCAGCACTGGGGAAAGCCAATGATGCTGATTCAGGTGAAGAACTCACAGACAAAACACACATTCAAAACACTACTCAGAACAAGTCTTCCTCCTCAAAATTACGCTGTATCTGGAATAAACGTTGTTCCAAACACAAGAAGCATTTTGGAGAAGAACTTCAGTTCCTGGATGTAATCCAACTGCCCAGAATGAGTATAAATTAACAGTCGGGTAGATCTTGTTAACCAGCACCAATCTCTCTCCTTTTAACCACTGGTAGTAACATGAGTTCAATTGCTCAAATTGAAGGTCACGGTCTTCCTAAATACATTCACAGCTCTGGATATTTTACACAAGTATCTCAGACTGCTTTTAACTAAAGGAAGTTCCTATCTAAGGGAAGTTCCTGGCCTCGAAGACAACTAATGGTAAATAAATTCCAATACTGTGCATTTTATTTTTTAAAAATCTCTTTTTAAAGGAACATTAAATTTTAATGGACTTGCTGAACAACCTCATGCAGACAATTTCTAAATCGTTATTTTTATTTTGTTCTGCTCCAAAATAAACAGTTCAAAATATCACTCTCTCCATCAAGGATTGTTTTGTCATTCTCATCATCTGGCTCAATTTCATCCTTCATGCCTTGATCTTGCCAGAGCTCCCCATAAGAACTACAGCGTCTTAGTCCAAAAGGATAGAACTGGACCTATATTAACCTCAAAAAGGCTGTTCTTGCATAGTACCTCCCTATAAAAGAGTAACTGTGCAAAACATCTCAAGTATTTCTCCACTGTGACACTGCCATTAAGTCCACATTCACTGATTTAGCGCTTTAAATGTTTTAAACAGTGCTATTTCTTTACATAGTTTCAATGCAGGCCAGTTGGTTTATCTCTGCATGATCTTCTGGGGGCATAAGCATCTCCTGTTAGAGTTTAGACATTTGTAAATTAAAGGAGAGGAAATTGTTTCCTTGTCACCATTATTTAGTATGATTACATTCCCTGGATTATATTCTAGCAGTCCTAGCTTTCTCTATCCTCAAAATGAAATTAGTCAAATATACAACATCATCATCTACATTAAGTATCATCAAATACTCTGAACAAACCAAATATTTGGCATCACCTCTATTCATCATTTTCTTCATGCAATTTTTCCTCTCAATTTCCTTCCATCTTCTACCTCAAGTCAAACGCCAGGTTATATACCCACATTTCTGAAACATAATGTGGATTGAGCCAGTCACCTCACACATGCTTATTACGCTTTAGAGTGGTTATGAAGCATAACTTTAGAAGCAGTTATTAAGCAGTTACTTGGAGCAAAACATAAGTTATGCGTCAAATATCATAGCAACCACATAGTATGCAAACAAACTAGAAAACATTTTTCTATTCCATTAAAACGGTCTTAAGAGAATAAATTCATCCTCAAACACCAGTAAGTTCAGGTTGCACGAGAATACTTTCTTTTTTTAAAAAAAAAACTATTCTCCATGCAGTCCAAAACACCAACAGCAATACCATCGAAGTCCGTCAAGAGGATCTTTCATTCTACAGAAGTCCATGCAGTGGAATGGAAAAGCAGTTAGAGTACTGAAATGAAAGCTTAATTGTAATAAATTACAAAAAAGTCTTGTGTATTTAACAGAAGTTTTTCGTTGTTGCAAGTAATTCCAAGCTAATTTATGACAACCCAAAAATGTTTTTTTTTTTGAACCACTAACATGTTAGCATTTAAAAGGTTTTAGAAGACCTTACAGTGACTGAGCCTGAGATGTTTCTCAAAAACCTAAGCCCCAAGAAGGGGGAGATATTTTATAAGCGAACCACTGGAAAATATTTATATCTTATATTCTTCCTAAGAATGAATCCCACCCTCAGCATCCACACCTCAGCCTTAATATACTTGAGTTCACAACTGAAACTTGATTTTTTTTTTCCTGCAATTTGCTTAAGTTTGGCTATGCAGATGTGAACAAAGAAGCAAAGTTCAACATGAATTGTGTTACCGTCCATTTACCGTACAAAATGTTTCTATATACAGGGAACAAACAAGGTGTGCATTAAAAGACAAGCATTTGAATGCATGACAAATTGAGCCCAACTCATCCATAATGTTTCCCATTGCTGAGAGAAAGCCAAACCACTTTTAGGAGTTATGTGGCTTTTTAAACTGCAGACACATTGACTTATGAGTTAACCCTTACATGTACCATGCCCTTAATTGAGTTTGAGGTTTCCCTTCCCTCTAAACTTTCTACAGCTGACCTTCAGAAATTAAAGCTAGTTCCGTATACAGATGGGGAGCTAAATGTAACCAAGATGGTTCTTGAAAAATGGAAATGGCCGATAAAGATTTTTTTTTCTCTTTAAAGATTGGTACAAATCAATTTGCTGTAAAAAGACTTCTTGTTGCTAATAGCTCATGAGGGTTTTTATAATGTCATTGTTTTCAATAATATGGTTTTCCCAAACAATTAACTATTAAATTCTCTATACAATCATATTATATATTCCCTATGCATATGCACATTCACATACTTTTAAAGGTTTTTAATGGCATTCTTGAACTTTCAACCTCTACATTACTTCAAGTTACTATAATTCACATCATGCCTGCAAATATTCTTCAATTCTAGCGATCGTCCATCTTTTATAATGAACTTTTTGGCTACTCAAATGATAAACTAGTCCTAGCAAGACAAAGCAAAGGATTGCTGTTGCTGTAAAGGAACAGTCAATACAGAAAAGTCCAGCAAGTTCACTTGTTTCACAATGATAATTGTTAGTTTATCTGCCCAGTTTAATAAATCAACCTCAGAAGTGGACATTCAGACATAATTATGGTTTAAAAACATTTGCCTGAGAAGTGATAGGAGATATACACAGATCAGAGATCTAACGGTTGCTATTTTTTGTTTTGCACCTTTCACTATTTGACTGGAGGAGAAAAAAACAAAACAAAACAAAAACTGTTTTTGCCTTTTTAATGCTACTTCCAGCAATATTATTATGATGTTTAACAAAGTAAACTTCACCAGCAAAGTAAACAAGAAAACGTAGTTGAGCTTTCATCCAATTAACCCAGAAGTATGGACAATTGTGTTCCATGTCTGACAAATTCTTCAACCTCTGCTAAGTTGATCAGTAAAAACCCAGCTAATTGAATCCATCGATGTGAAAAACCACAGGCTCAAGTCTGTACTGCATACATCAAGCTGAAGGATTTCTGCTTCAGCCATGGCGGTAATAGTCAGTGGGGTCAGGTCAAAGAGGGTTAAAGTGAGTCAGGATATAGCCAAAGGAATACATCAAACACTGATTTTAAAAGGGCAATTAATCTTAGACAGAAATGCTTCCTGGGGAATGAGATCTCAATCTTAAGAGCACACTACATGATGTAGCAGTAAAAATGTACATATACAAGCTTACAGAGCTTTCATCCTGTGATCACAAACAGAAGGGGAGTGCTGTTTATCAGAGAAATACAAACCCTTGCTAAAATACTTACATTAGCTTCTTCCGGGCCCTTACTCAGTGAAAAATAAATTCTTTAATGAGCAGGCAATATACTTTGCACACATGAAATATCTTTTTCTGTGCACATACTATAAGTTCTTTTGAACAGATAGTAGATTAAAGTATTTAGAGATCACTACTACAATACAATTAAAGAATTTAGTCTTGAAAAACTTAGGAAGAGTTTATAAAATAGCAATGGAATACCTGCAGGGCTCTTTACACTGAGCAGTATCTGTTTTAATAAAGTCACAAAATAGGTACCTGTTCAGAGTTTTGATGACAATTCATTTGCAATCTTAAGTTAATTTTAATTTTTCCATAACGAAATACTGGAAAAATTAGCTTCACAGATGACTGATTGCCATATTATCTTCCTTTTTAGAGAGAGTTTGTCCAGTAACCTGTATTTCTCTTTAGAATCCAGAAAAGTGTTTTTCTTTAGAATCCAGGAAGTGTTTTTCCATTTTTAAGTAAAAACGTAGTTCCATAAAACACATACATGCAGTATTTGCAAACAGAATTTGCTAAGTTAATATCATTAGTAAAACTACTAGGAATCAGTTATGTGGACAAAACACTGCAGCACACAGGTCTGAAATGAGTTACAACTCACTTTGCTGCACTAGTTTGAGATTTTAAAGAGAGCTGGCTCTGCAGCGACCCTTCCATCTGAGGATATTGATCCCCAACACCAAGAGTGGCAGAATAGGATGTATTTGCTTATCTGGTACACAGGTAGCTTCTGTTATTCACTGGCAGTTAAAGCAAAGTTTGCATTAAGATACTGGACTTAGTGACACTTCCCCAAGTGTAGACACCCACAGCATTTTGCCATGGTAAGTGTGGTGATGATGCCCATCGAGGGAAAAAGGGCACAAGAGGCGTTCACGTCTTCAATGATTACAGCACCTCTGCCCACATACTCTGCACAAAACTTTGGCTCTGACAAAAGAACAAGCTTTACTTTTATTTTCTTACGAATATTCTCCAAATCACACATTAAACAGAAAATACAATTTATCCATTGAATGTGAAGCTACCAACATCTCTGATTAAAATGAGCTATTCAAGAAGGGGGCAACCACTATTAACAAGCGCTGCTGAATCCTCATAGAGGAAAGTAAGACAGAGCAAATACAGTGTTTATTAGTGGATTACTCATTTTACATTATCGGTAAGGCTACTACTGTTCTCCTCATTTTTGTAGGCCCTTCAGTTTTGCAGGTTCTCTTTTCTCCATCTCCTTAAGATGTTTACTTACCTCCTGTGAAAATCAGGTCATGTGTATACACACAAAGGCAGAATACAAAAAGACTGCAAAAGGCAATCAAGGAAGACAGGAATGATTTTACTCAGCCCCTCATCATAAGGCTACAGTACATAGATATAACTTAAAAGGTGTAGATGTAGTTCATGAACTGGACTAGGACCTATTCTCTCAACGTCTGGGACAGTGTTCAGAGTACAGCTCATACCTAATCAGCTAACTTACCTCCCTATACACAGCAGGAAGGACACAAGTAGTATAGCAATAAGACAAAGGGGAATGGCTTTATGTTAAGAGTGAAGATTTAGATTGGAAATTAGGAAGAAATTCTTCCCTCAGAGGGTGATGAGGCACCAGCCAGCACAGGTTGCCCAGAAACGCTGTGGATGCCTTGACAGTGTTCAAGGCCAGGCTGGATGGGGCTTTGGGCAACCTGGTCTGGTGGGAGGTGTCCCTGCCCATGGCGGGACGTGGGGGGTGGAAATAGATGGTCTGTAAGGTTGTTTCCAACCCAAACCATTCCATTATCTATATAGCTTACTAAGAGTAGGTGCCAGGCTGTTAAACCATGAACATTGATATTTTTTTTTTCTGGGAGAGCATTAATTGCCCTAGAGCACAATCACGCCAAAGAACTGCTAACAGTCATACAGTACAAACACCACATGCTCTAGCCCTCTTTTGTTTAATAGTATAAATAAAATTTCAACACCCCAATGACAAAATCCCGTTGTCACTGGAGAGAGAACTTTATGTTCTCTCCTGGTTGAGAACTTTATGTTGTAAACCTTCAGAGGCTGACTACTACCTTCTAAGAGCTCCGGTAGACTCAAATCTCCAGTTACATTTTCACCAGCTGTAACTGGTGGTGCACTAAAGGCAGCATGCATTACACAACAAATCAACTTGACCAGGATGATGCCCCTACTGAAAAAGTACTTTTGAGCATTCCCACATTTTCTATTAAGTTTACTATAATAAAAATAATAAAAAACCTCAGAAGTCTATATACTTTGTATACTTCAGTTGTTGCTGATATGCTTGTTTCTGAAAGCAAAAACACATGAGAAGCTATGAGAGATTTCATTTTCCCCTGTGAAGTTTTTGATGCCTTACTTAGCCTCTCGTACCAAGTGAACTGTGATCTCCTTCGGGCAAGACAGACTGATTTAGATTAGGATTAAAAAAAAAAAAAAAAAAATCCAATTCTTAGCTCTGCTACTGACCTCAGTGTGACCAGGTGCAAGCCACTTCCCCTCTCTGTGCCTCTAATTTCTCCTTCCTTTTTGTCTCTTCACTCATCTTTTGCTAAGTGATAAATTCTGTGGGAACACACTGAAATGTCCATACAGTGCATAAAGAACCTGAGGTCTCCTCCTAAAACACAAAAAATATTCCTTTTAAAACTGGAAATTCACCACAACCAAAACATTTTGTCAAGATACTTTTGATTCCAACAGATTTCCTACTAAAACCCATAAGTGTGGCAGATTACTGACAAAAAACTTGCCTATTTTCTAGTCATTTTCCCAATCTCAGCTGCTTAGATTTTGAGATGCATAGCATTCCAACAGGAATTTGGGGGTAGGACCTCCAAGCTTCCAGGAAGTGTAGCTCTAATGCAGCCCACAAAGCAGGCTGCTCTGCAGTGATACCACCACTCTTCTGCACAGAATTCCAGCAGTGCTGGCTTGTAGTTTCCAAACAGAATAAACTCAACTTTGAAAAAAAAAATATTCTTCTCTGTGGAGGATTTTACTTTCTCCATTTCATACTACTACTGTTAATAATAGACTTATAAAACTTTGTTGTGCTTGAATAAAGTCATTGGCTTTCTGACAAATTTAAAGAGAATAGTCTGGAGTCTGATACTAATAAAACTTATTGGGTGGCCGACAGAATAAATTTAGCTGAAGCTTAACAAATTTACAGAGGCTTGTCCGAGAAACAGCATTATTTCCCTATTTGCTGTACCTCTTCCTGCATTCTCCTCTTTTGAATGTGCATGCAAGTGCATGCCCAGAAACCACTTCTAAGTCACATTCAACAAGCATATTATTCTTAAATATTAGAAAAGTTGCTAGATGGAAGAGTAAAGACTAGAAAAGGGGCTGAGGACACGCAAGTTACCAAGCAGATAATCCTTGTATAGTTGACTGAGGTAAAGTTGGATCAAACCTTAAAACAAAATTATACCATGTCCTGAGAACTTCCATGCAAAAGACCACAACCAGCTCCAGAGCCACGCACTTTTTTCTTTTTTGAGGGCAAGAGCATCCTGCAGAGAAACCCTCCCCAAATATAAGAAGCCACAAGAGCAGCAGAGCTGCCACAGCACTAACCCTTAGATTTCTTGCACCTTTATATGCAGTCATGACTAATAGCTATTAGTTCTATAACCTCAAGCCAACCTCAGAACTTCCATCCCCTTTGAATCAAAAAGGCCTACTAAATCAAAAGGTATGCAATTTTAACACAGAAAAAAAGCCACAAATCTCTCCACTTGAACTTAAACAAAACTAAACAAAACAAAAACAGCCAGGCCAGATAGGTATGGGTAGGTTGGAGGGGGGGGGGGAGGGGGGGTAAAAAAAAATTAAAAATCAAAACAAAATAGGAAATCAGACAGTTGAAAGGCAGGTACAGATGGATAACCTAAACTGATGGCCTGGCTGGGGAAAGAAAACAGGAACAAATAGTGACTCACACCAACATGGAGATATACAAGATACCCTCCTCTAACACGGAGGGCATCTTTTTCCACCATTTTCAAGGATGCTTGGAGATGGATTGGTTTAAGTAGTGAAGTTCAGCTCTGACCTAATGACTCTCACAGTATAAAAGACAGTGGACTGGAAGCTAACGGTGAGACAAAAATGGATTAGCAGTAATAAGATTGTGAGCTTCTAAACACCTCTCAGTATGTCTGCACGCTACAAGGCCTCTAAGCCTTCACAATACTGTCATACCCACGTGGGGAAAAAGTGTAGCCATTAAACTGCCTAAGACTGAGCAGGACTAGTTATATTTCTATATTTAGGTGGCCTGGAAAAGTACCTCAACACTGCCACCTCAATAGCACTGCAAAGCAGAAACCAGGCTGCAAAGAGCACAAGCACCCAGACTTATTAGCTAGACACATGGAGCAAAAACTTCTTAACTCAGTTCCCAGGAAGCAGCCAGGATCAGGATGCTGCTGTACTGCTCTCCTTGCTTTGCAGCTCCCATGGTCCTGCTAATCCTGACCTCAGATGCTTATTTCACTTCAAATGAAAGGCATTCACACTGCATATGTTTAACTCCTCTATTACACTGTTTGTCACTTGCTTCAAAATTAAGAGCCTACATGGCAAATCTAATCGAAATTCAATCTTCTGTTTGACTAATTTACTGGAAGTCAGTGCTTAGAAAACTGGGGAAGAACAAAAACAATTAATATGTAGTCTCTCATACAAAATGCATTAAAAAAAGCTGAGAGTTAATTGAAAACAGTCGATCACTAATTTTACAATATCATTCAGTACAGCAAGTCTTAAGAGAAAAATCCTGGAAGTCTTTTTGATCCTTGTTTTATTTCTGAAAGAACTAATGACACTGCTGTAGAAAGAGGTCAGTTCACACAGCTTTTCTGAATGAACAACAATGCTGTGAAAACTGGGACTGATTGATAGCCTACTGTTTGCGTCATTATGTCCAAATGTTTACCATTTGGGTCTTCAAGGAAGCATGAGACAAAAATCAAAACAACTCTTAGGAAGACTTCAACAACACTGGCAAATTAAAATTGTATCCAGAATTGTTTAGACATGATAGCAATGGAAGAAAACAGTTTCCTTCTGCATTATACAATTTTTATCTTCACATCATGCACAATGTCTAAAGTTTCTGCTGGGGAAGAGGAAAGAGTCTTGCCCTCCCCCAGATTAATTCTGTTTGCTATCATTTTAACCCTTTGCATATTCAAAGCATTCAATTAAATTAAATGCTGTCTCCTCTTGCCGTTGTTCTGTAGTTAAGATCATGCCCTGTACATCCCCTTCCCCTAACAAGACGAGAATCTTTTAACTGAATCTTTGGGAATACTTTTATAGGAACTTTGCAAACATGCACTTTTTTGATCGCTATGAGTTATTCACATGGTTTTTTTTTTGTTGTTGTCGTTGTTTTCCTCAAATTTGATAAACTCTGTAGTATGGAACTCACGTCACTACTTCTGAAAACAAAGGTCCCTTGATCAGCAGCTGTAAAACCTATAATCATGTGTGAACATAACAAATAGATAACAATTATATTTATCCATCATAAATGACATTGACACTGTCAACATGGTAGTCTAATCTACCTAATCTCAGTAAGACAGCAGTAAATTAAGGAAAAAGAAAGATTAGGGAAAAATAGCCATGGGTTAATCTCCCTTCAGACAAAGAATTAATTTTGTCATTTGGCTGTATGAGAATGCCCATAAGTAAAATGCTCTACCATATCAACTGCGTCATCTTATGCAAGATTTGTAGGCAGTAACATGGTCTTTATCATCTCTTCCTGACCTGCATACAAACTGCAACTAACCAGTCTAAGAGACCCCAGGCCATACTAAGCTTCCATCTCAGCCTCCATAATATACCAAATTTTGTTATGAACAGTAGTAACATTAGAAGAAGGGAAAAAAAAAAAAAAAAGGCTGCCTTTCTAGAACTGAAATTGCTGCTGACAGCTCCACTTAACTTCACAAGGACTGTCCAATTAATACAACCACTTTTGTCTGTGCAGGTGGCATCCAGAAGTACAGCAAAAGAAATGAGAAAAATTTACAAGCTGTGCCATGACTAATCAAAATAATCTGATTCTAACCCTGGAGTTTTCATGAATACCCATTCCAAGTGAGTATTCCTGAAAACCAAGCTGAACTAGAAAAGACATCTGTTATTAGCTTAGATTCAGAAAGACATGGTACACAGTCAAAAGAAGTAACACTAGGAAGTTTTTGCTGTCTGGAAAGGATCTTCATGAAATTTTTGGATTATGAAATAGTGGAAGAAAGGGGGACACTGAAGTGTTTCGTTCTGTACTACCCTGTGTAGCCAGGACATTTGATTTCTTGGAAGAAGTTGGAAAAAAAAAAAACAAGAAATCTAAACTGGGAAATAGAAGAATGCTGATAGAGAGAGACAGCCCCTAGGTAAACATTTTAGGTTTTCATATCCAATAGCACAAAAAAAAATTGTTGGAAAACTCTAGGAAACTGAAGTAGAAGTATAGATAATTGAACACCACAGGATAAAAGGACGGAAAGCAAGTAGAAAGAAATAAAGCAGAACTGACAATGACTAACTACTTCACTGACATACCTAGATTTATTTTCATTACATGAACAACTAGGTAGAAACAAAGGCAAAACCAAAAACAAAGCATCCCCCACCCTAATAAGAGATTATCACAGCTGAGAACTAAACACAAACAGTTTAATATGCTCAAGTTGCAGAAATTGTGAATATTTACCTCAAATGACTTGACAAAGTTAAATTGCTTACCTTCTGCTAAGGTTTCCTAATCAGTTCTAGGGAGTCAGGAATTAGTACTGCAGGAACAGCAACTTAGCACCTTTAAACATAACCTAGGCAGCCAAAGACCTCCCCAGGTTTGATCTCAATTGAACTGAGCCTTTAGATGAATTTAAATAAACACTTATGGAAATTTAGTAACAAAGAAATGTAATGATACAGAGCACAGAGTACCCATAGTACAATTTCAGACTGGTGTCTTTCTGTTATGACCTGGCAACATCACTGATAAGTTACAACTTATTATTGCAATAACTGAAAAAAAAAAAAAAAACACAGAAAAAGAAGTGCCTTAGATATATTACAGTAGGCTGCAATGGGGAGAAAGAAGAGATTAGCTAACTCGTTTAAGGGTTGGGAATATTAATGTCAGTATTTGTTAAACACAAGTAGGACTTCACTGCTTTCCAAAACTTGTTGTCAACATAGGACGATCAGAATGACAAAGAAAAAAACAAAAATCTGAACTAAATGGAATGCAGCAACATTAAAGGCAAGGTGATGAATTGACATTTTTGTATAACCAAGGAGCTAAACAGCTGGCAACAGCAGAAGAAACTCACCTTCCTTAGTCACTTACCAAGTGTCAGAGAGCCACCAAAAAACATGGACATTAAAAGCTCAAACTGAAACTCGGGGATAGCCTCAGGCAAGGTATTTTCAGAAGCAACAGAGCATTAACACTACTGTACAAACGCACGAGTGAGAACTGATAAACCATTCTGATAACCCACGTTCAATACAAATGCTGACTAGAACAGAATAGAAGGTGGCTCTCAAAAAAATACCTTACTGGAAGAGGGTTAGTGTGTGGTCTGACACTACGTCAATCTCAGTGTAAGAACAGGATGCCAGTCCCAAACTTTCTTCTACCTGATGACTTGGTCTTACTGTTTCTCTTGCCCCACATGCGCAACTGCTGCCTGTGAACCAGCTAAATATGCACCAGGGAAAAAGAAAGATTACTCAACTAATAAGAAAATAACCGATTTAACATATTTGCTGTCTAAAGACTCATTTAGACAGAAGAATATAAAGTATTGTTAGATCAGTTCTAACCTAGTTTTCCAGGAGAAAGGACTGTCCTCCTACTGCTGTACTGTGAGGTTAAAGAATTATTTTTAAAGACGTTTGCTACCAGTAAAGGTAGTAGTTCTTTTTCTAGAGGAAAGAGGTATTCTTCAACGCAGTCTCCTAACATCACCCACCCTACTTCCTAGCTATTCAGTGTTCTTTTCTCAGCTGCAGAGCTCTGTGAGATGCAGCCTGCTATGAAATAATTGGACAGCTTTCACAAACGAGCATAAGCCATAGGGGAAAAACAAAACAAAACAAACAAACAAAAAAACACTTATTTTCCTATTTTAAACAGACTGGAAAATATTCATACTCATTAAAATGCCAAATTTTAAGTTTTCACACCATATTGTTAGGACACTGTTCATCTTTAGGATGCCATATTACTTACTTGCTCACAATATAATCTTGTCTTATTCAACTTACCTACACAGCTTCTATGAAAATGAGCCAGCTGATGTAAAACATGTCATCTTTAGTGTAATAAATTGCATTATATTTGCCTCAAGATCTGGGCTGAAGTAAGTGACTTGATTATACCTCCAGAAAACATTGAGGATGATTGAATGCTGGGGAAAGATAATTAATCTGCTCAAAGATGTAAATATGTTTTGGTGTCTCAGGATGAGAGTTAAAACAAATGTATCTATGCTTGAGGCAGTATGCTCAGATGGGAGAGAAAAAGAAAAAAAAACACCAGGGTCAAACTATTTTACATGTCCTCCACCAGACAGAGATAAAATGAATAGGATTTTGTCATTGACCTCAAAAATGTGCATATCTAACCTCATTATATTTAGAGAAACTGCAGGTAACTACAGTCAATTTAAGGTCATTTTAAGAAGTTTTAAGAAACGCACTGGCTTCTTGGTGCTTGTTCTAATTCAGAAGTACTGCTTTTCTTCCCACTTTCTCATCATTACTAGTAATGTGTAAATTGTTTGATAGTGTTTTGACAAATGGGTTGCAAACTGCTGTACTCTCCATGACAGAGATTGAACTATTTAGCAGCCCAGAGAGGTGTGCACCATACAGCATTAATTAAGTGGGATAATATACACATAATTGAATAAAGGACCGGCTTGAGGAGAGAGAGGGAAGTATGGGTTGGGCATAATAACTGCTCAAGTTTTTATTTTTTAGACAACTTCAACATACAATAAAAGCCTTGAATAAATAGTTTCATAAGCTAATTTAAATAAAATGCAGTATTTAAACAATTACCCACAGCCTGTAATAGTCCAAAGCAATACTGACACGGTATTTTCCGAGTAACATTTTAACTGTGTTTTAATGTCACCATGCAACCTGTTCTACTCCTGACAACGTTCTTAACATAATGTTTTCAACAGTTACTAATCAATGTATATATTAAATACACATACAAATAAATACATTATTTTCATTGAAATATTTTTTCTCAGCACAGTTGAAAGAGAGACTTAATTACATCCATGTTTCCTAAAGCAAAGACATATAGACACCATGGGTGGTTCTTGAAACCATTCCCTTCCTCTTCTTGTGGTGGTCCTTAAGTATCTGGCAGCAGGAACAGCTCACATATATGGCTACAAATGCTGAGTCTGAAAATCATATATTCTCTGTGTTCCCACGGCACAAAGCTCAGTTACGGATGTCACCATAGACAGGCCATCACCACAATTACCATGAAGCTTCCAGTTGAATGAGAAGTCATTGGAAAAGACAAAACCATAGAGGAAAAAGGGATAAAAAAAAGTACAGCAGATGGAGGAAAATGCAAAGAAATAAAAGCTCACACAGACTGTGTTGCAGTGACAAGAAGATGCAGCTAATGTCACTGATGCACTAATTTACTAAAGAAGGGGGTTAAAAAAAGTCTCAAAAATTATCCGAATTACTTTTTGAAAATAAGAGTGAGAAAGGTTGAAAAATTGCTCCACCAACACCTACTGTCTTCAAGAATATCTTTGATTAGATATTACTATATTTGCTGTGTTCACAAAAATTAGGTAGATTCTGAACTTTGATAACACTGAATGAAGACATGAGCATGAAGACCCTGATGTGGAAAAAAGTTAGCCATAATTTTTTAACATACACTCAGTGTATGTTATTTTGTCACACTACTGTAATGCCTCAACTGGAATAAATTTAAATTATAATTTATGACAAAACACGTTTACAAGAACAATAATTAGAAAATATCACAAAAATGTCCAAGAAGGACAACGTTGAAATTGTGAAATTTAAATGATCTTGAACAGAGACTATTTTTCTTTCAGAAACTGTTTCATAAAGATTTTCTTGTGGCAAGAGATGATATTATCTTTTTATAGATCACATATTAAAGTAAAAAAGACATTCCAGACAGCAATATACATTTTTTTGGAGGAAGAGCAGAGAAGTAAGGAGAAGCCTAGAACTTGACTGCAGAGATTGCCTGTCATTTGTACAGTCGAAGCCCCAGAGCTCTCACTGATTCCAAGTACAAATGATCAAGCTGTTCAGTAGAGCACTCAAGTTATTCACTACTTTCTTGGTGCTCCCATCTGTAAAATGGGTGGTTTCATAACTCAGCTTGCCTAGCATCACATAAGAATGAATTCATTAGGGGAGAACTGAATCCAACTCCCAAGGGCAGTAGTCAGCTGCCTTAATCATAATGCTTCCTGAAGTACATTAATTCCTCACCCATCATTGCAACAATCAGGAAAATTATTTTTCACTACACAACTTGGACAATAAGATGTGCCTAGCCTGTTCAGGAAGACTAAAGTCTCACAAAAAAAAAAAAAGGTGAGAGGTGGTAGAGAATAGTTATAACTTGTATAATGATCAGTGAGCATGTATACAGAAATTAAGATTATACAGGCAGTCAACTATTTTGACAACTCCTAGATTTCAAGGATTCAACTTCAAATCAATATAACTACATTTGAAGGAAAACATTTGTGCATAGCACTCAGGGTTTCCAAAAATGCTTGCAAAATAAATTCTCATGTATCCGTCAAGTGGTCAGAAGCCACTCAGACCTACAATCTCCTCTGCATTTTGAGCTGATGGGCATGTATTGACAGAGGTAGCCTGATAATCTCTCACTGTATCAGTGTCAGGGGGGAAATGAGTTGACTGAGTGGGTTTCATGGAGACTGTAACAGCACACAGATGCTGAGGTTTAGCAGCCTCAGGAGTCTATTCCACCTGATGGAAAAATGGAGAAATTCATCCAAGTTCATCCAAGTTATGGGCACTAACGTTTCTACAGGTAAAATGCAAAAGTGACAGTATGCAGTCTGGTGAGTTAGTGGTTTGAGTGCTTTTTTCTTTCTATTTAATAGCTCAGTGCTGCCGTACAGCATGACCATTTAATATGGTACACATCACATAAGAATAGTGAATGAGATGAGTAGATTAAGCCAAAAGAATAATCAAAGCTCTTTCATCATATACTCTGAGAATGGAAAGACACTAATGGTGACTGGCATATCAGGAGAGAATCCCTAGAAACCGATGAGATACTGCATGAAGGCAAGCACTATGGGTATTTTTAGCAGAATGACTCTTAAGATGAGCAGACTGAATGGGACATACTAAAAGAATTGTGCAGAGCTAAGTCTAAAGGGTGTAAGAGAACAAACAGCAAGAAGCAAGAGTAAGGCCAAGGCTAAAAAAGCCTTAAAGGAATACATGAGATTTACATCAGTGAGGATGAATGTCATTCTGGGAATAGCACTGCGAGAGTCATTGGAGACCGTGTATTACTGGAACACAGTAAAAGTTGAAGAAAGTTGTAGAAATGATTAGCAGAAGTCAAAGGAGACAGGTCAGGAAAAGGAAGCTGCTGACTAGACAGAAAAGATCACCCAGATGAATCAGCCTTTTCTGTTCTTTTTCTGCTTTTTGACCTCATCAGCTACCTTCTCTCAGTGGGCTAAAGTAAGCAGATTGCTGATTATCTCTGCGGTCCTCTTCCTCATTTACTGGCTAAGTTGAATCTCCAGTAAGCAGTGTATGATGGACTGAAGCAGTCAAGCCTAAACTGGTGCTGCTCTTCACACCTCTTTTGTGCACTGACCTTCCCTGTGCATGTTCCTCAGCAGTAAGAATCACATGTTCCATCACTAAATTGTCACAGGCATCCAACTTTTCAGGTAATTTTCCGTAACTGATCCTTTCACTGTCATCCCTCAATTTTGCCATAGTCCCACTGTTTGATATCTGATTGCCTACGCACCCTTATCTTCTCGTCTGGCCAGCACAGGACACTCTTCTCAACTTGGTTCTCCAAACAGGTCTCTAGGCCACCTGAATCACATCACCAGCAAGGCCTCCAGCCCCATTCTTTCATGGACGCCTTATTCAATCTCAGTACACGATCCACTTGAAATGTGCTTCTTTTCCTCCCTCATCCTTTTATCATCTCATATCCCACTTACTCTGTCCAGGTGTTCACAGTTATTATGTCATGTTCTGGCTTTTGCCCCAGTCTCTTTCATCCTACCACATTGTTTATAGTTGCTCTCCCCACCACAGTTAATGACTCCCAGATCTGTCCTTTTCTCCCAGACTACTTGTTTAGTCAGTCTGCCTCTCCCTCCACAGGCTCTTTGTGTCAGTCTACCTCTGCATCTACTGAAGTATTCACGCTACTTTCTGCATTTAGCTCATACAACCTTCCGTTACCTACTAGACAGGAACACTTAGAGTGTAAGAGGAACAACCAAATGCAACACAAGGCTGTGCTGCAGGAAAAGTTCTGTTGAATTCCAGATAGCTCACACCTGTATGAAGAATCAAAAGTTACTAAACCCTTCAATTTGCATGTTGCACAGTAGAATCTTAAGGATCAAAGTAAGCCAAAACTAAGCAGATTTATACAGAAACAGGTACATTCCAATACAAATTTCAAATCCCGCCCCTCTTAAGTGTAGGAATACTACCTATTTTAGTTTCTTTTCTACCAAATAATCATCAGTTTTTGCTCCCACTGAGTAAACAGTACAGTTTTTATTTTATCCTGTAACAAAAATGAAACAAGCAATTGACATAGCAAATTTCTATCCTGACATAAAGCTTGGTGCATTTGTCAGCTTATGCAAAAAAGGCCTACTAAAGGTAAGCGTCATGTAACTGGTACTCTTATAAAATCACATTACATTTGTTCTTTGAATGAAGTCAGCAATTAGCATTCACTGATGGCGTTTCTATGCTGTAAATTATACATTCTCCACCTGCAGGTTTAGCAAATCCACATAAAAATGACAATTCATTATAACCTGGAATAATTTCCATACACATGCTTATTGAGTTTCTTTCATTTAATTTGTGTTCTTGACTGTCTTCCAAATCAACATGCATCGTCTCTTATCCATATATTTAAATTCACCTTGTATGTTTTCACTAGCGTTTGTAGGATCCTGAAACTTGAGTACTTAAAGATGGTTAAACTTGCTTGTGCCAACATTCAAGTATCTACTTGTATCTCACTTTATCATTTGGACAGTTAGTTGAAAGTATTACTTAAAATTATACTCTAAAATTGTTGTTTCAGAAAGAAGGGACACATGGCTAGCAACATTCCACGTTTTTCTTACCTTTTGTTATTTTTGGAAATTGTTTCCATGTGTTAACAAGTATTAAACAGGAGTTAAAAATACTTTGATGTCCTAATAGATTTCTGAGGTCACCACATTTCTTAAAGAAATCCATGACAACTACTTGACCTTGAAATATGCTTGCGTACAGCATTTCATAGATTTTTACAATGATTTCAAATTTAGTGCTCCACTGTGAAAAGGTGCTGATACTACACCAGTAAATTCCGTGCCACAATCTTCTCTATAGTACCATACATTCCTTAAAATGAGTTGTGATTTAATGACTGAAAATTCACCCATTTACAGGGACTGGTAAGACACAACAGCAAGAACAAGACGGAAAACGTTTCATAGGAAACAATTGAGATGTCAGTTTACAGAGTACATTGCTTCCAAATTTATCCCACCTAAAAACATGAATCAGTGTTCCAACGGCTGTAATCTTTGAGGTTAATATAAAACCCTCACAGCAATGTTTATCCGAGTAAGTGCTGATCAACAAATGCTATTCTATGAAATGATATGATGCTATGATGAAATGATTTGTATCTTGGCACATAATACTTCTTAGTAAACATACATAAATCTCTTTTCCAGTACATTTTTAAAGGTCAAACTTCAACGGGAAAAAAGTTTTCTGAAAATATCTTCAATTTAAACTCATTTTAGAGTTAGCCTTATGAAAAGTTTATGCAATATAAAATTAAACAAAACTTAAAATAAAACTTCTCTTGACTTTGTTTTAAAAATATTTCTTTAAACTGTAGAAGATAAAATGTGAATGTTTTTATTAAGAATAGTGCAATGGCACACACGCGTTTTAAAGTAAAATTTCCTCAGATTAATTTTTCACGAGTGCCTAAGTACTCAATTTTATCCTCACTGCAGGTGATATGTAATTGGCACTATAATAGGCCAAGAAGGAGTGAAATCTGAAACTCTGGTACTGAAACAGAGTTCTACTTCCAAAAAAATATTTCAAAATAATATATAACATTTTTATTTTATATATATTATGTATTTATATATAATATATATAAATAATAAATATATATAGATATTTTACTGGACAAAAGTTGTTTCTACAGTACCTTCAGGGGTGATAGCACTAGGACACACATCTTTTAGCAGATCTCCCAAAGTATGCAATTGTCCTCCTGAAGCAATTGGTCGAAACAGCTTCTGTATAAAAGGTCTCTCTGTTGTTGCCTGTTTTAATAACAAAATTAGCAAAACCAACAATTTAAAGATCATGCAAATATCTGGTATCATTATCTGAGACAGGCATAATGTAGGACAGAACAAGAGGTTGCAGCAGAAGCAACATCTGGCTTTTTTTTTTTTCATTCATATGTGGAGGGAGTTTGTTAACAATTTCAAGGAAGTTGACACTCCAGGAAACTGTGAAAATCATTTATAAACAGTGTCCTGGAGATGTAAAAGTGTTAAATTATTTATTAACCACTTCTGTTATGGGAATAGAATCTGCTTGAGCAAAGCATTTAAACATTCTTGAGTAAATGTGCAGTGAACACAAACCTCAGAGATCAGCATATGCCAGTATTTTCCCAAATCAAATCAATACTGTAACAAACATCCAATACCTTCTACATGTTTGTCTTATTTCAGAAGTACATTAAGGACTTCGAATGAAAATCATCCAAAGTTCATTCCTTCATTCATTCCTTTACAGCTCAAAATAGGTGATGTTTTTCTAGATTTGTTGAAAAATTCAAGTTAATACAGACTCAAGAAACAGAGCATAAATTTTAAAAATTTGTGTTGTTTTTTGACAGATGCAGTTACTTCAGAACCGCAGTTATGTTAGGTTAGTCTCTTCTCTGTGTATCTGTGTACACAACTTAAGAGCCAACAAGCATCTGAAATTGAAAGTACAGGAAAAGTTATTTCCTGAGAATCTGATCTCTCCTCCCAAACTAGGCACCTCAGCTGGGAAACAGGATTTTAAAACACCACATTCAAGCAAATCCAGAATTACTGCTGACAAATTTCTACTAGAAAGCAGCTGATGTGGCTGGCATCACAGGTGGCTGGCCTCCAGTAAGCATACTTTCATCACACACTATCTTAAAGGGAAAAAGCAAGGCAAGTTAGGGCCCATCTCCAAATTTAATCCCTTACCACTCAAAAAGTTGTTCCTGACCTACACTGTGGTAATTCAACAATGTAAGTAAACACAAAATTAACATTAAAAAGTATTTTATCTTGTGGTGGAGCTTTTTGGGGAAAAAAGTAAACACATTAATAAATTTGAAAATTAAAAAAAAAATCAACAGAAGTTACAACATGGTCTCTGTCACTTATCTACGTGAAAAGTGAGAAATCGCAGACTAACAGTAACAACTTAATTGTCATTCACCTCTCTGAAACAGCAAGGAAAGGAGTCTTTTTGTAACAGTGGTAAATTACATCCAAGTAATCGCAGGGCAGTACAACAGAGAGCTGCTGACACACAGCTACTTGCTGCTTCTTGCCAGCAGTCTCCATAAATGGAGAAATAATCTTTTTTCCAGTTTTCCTTATAAAGACTGATCAGATGGAGCTGCCTAGCTGCTGGAGTCGATTCTCCATCCTCAGGGTAGCAGAGTATGGACATAAACAGCGCTAATGAACCATCCGAACATTTGAGAAATGATGGCAGGCACACAGCCAGCAGGATTCACCTCACACATGAGCTTCTATCATTTCTGAATTAATTTTTCACACAAGTCTAATCACAGCTCCCAAGTGCCTACCATCTGAAGTAACAGAAGTGGAAATAAGCACCAGAAGAAAGTGGCAAGCAGAGGTGGCTATCATCAGCAGACGCTTAAGGTACGACTTTCCCAGGTACTTATTCCACTTTCTTATTTTTTTTTTAAATACATTATATTTTTTTCCTAGTTATAATTTAATGCCATATTACAGCAAGAGGGAAAAGTCCAAAAGGTATTTTTCTAAAGGATCTCCCACATAGCTGCTGACTGCTGCAAAGTAATACCCCTCAGCTGTTATATTGAAACATTATAGAAAATGAATTCAATTTTATATTTTAAGTGTTGAGCAATGCAGATGTGGTAATGTAAATAAAAATCACTGGTCTCCATCAATGTTAAAATGATAAAAGTAACTGCATGTTAATTGTTTATACAAAGATTGTGGTTCGCATATAATTCTACAGGAAGAATATTACCCCAGCATGCTTACATTTCTTCCCTCCCATAGAGCGGATGCTTTATGCATTCAAAGAGTCAAAAGAAAAGTCCCATCCTACAATCTAGAGTGTTTATAGGAGAACTTCTCGAAGTGCCTTAGTCATACAGCAGCGTAAGTCAATCTTAGAAAAAAATCTTACTGTCAATCCTTTTGAAGTATAGTAGCTAGTAATACAAACCCAACCTGACTACAGCTTTCTACTCTAGTATTTACTGTAACAACATAGCTAACATGAGTAAGCGCTTACATAACGTTATATTTTGTACAATATTTGCTTAATCAATCATGCAAAACAATCTGTAACCTAACCCACGGAGACATCACTGAGTAACTGTCATAATCTATGTCAGGTCTAAAGTGTGTTATTTTTACAGTATCCATCTTTTTTTTTTTCCAACTAGGATTTTTATAGCTTCAACAGAATCCATGCTTTTTGTATTTTACAGCCCCAACTTATCTGTGAGCTGTTCAAAGGACGGTGGATGCATTTGGAGGGTAAATCAGTAATTGTTAATGATAAATCTACAAGGGAATGCCCTCAAGTATGTAAACATTTTAGGATAATCACCTGGCCCAAAATTTGCAATGCATTTTCACTGATCACATCCATAATTTAGTAACAAATCAAATGTTGATGAAAGCAAATATTCAACTCTTAACACACCTCCTAAGAAGCTGGACTTATGCAGCTGAAACCTATTATTCTTCTATACTACCTACACTGCCCCACAAATCTTCTGCTTTACAGAACAAATGAATACTTTTTTTAAAAAAAGAAAGATTAAAGTGTAATAGTAATAGAAAAGTGGCAGTGAAAACCAAAATTACACCACAGTGAGAAGAAATACATTAAAACTACTTTTGGGGGAATACTTGCATTGAAAAGAGTTATAGGTGAAGTAAATTTTTTAAGAGGACCTTTAAGGCAGTGTAAAACCCCACAAGATCAGAGACAAGCTATATAGTTACATATTGTGTTAGCAATTATAACTTTCTTCACTATCTTCCTGCCAAAAAGAGTATTCAGCTTGCCTGGTCCTTCTCAGAATCAACAGAACATCAAACACCGCATGAAATCCACAATTTAATTAGTCAGACATTTTATACAGGATGCATCTTAAAATGAAAAACATAACTCGTGAACTGCTGGCTTTTAATCTGGAAAAATCACAGAGTTACCACTATTTCCAAGTGAAGGAATAAGTGTAGTTTTTCTGACTAAATATTCTGCTGCTACTCTAATTGTATTCAAACAAATAAAAGCTACCATACATATTGAACCCACACAGTAAAAAAATTCCTTATAATTCCCACATCCACATAAGTTGGCAGACTAAAACCATAAAACTTGACTTTCTTACACACTCTGTATTTTCAGAAATTGGCCAAGTTCATAGTCTGTACTGCTTTGTAATGAACCACTTTCCACTAAAAAAGATCTGACAGAGTTTATCATTTTGTTTAAATCAATTTAAAGTCTAGCAAGCTTTCAAAGTAGCAGTAAGAGGTTGCACAGGGATTCAAATTATGTAAAAGGAAAAGTACAGGAACATTTACTACTCCCCGAAAATAAAATTAATTTTAATAATTTTTTATTTTTCAGTCAAAAATCCATTTTAGATCTAATTTGCTAATACATCTTCTGCTTTGTAGAAATGTTTCCAATTAAAAATTTTAATACACAGTGCAAAAGCAACTAATTTAAAAGACGACAAACTGTAGTAGTCACAGATCTATCCCGTACAGTGCCTGTCTGAATACAAGATGCTGCAAAGGCCCATCCCATATACTGCTCTTTCACTGGTGCTGAAACTCTTTTTCTGCTGGTATTTCTGGGTCTATCTTTTGGCTCCTTTTTGCTACAAGTGTTAGACCAGAATGTTTTATTTTTTTTCTTTCTGGGTGTTAGACTAGAATCATCAATCCCTTCATTGTGGAAAAGGCAGGAGGAATATTAATTTAAAACGAATAAAAAAACACCCCAGCCCAACAGAAAAACCTGCACTTACTTTCTGGATACTAACCAGGCATGTTATCAGACTGAAAGATTAAATGGAAATGGCATTTAAGCTCAGGGAAGAAAGAGTACGTGTCAGAATCTGAAAGAAATAGCTGCGTGTGTGTAAAAATGCAAGTCAAGTCCTAAGGACCTAGCCTAAGGTGATGCTCCTGAACTTGCTATGGCTCTTTTCCCAGGTTTTCTGATTTTAGTAGCGTTATCTATAGTTGCTTCAACTGCTACATATTTTGACTTTCATTCAGAAGCTAGTCACAGATTATGAGATTTTACCTAACTCAAACTCATTTCATGTATCCGGGTACCTGTGGAATAAGGCCAATAAAAACATTTGACAGGCTTCTGGAAATAAATAATAATATAAATTTTAAAATATATATAACAGAGAGCTTTTACATGCATAAACAGCCAATGTTTCATGGCCAAAACAAGACAGCTAGTCAGTCTCTGCAACAAACAGCACCAGTGAGGTAGGAAGGAGAAAAACATTTGAACAGCAAGGCAAATGTTGACTATGATCATCCAGAAAACACAAGCAGGTGACTGACTACACAATAAACAAATCTCACAGTAGATTTAGCTCAACTCCTGGTTATTATTCTGCATTACTGGGATGCCTGTAGGCCACACAAGCTGGTGATCATAGCAGAAAACAATGATGCTTTATAAGCCAAAAGCAAAATTGCTTGTGTGCCTAGACCTCTAATTCTTATCCCTACCTTTCAGTGCTGCTATTCTATGCTTTCTAGTAGTGCTCCTTCCAAAATAAAAGCAAATATTACAAAAAAAAAAAACACAACACACACACATTTGCTTTTGCAATGACCAGCGTAACTCAGATTTAATCACGCTTATAAGTTAAATTAAATGCTGCAAAATATTTCTGTATAAATATGTCAATAGATATAGCAGTCTTTTTCCCCACTTCATGTATATTTCTTGTTCATGCAGTGTATTTAATATTTTGAATATTTTATAATTTATGTTCCACCCCTTATTGCATCTTAAACTTACATTAGGGACACATAATAATCCAGCAATACTCATTTTAATTGCCCCCACAACAGACTAAAAGGGAACGTCACTAAAAATACCAATACTGCTTAACTGATACTTGTGAGTGATTCTTATTTCATCATTCACTTAATAAAAGCTTACAAGAAGAGCTAGGCAAATGTGTTGAAGCCAAGATTATCTTAGGCATAGACTTGATAGGCTAAACAACAAATTCTTCATTTCAGTTTCATTTGTAATTTCCAACTAAAAACACAGGAGACACTGCATTACTTATTAAATTGATTTGTTCTCCTGTAGTCTGATATTACCAACTCATGTTTTTAACCTGAAAATATTTCCAAATTCACAGTTGCTGCAATTTCCCATCTCACTTTCTAGTTCATGCTTCTAATTAAACAGACTATGAAAGATTTGTGTGTCAGCTGGAGTCTCCATAATTTTGCTTCAAAAATTATTTCAAAAAATGATTGTACTCTTACTCCTCCAGCTATTTTATAAGCAATCACTTTGTGCTTCAATCAGCATAACCTTGAAATGCTTTATTTTCAGAATAGGTTAAGAAATATACTGCATCAAGACCAGAGACTCAAGCTACAGCATAACTTGAAATTCATTACTTAAACAGCAAAACACATCAAGGAACTTCATTTTTACTACTACATCATAGTATAACATAGCTATATACAAATACTATATTCTAGTAAGCAGCTGCAAACATTTTTTAATTACGTAAAACAATCCATGCTTGTTACTTATGATGTTAAAGCTGTGTCCAGTTCCCAAAGATTCCATAGAAGGTCATTTATTAATTTAAACACAAATGACAGAAGTCTTTTCTACAAGCTACCATTACTTGTGGTGTTATCTGAGAAGCAGCAGAAAAAAATAAACAGAATCCTCTTTGATGCTAGAGACATCTAAACCAAAAAATACCTGTTTGATTCTCACATCCTCATTAGATTTTTGGAAAAGTTTGTAAAGTCTGGAAAAAAATAAATATGGAAGTGGTATATTTCTTGCCACTACACAACCAGTACAACAGTCAAGAGATCAAGACTCAAAAATGGTTACAATGCCAGGCAAAAGAACAATACTTTTATTATCACCCAAAACAACTTCCTTGGCTTTAAAAAATCTGAGTGTAAGATACAGAAAACTAAATTTCCTCAGATACATCTGTTAAAGCAACTCAAAGCAAGTTACCTACCTGCCAGAAGCAAAATGCAACATCACTTATATGAAAATTCTGATACAAATCGATCTCTGAAACAGTCAAAAGTAGACTTTTCCAATGGAATCAAATTGTTATTACAAAGATTTCCAAAGGAAGAAAGTTTTAGTCACTGTAAATTTAATCCCGTTACACACCATTTTAACTGACTTTTATCTCTGTTCCTTCCAGGGATTCTGTACGAGCTCCTTAGCTGCAAGCATGCAAATTGTTTCAACAAAAGCTGTTCTATCACTTACCTCCAAAGGCTTAACAATGAAATAATTCTAGTGTGAAAACCAAGAGACTTTCATGAACACGGGCTCAAGTTTCTAGCTTTCTTTTTGGCTTTGGTGTGAGAAGGCCCCAAAGTAACTGTTTTCTACTAGCTTACAACACTGAAGACTACGCGACACTCCAGACTAACCCTTTAAGAGTACGCTTGCAAAACACTACTCTGATGGCAACAGATACACAAAAAGGAAGAAATTTAAATGCTGATAACATTTATCCTACAAGAGTGCTGAAACAAGACATTTCTACAAGCCTGTCCCACTTACAAGAAATGGGAAAACAACTTTTCTAAATTTGAGCCTACATTGCAGCTTCAGCTTAAGGTTGTCTCTGCCATTCCAGAGCACAGAATTTCATGCTACAAGCTACTTTCTAATGACAAAATGTACCTTACCTTAAAAGAAGCTCAATGTTCAACCAGGATCAAAATGCAACATATTAAAAGCCTCTCTTGTAGTTATTTATTAAAAACAACTTTAAGAATTTTAAACAATCTCCCTAGAAGCACTTGTTATGCTACGGCTAGCACATATTATTTATCTGTGCCAGTTTCTTTGACAAAATAATGTCTAATTCGCATTGGAAGCATATTAGTACAGTTTGGATTAAAGACATTCTCACAATAAATAGACATCACAAACTGATTACTCAGTTTTAGGAAGACTTAATCTTCCTTTTCTAGACCAGCTGACAAATCTACACAAACTTAGTTGCAAATGAGTAACTACTCTCCTCCATTTGCCTCAGCTAGCCCTCATTCTCAACATTCAAGTGGTAGCTTGCAACAGGCATTCACAGAGCCCCTGTAAAACACACTAAATGAAAGGTACGATTTCCCTCCAAAATAAAAGCAAAAAATAAAAAAAAATGAAGTCCTACCATAAATAGTCAATGATTATATGAAGAATAACAGGCTAGAGTTAAACTCAGAATGAAATATCTATAAGCACATGCATATATACACACTGCAAGCAGCCTCAAAGAACTTGCTCTTCCTGAATCAACTATTAAACCTCAAAAATTTACTTTCCTTCCTAAAGCAGCAAGCTGACCCTTGCTTTTCAGCTCAACAAACTACAGTATGCACAGAAAAAAAAAAAAAAAAAAAAGGAAATGATCTATTGTTTTATCTGCTTGAAATTTGTCTTGTTTCAAATTTCATCAGCATTGTTTCTGAACTTGTATTACGACACAACACGATAACATGATTTATCTTTATACTATAATCCTACCTCCCCTGTCCTGCAATTCAGATCTTCCAAGCTATACAAGACTTCTCCCAGACACCTTGTTTTGTTGTATACTTTTCTATTTCACTTCCTCTCTTATTAGGACTGGAAAAACACCCGCAAAAAAAGACTACCTCTAGTATTTCTTTAAGTAGTCTCTGCAAAAAGCAAATTTTAACTAATACATTTCCTATTTACGGTGTTGGTTTTATTTATTTTTATTTTTTGCTTTGAATTGGGCTCATTCTGCTTTGTTAGATTTCAACATTTTGTCCTGCTAACCTTCAATGTCACATCACAGTTTCAAGTGTAACGTACATCACATTACAAAATACGGCTAATTGAGATTCTTTGAATACAAGAGCTAAGTAATGGTTTTCTATGTCCAGAATGCAACTAAAAACCGTAAGATGAAAGGAAGGAGTGTAAATGTGCTCAACATACATCTATCTAGAATTACCAGAAAAACTGACTCACTGACAGGATGTGATAGGGGTTGCAGGACTAGTTGTAAAGCTGACACACAGAATAAATCAAATTACTTGTCCCGTCCCCAATACATTTTTAACAAATTACATATTTTCAGTGGCTGTAGAAATTACATTATATTCCTGATTACAAGCTATAGGAAAAATACATTTTTTCCCCCCCTCAAGTTTGTATTAGGATTTCAGCAGTTAAATGGTGAAAAGGAAGCTTTGGTTTTCCTCGTGAAACGTTTATGGTGATGAACAGGAAAGTTACGCTCCCTAATATTTTTAAGATGCATACAACTTAAAAAAAATGAAACATTTGGGACATGCTTTGCAAATACAATTCACATTAATAGCAGTCACAGGTATTAGTAGTGCAGAAGCGCATCACTAGACTGAAGCTATAGTTCTACAAATACCTGTATGCACACTTTGATATAGTTCTGAAAAACATATTTGGATACAGCTTTAAAACTTCTTATTCCTAAGTCTCTATGTGAAATTATGAAAATAACATAACCTATTAAACAAATACATAGCATGTAGGACATACAAACATACTCAGTGGATCAACATTTTTCCCCTGTAAAAGCATGTATCCAAATTACCTCCAAATTGATTTTCTTACCTTTGCATAATTATATGATCAAGAAAATATAAACTTGAAGTTATAATTATAACCTGTAATAATCTCAATAAACTTTTTGAAAATTTTATTATTCTTGAGAACACTCTTAAAGCATTTACAACTTCTGTAATACCTTTAGTTTCTGAATATTAATGACCATGGTTTTAAAAGCAAGAGCAATTATACAGTGTTCCTTTGGTGGAAGTTTAAACTTGTTATGGTCTGTTATGTGGCAAGTGTTACGACAGGAATTGTTGCAACTAATAATTATGTCAAAATTAACTAGTATCTTAGCTGAGACTGTAGTTAAATTAAAGCCACAGGTACAATCATAAACATCTGAAATAAAGTCAGAATTTCACGTTGTAGGGCATATTACAGTTATGTCTAGAAAACAATATTGAACAGGTTTTGGTCAAGGAACAGGTTAAGGACTATTCTCCTAATAATATGTGGGCAACAATTCATACCTTCCTTGAAGCCTTTCATTGAACAAAGCACACGGCGTGAAGCAACCGCAGTTCTATCCGAACTTCCTACACAATTAACAATAATTTAGCATTATTACAAACCGACAGAGAAATATGGCAACTATTTAGGTTAATTTTCCCCACACACATTGTTGAGGTCCTTTACTTGCTCATCATTCCAAAAGATGAAAGGATCATTTAAAATACCTCTCTTTTCCATATTATTTAAATTGGCAGCATGCTTCCTTACAAATCCTTTAGAAAAAGCTTTACGTAATAGCAACAAAATCAGTTATTACAACCATGAAAACCATTTGAAAGCTTGACTCCGTTCACATGTTCTCCTAATCGGAAAAAGATAGGCCTACTTAGAAGATACCTTTTACCAAACTCAAGTGATACAAAAATTAATGGATTTGCTTAATTCTAACACCTCAGGATAGAAGACTTTGTTTCCATTTCTATAACGCGTTCTAAAGGTGCATCATCTTGTTCATTCTGATTCTGTGTCCATTCCATCTCACTACACAAAAGAGATGCTCCATTTCCTAGCGGCCCTTTGTTGGGCTCTCTCCAGCAGCAGCAGCAGCTCCATGTTTCTCTTGCACCGGGGCGTCCACTACTCCAGGTGTGGCCTCACCAGAGCAGAAGGGATCACCTCTCCAGACCTGCTGGCAACGCTCCTCCTAACGCTGCTCAGGATACCATGTAGCCTTCCTTGTTGCAAGGGCCCATTGCTGAACTTCCCGTTTTCTTTGAATTCACAGGTTATCTAGGGGAACCTAGATATGCAAAGTAACAGAGAATCTTGCAAGGTGTTCAGTGATTAAATTATTTTCCAACTGAAGCAGGTGTTCTCTAAGAAGTTCTCATCGTAGAACCTCAGTCCCACAGGATGCACTTGAGTCTATTTGGTGTAAGACTGGTTGCAAACTGTGTAAATTAGGAGAGGCCTTGACAGAACCACTTCGCTTTAGAACTGTTCTTTCTGAGCAAGTCTGCAGCTGGTTGATAAGTTCCATTGCTGTCGGAAAATACAGATTATTTAACAGTAATTCTTTGAAAAGTGTTTCATGTCCACAGAAAAGCTTTCTGCAAACTGCCAAGTCACCTATGGAAGAACACAATTTACTCTTTCTTCAGTAGCACAGCAATAATTAACAAGTGTGAAGAAGCTCCTGTAAGTCTGCAAGATTGTACTGGGTCTGGCTGGGATGTTAACTTTCCCTGCAGCAGCCCATACAGTGCTGCGCTCTGCACTCGTAGCTAGAACAGCAGTGGTATCACACCGGTGTTGTGTCTGCTGCTGAGAAGTGCTGGCACAGCATCAGGACTCTCTCTGACCCTCCTAGGGGGTGGGCAAAAAGTGAGAAAGGAACATCACCAGGGCAGCTGACCTAAACCAACCAAAGGGATATTCCATACCATATGATGTCACACTCAGCAATAAAAGGTAGAAAAAGGAAGGGGGGGGGGCTCTCGTTGCGAAAACATATGTCCTCCTCCCGAACACTGGCTACGTGCGTTGAGGCCCTGCTTCAAGGACGTGGTCAAGCATCGCTCATTTGTGGGAAGTAGAGAGTAATTTCTTTCCTCTGCACTTCCACATAGCCTTTACTTATTTTGTTATTCCCTTTCCCTTTTTTTCCCCTTAGTTGAATTGTTTAATTAATATTTCCTTAATAATTTTTTTCCGCTTTAATTAAATGATCCTTATCTCAACCCGTGAGTTGTTCTCTCCTTTACTTCTTCCCCTCCTCATTTGAGGAGGGGGAGTGAGAAAGCTGTTGTGGTGTTCAGCTGCCTAGCACAGTAAAACCACCACAAAGATGGCCCCTAATAATTCAATAGCTGAAGGAGACTCAGCCCTTATCATTACTCACTTGTATCCTGAACAACTCAGAAGAGATTTGTAACTGACTATGCTGTTCAAAACACTGTTTTAAAGTGGCCAGCCTTTGTTTTTTCCTGCTGAACAGATGAAGAACTCTCCCTAAGGACCCTCCCCAATCAATGTCAAAAGATAAAGACCACAATAAAACAAAATACGCAGCAAAGATTCGATCTGGGATGCATTCAGTTACAAACCAGACTGACAATGCAGCATGTTGTGTATTGACCTGAGAACACCCAAAGCACTTAGGATTGCCCCAAACCTGGTCTTATTCTTACAAGCAGCGACATAAAAAGGACTAGCTATAAGAGCTTGTATAGTCCAGCCTTTTTGGTTTGAAGTATTGCTTGGAACTTTAATAAATAGATAATAACAGCAAGTTCTATAGGGAACATGTTTTACTGTCTGCGTGTCCCTCATGCAGATACTAAGAACAGGCTCATTAATTCCACAGACTTCCATGAAGGAAACGGATCTCTCACCAGAGGGAAAGGATCAAGATCTCTAAGCCACCTATCAGTAGCAAAGTAGATGAAAAACCTTGAAAAACTCATCTGCAGACATAGTGAATACATCCAACTACGAAGTGAAACTTGCAAGAGGGGGCTGAAAACCTCCAGAACTAAAAGGGGCACATGCAATATTCCAAAATTCTCTTATCTAGAGACAGCAGCTTTGCTTCACAATGGTCTAAAACCCCAAACTGCTTTGTGTTTTATGGGCACTTTATTGTCATCTGCACTACAATATTTCTGACAGTGAAAGAGCACATCTGTAATGCTATGAAAACTATGCAGCATGTGTTGTAAGAAAAAGGGAGCAAAGGTTTGAAAAATGATGTTCATCCAGCTGCTTTACAAAACGGGTTTAAGAAAAAGAGAGACAGTTTGGGATACTGAAATCAAGGTGCAGAATATCCTAAAAACCATAGGGTTTTTTTTAGGTCAAGCACTATCCAAAACATATGTCCTGTTACACCTTGTGGGCCATTTTAGCAAGAGTCTATGTATTACCAGGAGTTCCATTACCAGTCCCATACAGTAAGTTGCAAGAAGTGCCACTCATATTCATGTCAGGATGCCTAACAAGCATGGTTCAATACCATTCTGTCTGTAGCATGGTCCTTCAAACGATCCATAAAATTTGTTTGTGCAGCTCTACATTATCTAAACAAATGAATCTGTGGTATTTAACCTTCAGTAAATCGTACTGTTCCTAGAAGGAGAAAGTCAAGACTCAAGAGGGTGATTTCACATACAACAGCCAGCAGGCGACAGTCAATAAGGTCAGAGAGCAACAGAAAGGAAACAGTAGAAGCAGCTCCAAGATAGGGTTTTGTTGAGTGCTGAGCAGACAGACCTCTACACGGCCTTGAAGTATTAAATCTCCTGCCCAGAAAAGGGCTCATATTTGCAATTAGTAAGATACCTGCAGCATCAATGACAAGAATTGAATGATAGTGCTTTTCACAGTTGCAGTACTGTGATTTCGCATCCACAGAGCTAATCCAGACTAGTTATGAAGCGAACTCTGGAAAGGGATTCACATGCACAAAAGCCAATGTTAGATTGTTTGCTTAAGAGCACTGAATAGTACAATACTTCACAATACTGTCAATCTACTTACAGCATTAAAATAAACAATTCTGCTCAATTTTCCACAATAACAATCACCTAGAAGAAATTCTTCATCAAGCATAGCAAGTTCTCAGACACTTCTGCTTGTTAATTCATTATGTATTCCTAGAGTAGGGTGCCATATCCCAGTTCTTTGTAGGTTTATTCCATTCCGCTCTTATCTGTGTACAGCTTATTTCCAGAATTTTGAAAAGTAAAAATAGAAATCTCTGTACATTCTGAAGTTTAAAGTGAACACTTTCTGTATTTCCTGATCCTTAATTCTGTGCAAAAGTTAACCTGCTTTTTTTTTTTTTTAAAAAGGTAAATTTTACATTTTTCTTTCTTTAACGTAAAGGGTAAAAAAAAAAAAAAAAAAAGATGGCATACTGACATTGACAAATGCAGTTAACTTTTTGCATCATCACTGGGCTCCTAGCTTTATTCCTAAGCAATAGGTACGACATACACTGCACAGCCACAAAAATATTCCTTGAAGATTATGTTCTTCATCCCTCTGAACCATACATGCTTTTTCCATTTTCTGAATGCAAAGCAGTTCATCAGATATTTTTTTTCCTGGTATTACTTCATAGTACAAGTGATAATCGTAAAGGAATGTGGCTACAGATTGCAAATTTCAGGAGATAAAGTTTCCTCGTGTTATAAAATAAGAACATGACCACATAATTTCAAGTATATAGTGAAAATGGCAAATCAGTTTGTGTTGATAAAAGTGAAACAGAAGTAAAATGATCAGAATTAATGATCACTAAAAGGCAGTAATATTCTAAAAAGCATTGCATTTAAATGCCAATCCAATAGTAACTCTAAACAGACCTAATTCAACTGCATTACTGCTTCACTTATTGTCTTCATAGCAACCCCTCAATATATTCTATTTTCAAGAATTATTACTCAAAGTTAAGGTGAAGTGCAACTTTTTTTTTTTTTTTTTAACTGAATGCATCATTTAACTTTCATTACAAATTTAGGATGATACATAAATATATAAGCACTATTTTAATAAAACAGTTTAGGGAAATAGAGCTACAACAATTCAAACCTCATAGTTTAAATTAGTAGCATGAACATTTACATGAACTTCTTTATTTACGAGTTCATTATCATAAACCAACTCCAAGAAAAGATGACAAATTAAGTTTTATGCAAAACCAGTTTGTTAAAAAAGTAACCTACTGATTTATGATTAGGAAGTGCATAAGACATCTTGAAAAGATTAAGGCATTTTCAAATCAGAAATAAACATTTTTTTCCCCTACCAGAAGTGCTAATTATTGCATCACAACTCAAAATGTTATTTTACTTAAGTTCTACTAATAACCAAATCTATACAATTATTTAAACCAAGTGAATTTTTCACTGTTGGGATACTATTGATTTTCAACACACCTAGATTCCTCCAAAACCTAAGAATATCTGACAAGACACTTAAATACTGACGATTTTTCCCCAATAGGAAGAATATATTCCTAATTCCTATATTTTTTTAAACTAGTTATTGAATTCAGAACCTCAAAAAGCTACTTTTCATACAAGCAAAGCTTCTTTATTCTTCATATACAAACTAAATCTACATTCAACTCAGAAGTATTACTGTAGCTCCTCCTGAGCTACAAGCCTGAGCTAGCTTAAAACTATCCACAGCCTGGTAACAGTTGAGCCATGGCTCAGGGCAACTGCCCGGATTGAGATTTTATAGCTTCCTCTCTTCTGCATCTCCCTCCTTATGTTCTACGCAACTTCTACAACAGCCCTGAACTAGTCAGATTGACAGTTTTACAGACAACTCAGGCACATTTACATAAACTTTAGGCACATATCTGAAAACAAATGATTTTTATAATCTCAAAATTGTTTTACTCCAATTGACAGCCCCCATGCTGCGCAGATTCTTAAAGACACAAGGCTAATCCATCAAAGCTTTAAAACTTTCTCATTTGTAGAGCTTTGATTTTTGAAGAAATTTAAAACCGGTGAAAATATGATATTGTTTCTTCAGTGCTGAACCATCAGCTATTAGAATAGGTCACACTGTGTACTCCGTTGTTGATGAACCAGTGTTGTTTCTTTTCAGCACAATAATTTTGTTAAGAACAGCCCTGTTACACAAATCAACCATCATTTCACATTATTTTCTTATTTACTCAATATTCATCTCTGTAAAAGAAAATTTTGGAGAAATAGATTGATCTATTTTCAGCAGGTTCTTTATAAAAAGAACCTTACTTCTTTACATTACTTTTAAGATATGAAGCTCAGTAAGGTATTACACAGAAGCCTATTCAAGAGACTTTTGTATTAGCCAACAAGATGCTGAAACCTGCTGTGTTGTGTTGCCCTCTTCAGGTTGACAGCAGTTACAATTTCTAGTTCTTCTGCTTGACTAGACATGCCAATTTCACCTCCTGTCATTTTTTTTTTTCAGATTTGCAGTTTCAAGTAGCAACTAACTTTATCCTACCAACACTTGAAGTGTTTTTGATCTAAAATCCTGCAGAAATAAACTTTACTTATGGCCTCTACCTCGCCCTAACTTCAAAACCAATCTTGAGGATTATCAAAATATTAGCTAGTGTTTAAAAAGACTATAAAACTTCAGCACTGGCAAGCAAGCCTCTGATGACAGGCTTAGAGAGCTCCACTGATTCACCTTATCAAAGGAAACTGAAGCTACTCAAATTGCTCCTACATTAGTGAACTTAGAGGTTAGAAAGTCAGAAGGCTTTAAAGTGGTGGAAGGCAAAGCAAAATCTAGAAACTGGTGTTGAAGTCAGAAATTCAACCTTGAAATGCAATGACATTTTTCACTCAAAAGGAAAAAAAAGATTAAATAGTATAGAAGGACAGATTAATTATTGCTTGATTGAAAACTTTACAGGTGGATACAATATTCTTCCAAAATAATGGTTTTGATCAGTTTTTGGGTGCTTGTCATTACATAAGCCAAACTGTGATACTGATTTATATAATTACTGGCCTTGAATTGATCATTTGAGCTATGCAATTTATGTGGAAATAGGAATAAAAAGTTTTTCCTTGTCTGGGAAAGGGCTGTGCTTGGGCTTCCAATTCATTTATAGAGCCAGATACTAATAAGGTCTTAAAAGTATTTAATTCCCCCCTCACATCTTGTTATTTTTAGAGGATGTGGTAGACATTTAAATCTACTTAGACATCTCAGAGCTGCAATTTTGACACACTGGTTAAATCAAACGTGTTGCTCTTTGTATTATTAAGTATGGCAAATTTCAGGCACATTACTAAAGCACTAAATATCATAACAATTCATCACTGCAAAGTTTAATCACACCACCTTATGGGACTTAAGATAGGAAAAATCTGTTCAGAGCTTAAAACTACTATACAATTAGGCAATAAAATGAATAACCTAACCAAAATCCTTAGAAAACAGAGGCAAATGAAAAGGTCATCTCGATACCATAGCATGTTCCAGTACCCAAATAAAGAAACGATCAGGCAATCCCAGATTTCCTCTTGGGCTGGCGAGCAGCCAGTAACTAGCCTGCCTTATGCCAGGTGACAGTCTAGAAAAGCTCAGAAGAACTTGTCATAATTATTTCATGTTCTTCCATACTTCTGTGATTTTACTCTCAAGAATGAAATGCTATTTCAACTTTACATCCTATACACTTGCAGGACAGACACCAGAGGGAGAGAGATTGACAAGAAGCAACCAAGAACATGGGGATGAGCATGACTCAGGGAGAGCGCGGGCAGGCTGCCGTGACAGAGAGATCAAAACTCAGGGATGAGTACAAACCAGGCACACAACAACAAGCGAGACCGAGAGCACTCCCATCTGCAGCATTAGATAGTACACCGTGGTTTACCAGAGTAGTCTCCGCCAGCACGTAGAGACTCCTCTCCAGTGTCTGACTAATATGCTCCAGTGCCTGGAGTCAGAGGTCCAACTGCAAGGCAATGAAAACTTCCTGCCACCTACCAGCACATCGGTTGTCCAATTACAAAGTGCAAAACCAACCTGTCTTAAACACGGGGAAGAAGTCCTCAGGTTAAACTACCTATAATACTGTACAAGAAAAGCAGCACTCAAACACATAATATACTGAAAACATTAAAAGAGAGAATATAATAAAAGAATAATGCATAATAAAAGAGAAAATAGTAGTAAAGAACAAGTAGAAAAGGCACTTTTTTCAATAGCACTATCAGATAAGAATTTTTGTGCAAACTCATTTGAAGACAGCAGCTTATACCTCTGAAGTGATGATGTGGGGCACTTTTTTTTATATACAACTTTAAGTAAAAGTGTCACCAAAAAAATCACTATTTTTAAGCCATCTCTGATAGAAAAAACTTCCACCTATGTCAAAGCTTCATCTGGTGCAAATTCCTCTCGACTATGATAGCTGGTAATAAAGTCTCCAAAATCTCATAGCTAAGTTAAAATTGCATTTGAACTGATCGTTAGTGACACTGTCTTTTTCTTCATCTTTTACAGCAGATGCAAGGATTCCAGTCCAATCTTAGCTTCTGCTCTTAAAAAAAAAAAATGAGGTGCTGGACATAGGCTTAAAATTACCTGTGGTTAGTTTAGTTCTGACTTACTCAAGTATTACGTTCATATTTTTGCCACCTCTTTCTCCCCCACATGCCATCAGATTTGGATACCACACGAGGTATGATTCATATTATTCTTTAGAAAAGTATTTTAATACACAAGCTTTACAAGTGAAAGAGCCTCTGAGTTTTGAAAATATCAGGCCTTCATTGAAAAGCATGACAGATCATTTTATTGCATGTGTTTTCAGCATGTCTTTTTTAACTGCTGCAAAAACTCATTTTTCTTAGATACCATTATCTAATCACGTTTCTTTGAAGGAAAACAAACTCATCTGCCTCATACAGCCAAAAAACATAATGCAGGCAATTCCTTTCACAGATTTTTCTTCTAATATTTTGGGGATAATAGAAGGTGTGGAGAATAAGAGGAGGAACTCTCCCCGTTGAAGACAACATCTACTAAATTCCTGCTACCCACATGCATAGTTTTATTATCTACAGAAATGGTATGTGAAAATACATAAGGAATGAAAGCCTAATTATTACAAACCCAGGCTAACCTGATCTTTGGGTATTTATGTAGGAAAATGCAAGCAACCAATCAGAATGCAAAGCTGATTTTTGCCACCATTAAAAGAATGTAAACGCTGCCCAGGTAGGGGTTAAATACATCTTAAGAGTACTTTAGATTCAGTTATTTCCACACATACAAGTCTGTTAGTAAGTACTGTAAATTTAGGTTAAAACTATAAAAATTAGCTCCTTGTTTGGAGTCCAATTATAATCTCACTGTTCTCAGAGCTTTCTGAAATTTTCTCTGAACACTGACTTTTATGATAAGTTGTAACCAGTGCACAAAGCAACAAACAAAACACAAAATGCTAGAAACACCTGCATCCACCTTTAAAAAAAGAGAACATCACTGAAAATATTTAGAAATCTTAAGAACAGCAACACTGAAAATAATACACACCAACCTTCTCAGGTTGCCTCAGCACCATCTCTATTTATGTTTGAGCTTCTGTTCTTAATTAGGCATTTGGGGTTTAAATTATAGCAAGTAAGGGTTTCCAATTGAAAAGGCACCATGAATAAAGATAAGTACTACTGACTAAAGGCACAGGTATTACTGTTTTTTAATATTTTTAAGTAAACTTTATTAGTACGAAGTCATGTGATATCACAGAAAATTTCCCCCATGGCTTAGAAGTTCCTACCTTATTCAAACAACAAAATTCCACTTTGCACATCCATGTATGTGGTTTTTATAAACAGACTTAAAAAAAAAAGCTATCAGAATAAACAACTTAGTTGTCAAGCAAACAAAATGCTGTGAGTGAACTGCTTTTCCAGATACATCTTTTGATACTTGCACTAACCTTGCCATCTGCTATGATCTCTGACAGAATAACTGACTTCCGTTCTCAATCTAAAGTTTCACTATGACAGTAAATATCTTATATCTAACATTAAAAATTATTTCACTCCCACAGTAAGACTTTATAGCTTTATATATTTTAATGAGTCATTAAACCTGTTATAAAGCAGTATCACACCACTTAACGCTATGAACAGGAGACTATTTTATGGTGACGGTTGCAAAACTTAAGTGTAAATAGGTGAAAATGTTTCAAAGACAGATCAGAGAAGAATTGTTTAATTGATATTCTGTACATGCTTCTAAACATGCTTAGTTCTAAACCTCATAATGACCATAATGCTATAAAAACTAAAGGGACATCAAAACATTTTAAGGTTTCCAAGGAATGTGCCTCCAAACAGACTACTAAGAAAAACAACACTGGTGTATTAAATTGGAAAAAATATTCAAAGCTAGTTTGGTATTTTAAAGTATACAGTTAGAAGACAAAGTAGGAATCAGACGCAAGACCTATGACATATCTTTTGCCTTGTAATGCCAACAAGAAAAGCAGCCTACACAGTGGTTAAGGGAAAAATTGTTGCTTTTCAAATGTTTGAGTTAGCCTTTTCAAAGCATATTTTGCATTCAAAGCAGCCTCCGTATTTAGTAGTTATTTTTAATGAGAGAATTTGCATTTTTTTATAAATTTTCTAACCAGCTTTAACACATTTTCATGTATTACACACTTATGACACAATGAATAGTAATTACCTATTAGAATAAATACAGTCCATCTTGTCTTTACTAATTCATACAAACTTTTACCATATGTTAGAAAAGGGATTGTGTAATTCTGAAAAGCCAAGATAGTGATATTTGACACCTTAGTAAAACAGTTGGTAAAATTGGTTTTATTTCATTGTGTCCTACCTGATAAATTCTAAATGGGATGTATCGAAATCCATTATCTTCTGGAGGATACTCCATGAGTTTTCGATTTATAGCCCAAAATTGCTCAAATTTATCTGTGAATGTAAAAGCAGACTTTGTTAATATTAATAATATATATAATTCTTCAGCTAAAAGAGGTAAGTGAGGCATGATTAGAACAACATGCAAATGCAAACTTCTTACAAGAATTTGACCTGTATGAATTTATTTTCCCCACATTTCTCTTCCCTATTTAGCCTCAAGGCAGAAGTAAGCCATCTGCATTCTCCTACGAGAACAGTGATATGGTGACTTACTGAACTGAAAGAGAAAGCAACTTGAAGTCATATTGCATCTCCCCTGCTAAAGAATTAACAGGCCATGAATTATGGATTGCATTACCTCAATTAAGAGTGCATTCTTCTACACTCTTTGCTACTACTGGTCTGTGTTGCCTCACAGCTTGTTAAAAACATCTACAACATCTAACTATTCTTAACTATAGGTGAACAATAGGTGCAAAACATAGATGAACTAGAAAGGAGCAGAAAAAGTTCTTGGAGAGTTTATATTTTTATGTGTAAATCTTAAAATAATCTGCAGTGATGTATGATTTCATGAGAAAGGATACTGCCAGTTTCATAACATAGCCTGAAAATAAAAGTTTGTTTGAAAAACAGTTTTGCATTATCCAAGTAACTAGGTTTGGTAGCACAGCCCAAAGCAGCACACAATTTCATCCTATTCAGGCACTACAAGAACTGAATAGATATTGTGCTTCAAATGTATTAAGGACAACAAAGGCCCAAAGCAGTAAATCCTTTTACAGAAGTAAATCCATTATTCAAATCAAGAAAACAACCAATAGAAAAAATGACGAAGGAGCACAAAGAGCTATGATGAATAAATCTTCAAGACACAATACAGTGGATGGTTGAAGGAACACACAGTCTTTGATTCTCTCTCCTCAGAGCAATGTTCAGGTGAGTCTCAGAACGACTGATAGTATAACTGTTACAGAATTCAGTCACTGTGAAGCAAGGTCAAGTTGAGAAATCTGTTCGCTGAACAAAGACAACAATACAAGTGCCAGAAATTAAAAGAATCAGATTTGCTTCACTTGAGCATAGAGTACAGATGCCTGACAGTGTGCTGAAGGACACGGTTAACACTTAGTGCAGCTTCTAAGATGTTATTTTTCCTGACCAAATATGACACAAAGCAGGAATTTCACAGAAACTGTAAACAAACTTTTGCCAGGCATTCTGCAGCAGCATTTCCTGACACTTATCTCAAAAGTATTTCCACACCCTTTTTTCCTGATTAGCAGCAAGCACCTCTGGACAAGTATTTACCTGAACAGCACCACTGCATGGCACCCGCCAGACACGGAGCTGCCTGGATGCAGGGTGCTACCCTCTGGCTCACCAGCTGCAGATCTCAGCCGGGGCAGTGACAACGATGGCCCTGGAGCTGGCTGTACCCAAGCAAACCTGCATTTGGGAACCCCAGCCAACACAGCCAGCTGTTCACTCATACAGTGTCTGTCACAAAAAACAACTGCGTCCTCCTCATGAGCTCTGCAAGAAGGTAAGATTTAGTGTACTTCCCACAGCTGGAGACAGTGCTCAGAGGGTGGCTTGCAGCTGTCAGTACGGATTGTGTGGACAGACGTCCAACAGTAGAAATTAATCAATTTATACCACAATTACTACTATTAACCATACTAAACAGAGATCATAAAAAATAAGAAGTACGGTGATATACAAAACAATTGAGACCTACTTAAGCTATCAAGCTGCAGCAGACTCTTAAATAACGAAACGAAATACTTGAAGAAACCCTACCTCGATAAAAAAATATGTTAATTTAATTGTTCACTCACATTGCAGTAACTAGGAAAGTTGAATAAACAGCTTATCTTCAAAATTCAGAGATGATCAACACATCTTATAGATCAGAAGAACAAGAAATTCTGAGCAAGCAACAGGCTTATGGTAAGAACTTGAATATATTGTCCCTTGTGGCATATATTGCAAACAAGTGAACCTTTAAAGGACCAAAAATTGACCTCAGGCCACATAAACTCAGCTCACTTCTGTTCTTCATCCCAGCTTCTTCACCTCAGAGGAAATCATGCAGATAATGACGCATAAATACTAGAATCTACCTGAAGATAGGGGTGTTAAAAGATCCTAAAAGGAATCATAGGGCTTCAAGTTCAGTATGTAAATATGGGGGTTCACACTTTTGACTTACTGATTTTCTTCAAAAAGAATGTGTTTTCAGCCATCACTATTTAAATAGGTCATCCCAGGAGCGTTCTCATTCCTTTTTCATTTCAAGCTTGAGAAAAAAAACAACACTGCAGCTACAGACAAGGAGAGGCTGAGAGCTGTGTTGGGCCTGTTCAGCTCAGAGAAGACAGAGGGGATGTTATCAACGCGTATAAGTATCTGAAGGAAGGATGTCAAGAGGATGAGGCCAGACTCTTTTCAGATCTGCTCAGCAATAGAACAAGAGGCAACAAACTGAAACCCAGGAAGTTCCAGCTGAATACGAGACAACACTTCTTTGGTGTGAGGGTGACAGAGCACTGGAACAGGCTGCCCAGGGAGTCTGTAGAGTCTCCTTCTCTGGAAGTATTCAAAGCCTGCCTGGATGCCATCCTGCACAATGTGCTCAAGGTGGCCCGGCTGAGCGGGGGGCTGGACCAGGTGATCTCCAGAGGTCCCTTCCAACCCCAACCACCCTGTGATTCTGTGATCTAACAAAGATTCAGCTTGTCCCTCTTCAGTCTACTCTTTCAAACCTGCATTTGCATTTAACACATTGGTATTTTTTCCTACAACGTCTGCACGGAATTCAGAAAGCTATGTAATATTTAATATTTCACCTACTTTCTCTAACATAAAAATGTTAAGTGTCAGAATCCACAAATGCTTCTTCCTCCATCTATTCCCCCAGTCAGTTGCTGATATTCTTGTTTAAGGCAGTCAATTTATCTAGTTACAATTACCATATTCTTCTCTGAACACTTGGACCATGGTCAAGACAAGCTCACTTTACCAAAATGTTTAAATTTCTAATAGCTTCTATAGTTTCTAAATGTAAGAGCAACAAATCTATAGCAGTTGAATGATGAACTTATTGCATTTTATAATCAAGTATGCTTTGCCAACGCACCTTATATCCAGGACAATGAAAAACCTCTTATTAAGTTAGCTAGATATAATGGAGCCAGACATCTTAAGACGCATCTCTGCATTGTGGGCATAGCATTAACTGAAGGCATCCAAGATAATTTATCCTCATAACTTTCAACTGCTGTCCTCCAAACATCCTTCTATATATGCAATATTTTTAACACAGGAAGCTGAGCTGGGTGTAAGAAATTATCACAAAATTTTAAAGAAACCAGGAAAAGGCTATCCGGTTGGCATACAGATACATAGGACCTGGCAAGAGCTTTTATTAGAATTAGGCTCATCAGCTGAGTGCCAGAATTCTAAAGATTCAAAATCCAAATTAGATGCTTGGGCAGAAAACTTAAGATTCAAAGCTTAAAAACAAACAAACAAAAAGAAACACTAAAAAAACTCCACCAAAATACTCCTGAAAGTATGAGTGAAAGGATTCATTCTCCCATTTTTGTGTCAGTACTTCCTACTTATAGGAAAGAGACTTAAGGAAGGTATTAACACTACTAAAGCAATAAGAAAGACTTAATGACAGAAAGTTACTGGCCGCAAGTTTAACAATCAAAACCAAACTGATTTTTCAAGCCCGTGAACAAGGTAGGGTTCTGTACCTATCAGCAAAAGCACTTGACACACTCATCTCCCTCCCTTCAGAAGAGGTTGCGCTGTCCATGTGATATCTACACTCCCATAATAGTCAAGTCTGATTACTTTTGCTTTCCATGATCTGTTTTCAAGAAAGTGCTTGACCAATGTGTTACAGAGTTTCTGTATTAGCAAAAAAACAGTACATGCAAAAGGCAGATGTTCGTATCTGAAAAACAATATTTAAATTAAAGGCAATCAGATCCAAACAGAAATACGGCATTAGTGACAGTCGAAAAGCTTCAGATGACTCTAATCATATTTTTTAAACAAGAGCTTCATACACGTTTGCCTGAAGTTATATACAAAAACTGCTCTTGGAGTTTTATGTGAAAGATCAGAAAGTTAATAACCAAATAATGGAAGGGAGATCCAGCTGAAAAATCTCAGCTGCCACTGATATTTATAAATATTAATTTATTAGAAAAGCAGGCAGTACATGTCTAAACACCAGATATTAGCGTTCAGTACTGAAGAGATGTACAGACTCTACAAAAAGCTTTGAAAATATGTATTTACATATATGGAAGTAAGAGGTGACAAAACTGAAAGAACAATGTTATCCCTAACAACAGTCTCAGTACACAAATTCACTTAGCAACAAATTAAATAGAACAAGCTACGTATACATTTAGTGTTCAGAAATCTATCACTGAAATAGCTCATGCCTTTAAAAGTTCTCTTTAAATGGGAGATACTTTAGAAGTCACTGAAATTCATCCAAATATATAACAGTTGCATTAAAAAGCTGTCTGTAACTCCAGTCATAGCTTAAGATACCTTTGTTGTTGTTAACAGACGGTAGCTGTGAAATTTGTTAATATTAAACAACTTTAAGTAAGGTATAGTCCAGGGTGCAATGTTCTTTGGACAATCAGAAAGAGTTTTCATTCACGTTAGTGTCTTACAGTCATTCCTTGAAACTCAAGAGCTGCCATGCTTCAAATGACAACTTGAACGTGGGTAATTATCACAGAACAACAAATCTTATCTAGAGTAACTTCCAATAAATAGTGGTCATAGTATATGGCCAGTCAAAATGGAGTTCATATCGTAAAAGGTTAGTCAAAAGAACAAAACACCTTTTAAATTTATCAGAAGAAAAAATCGTAATAATTAGGAATTATTTTGTCTCTGTAATCGATACTGATGCAATTGTTATCAGAATACTGACTCCAAAACTGGATATTTTTCAAAAAGGTTGTGGAGACGGTTTATTTAAATAACAAAAAGAATTAAATGCAGAAATAAAGGAAAGATTATTCTTTAAATTCAAAAAGGAAATAGTAATTCTGGGCTTTTTTCTTCCAATACTGTTTTTTAAAAGTAAAAAAATTGAACAGGTAGGTGCAGTCCTCAGGCTAGCATATATGCATGATTTTTTCTGTACTATTCAGGGCTGCTTAATAATCTAGCTGTACAACTTTAAAAATGCTCAGAATTGAGCTGTAGCTCTAATTCCACGCAAACAATACCAATTTACAGCTTGCATAAAAGTGTCCAATTCTTGAGTCCAAAAAAAAAAAAAAACAGCACTTGTCTATTCTCAGTGGTTCACCACTATTGAATAACCATATGAACCACAGAAATGATGTGCAGCTAGATGCACTTGGGCAGAACCAACCATAACATTAACAGAGACTCCAACTGATGTACCAGAATCACAGGAATAATTAGATTGGAAGTGCCTTTGGAGACTGAGCTTTGGAATACAAGCTCCCGGCTAAAATACAGCTGCCTAAACAAAGTTGAATGAGTTTGCTCAAGGCCTTATACAGGCAAGTTTTGACTGTCTCCAAGGTCAGATTGCTCTCTGGGCAATGGGTTCACATTTTTACCACTTTCACTCCCCCCACGGACATCCTATCAGAATTCTTCCTATCACAACTCAAAACCGTCTCTTCTACTTGTCCAACTCCACTGCCAATGGAGGCACGTCTAAGAGGAGTCAGACTCCATCTTCTCTAAAATGCCTTCCTTTAGGTAGTGGAAAGCTGCTATTAGGTCCATCTTCAGACCCCACTTCAGGCTAAACAACACAGTCTCTTCTAATATAATACGCTCCACCCCCTAGTCACCCCAGCAGCATCTCTGGACTCTCTTCTGTTTGCCAGCATTTCTTTTCTCCATGGTCCCAAGGTGGACACAGCATTCCCACTGAATCTTTGCTAGTGCTGAGCCAAGGGGAATAATTACTTCACCTTCCAGCTATATTCTGCGGGGGAACAATGGCTAAAGCAGCTCACTGTTTAATCTTCATTTCTGCAACAGTATGCTACAGACTAAGTGTATTTTCTACTGACTTGTGCTCTTACAAACACTGTGTTTAACATCTAAAGCTAGAAAGGAGCCTTCTCAAAATTTAGCATCAGTTCAATTTCTGTACAGTTTCTAGAAAGGCCTAGACTCCACATACATACGTAATTCTGCTGACTGATGAGCAATTTTAACCAATTTTATAAAAAAAATAAATTTTGTGCAGTACTCCTCAACCTTGAAGCAGCTTTGTTGATATTTTAAATGCTTCAAAATCACCTGCACTATCTAAAAACATTATGTACAGCTGGTTATTGTCATTTCTCAGATATTTAAAGGCCTCTCACTAAATGACTTTTGGCTATCTGAACTCGTTATTTTTACTCATATAAAAAACAGATAATCAAGACTATCAAGGACTTCAGGAAGACACAGCTACACATTAGACCTCTGTTGACAACCACAGTTCAGTGCTAGCCCTTCGAGAACACAATTTGGAATAGCGATATAGCATCACTAAAACTTAAGATGTTTTTCTTGTTTTCAATTTTACACATTGCCACCATCCAGTTAAAAAAAATACACTTGCTTTTAGACTTTTAGGTTACTCGCATATTTTGAAAGATCATGGCATATAATGTCAATCCGCCACTGAAGAGAGCAAACAAGCTAAATTGTCTTTTCAGGCTGTCTTCAGACAAGAGTAACTATCAGATATGGAGAGAGAGGAAGTTAGTAACTGCTCTACTTAACGTGAATAAAGCTAGCTACAGAAATGTGGAAATATTCTTCACAAAGAAATAAAGCAACAACACTGAACATGAAATTACACATCTAAAGTAGTCATGATTTTGCTGTACAATTGAACAGTCATGACTCGAAAAAGTTTCTCCATAGGATGAGTTGCCCAGAGATCTTATGCATCCTCCAAATTCTCATTCAGTTGGCACTTCACTAACACCACAGAAAAGCAGTAAAGATTGAAAAAATTAAAAGTAAAGAGCAGTAATAGTAAAGTACAGTGGAGTATGAGATTCAGGGTTGGCTACCTGGGTCTGTACGTTCATTAAACTAATTCACCCCACCTTGCCTACATGCACTAGAGCACCCGTGTTTACAAGCATAGAACAAGCAGGAGAAACTTCCCCATGTACTGTTAACTGTAAATTCTAGTTAAAAAAATAGCAAATTTATAAGCCACATTATAAACCAAGATATGGATTAAATTCAAGGAAAAAGAAAAGGGGGGGGGATCTCTAATATTCCGCAGTTAAGTCTGAGATCAATGTATTTAATGCATGTACTCTTATGCTATATTTTTTCATGAGTTTTCAAAGCAAAGTAGCGTTCTGAAGTTAAAGATTCAAAGCACGTTGCTTAAGTTTTGCAGATTAAATTATTTTTGAAAGCTGTATGACAAAGCAGCATTTCATACTTGAGGTTATCTATCAGACTCCAAAAAGCATTAACTCCCCCCTTTATTTTCCACAAAGGAACCACACCTTGCCACCATTCTTCTCACTTATTAAACATCCTTCCTAAAACTAAGTTTCACTTTAAGTGCTTTATTTCCTCAACACTACCTCCCTTCATTTCTAGGTCATCAATTTATCTGGAAAATGTTCAGGGGAAGAAAACCAAGAAGGACTACTTTTTTTCCATTATTCAGACGTGAAAAAGCACACTTCCTACTTAAATTAAGCCTTCTGTGCAGCCTAAAAGCAGGAGATCTCAGTAGGCATCATGACTTAAGCTAAAAAGAAAGCACTGATGATTATTAAACGAAAAACTGTTACCCATTTTTGAAACACAACTCACAGACTGCAAAAACACATCAGCAGGGCTTACTAGGTTAATCAAAGGGAAAACGAATCCTGACAGTTTTACTTATCTCCAGCCCTCTGCTCCAAATCCAGACAGCCTGCATACTTTACACAGAGTACTCAGCGGCAAAGAAGGTATTATATGAAAATGGAGTGTAATGAAAATTACATGAAAATGGAGTGGCGTATCTCTGTATAGCTCTCTAAAATGCTTTGTTTTCCCCCACACTATTTTTTTTTCTGAAATACAGCTTTCCTTAAGTTAGGGAACCCTTTATTAATGTGTCTGTCACAAAGAGTCATGACTTTACTGGCAGAAAGTAACGTAGAATGATTTCACACTGTAAAGCAAAAAATCCCTCAATAACTGAAGACAATTCTTTTCCAAAATGAACTCTGCTTTTTAGAGACGGTCTACTCAGACATTTAGATATACCTTACGCGTCCTTCAGCATACCTCAGGGCATGGCATCCTTTGAAGGGGGGAGTGCTATGAAGAAAGCAGGAGGCATTTTAAAAAAAAAAAAAGTTCTACATCACTGGCATCTAAAACAGCATTTTCATTGGTATTTTTGGGTGTGTGAGAGTCACAATACTGCACCCTTATCTGGGTACATCGTTGGGTTAGTCATTTCTGCTGAAAGGGTAACAAGCCAGTAAACACTACAGAACTAATGCTGAAGACTGTCACAAGGCACTATCAGAAAAAGCAAAACACATCACTTCCTCCCAAAAATCCCAGGAAAAGCCTGGGATTCATTCTGCCAGTCCAGCCTGTCTGAATCCAGCCAGGTTTATTAGCCCTAGCTGAGCACCAAAACAGACTTGGGCAGACTTTTTTTGCAGAGCTCTCTGAACACATTTATCCAGCTCTCACCAGGCTGCATAACATGAACACCTTCACCATTTCGGGTATGTCACACTCCCTTAACTCCAGAATAAGTAGATATTGACAATTATTCTAAGAAAAAAAAAAAAGATACACACCAAGAAAATATTAATGACCAGCCCAGGAAGATAACACCTTTTAAAAAATCCTCTTAACTAATACACACATTTTAAAACCTCAACAGAATTGTTTCATCTTTCTTCAGTTAAATCTCTGCAAACATAGTAAGGACAGTTATTCCTGTTTTGGTAGGGATAAAGGGAAGAAGAAAAAAAGACAGCTTTGTGATTTAAAAACTGTTTATTCATTCTCTTGTTAAATTCCTGAAGATTTTCTAAGTACATATTGCCTAATTTAAGTTTCAAATGACCAGTTACGATGACAAATTTGTTCTGTTACTAATGCATGCATACCTTGTACTGAGGTAAAGAACAGCATCAGTACCATCAGTTCCCTGGTGGGGAAGAGGATAAGCGTGCGTATCAAACCTGACTGGTTCATGCAGCACAAAAAAAAAGATATTGATAATGTATAACAGTACCACTCCTTGAGAGAACAAAAACTTCTAAACAGGAATGTGATAACCTAGAAAAACATGATTTCTGCTCCTAAAAAATAGGGGACTGTTTTAAATATGAGATTGAGAAAGAAATGAAAGAAAACACAGGCCTTATTCTGTCACTAAGGTGAGAAAAATAAATCACAAATTAAAAGACTAAATATCGCATATTCTGAATGTTTATAGGATTTTTCTCCTTTAATAAGAACAGTTCAATATGGCCATTTAAATTTTGGTAAGCCCTACAGTATGAGTAAGCATTACATTCTTTTTCCATAATATTTGCAGTAAAATAATGACTTCATTATATTTTATAATACATAAAGAATCCTTAAAAGTGGTCATGAGTTTTTACTGTTTATTTCCTCCATTCATGTATCTGAAATACCAAATCTAGTCTTCACCAGATATAAAGGACGCCTGTGAAAACTTCAGGGTATAGTTGCTTGTCTCTCCACATCTGATGAAAAGCAGCTGTGCTGAACCTAAAAACCTTCCTTTATCAGAACTATTATATGCTGAAGTTATAGACATTAATTCTTTGAACCACACAAAAAAATACAGCTCTCCCTCTAAAACAAGAGGAAATTTCATGTTTGATCCTGAGTCATCACTAGGCCTAGTCTTAATGTTTCAAAGCAGAGAGCCTTTATTTTTCCACCACAAAAGGCAAGAAGAAAAAGCCACCCACTTGAAAATCCTCTTTATCCATGATAAAAACAGCCATAACACTATTATAGCAAGAACAGTAGTAACATTTTCCATCAGTTCTGACCAAAGAATTTTAACAATTCTTACAAAGGAGCAGAGGACAGTATAGCTACATACCCTGCTTTATTGCTTCCCTACCACATTCAGGCATCCACAATGCTGATCAAAATTAGGACAGCACAGATATACCCGTATCTCAAAGAAGTGCTCTAGCTATGAAATAGATATTATGGACAAAAATCAACTAACAACAAAAGAGCAGCCTGGTCTAGTGGGAGGTGTCCCTGCCCATGGCACTGGGGTTGGAACTGGATGGGCTTTAAGGTCCCTTCCAGCCCAAATCACTCTGTGATTCTATGAACTGAAGTTTGAGGAACAAGCAAAACCACAGCACAACCAATAAGCAGAAAAGTACGTTTATATGCTTGATTTCATAGAAAATCAATACAAAACCAGAAACAGTGGGAGGAGGGATATAAAAGGGTTTTATAAATATACATCAGCTGTTACCAGCACAAGATTTTCCCTCAAATTCACAGCCCTTCCCCTATAAGTCATCTATAGGCAACTGAAAAGCTTTTCATGCTACTTGCTCAAGTACTTCCTTCTCCTCAGAGATATTTATGTAAAATTATACTTGTAATTAGCAGTTACATTTCTCCAAACAAGCAAAAAATATTTTTTTTCCCCCAAAACGAGTTTAATACTAAAGTAACATGAATAATGGTTTGGATTGGAAGGGACCTTAGGGATCAACTAGTTCCAACCCCGTAAGCATCAAAATAATTCATTAAACTGAAATAACACTTCCTTTATTTGAGAACTGAAGAAAATTGTTTGAAGTTTGAGAGGAAAAAAAGCCTGCAGATGTATCATTACTTACAAGGCAGTTATCGCAAATGCTACTTTCTTTTCTTTTTTGTGGTCATTCATTCTTGTTTCACAAAGAGCTTTAAAATTATTACATCTCAAACGAAAGCCTATAAAAACATACTGAAAGATACAACATGCTTAAAAAGAATTCTCTTGGTTTCACAAGCTTTTCTTGTTTCTCTTTTATGAAGAGCTGAGAAATTAAAATTAGCATTTGAAAGTATTCAAAAGATTGTTTAAACTTCTCATTTAGGTGTCAGATTCCACAGGTGCGATTTCTCATTAAATACAGTGAAACCTTCCTGAAGTCAACCATGTCAGGCAGGCTCTGTTCTTAACCAAAAGTTATGTTTGCCTAGAACTGAAGACAGACAAACAATCAGCTCAAAGATAGAGCCTGAGATGAGTACAGAAAGAACACGTTACAGACCTGTTCTCTTACCTTACATACTGAGGGTATGCATTAGAGGTTCTGTAATTTCTGCTTAAGTAAAAAAAACTTAACTCATACCATTTCTTTGTGTAGTCATCTGTTCTGCCGCCAACATAATTCACTCACGTTAGAGGTCTTGCAGTTTTAATTGTAAAAAATATTAATAAAAATAGCACATGTAGCGCACTCCTGGAAACATGAATATCAGGACTAAGTGGCAGGGCTTCATTTCCCAATAAAGCTAATTATTCTCGATATAGAAAACAAAATTATGCTGACACAGCATTTTGCTTCTCTTAAACTACAAGACTACAAGTATTACAAGACTAATCCTATTACATCAGAACAGAGTTTTCTTGCAAAAGTATTAAAAACACAGTTTAAATTGATTTGTAACAATGTAAGCATTAGGGAAACATCTCCATTTGCAAGGATTCTGGCTCCTGGTGGACCAGAACTCCTTTATTTACTGTTAATTCACAAGAGTGGATATACTGTCAGTCAGTTTGCTGAATAATAATCTATACAAAACAATCCCTCAAGCAGTCAAAGTAAGTATTTTGAATTGAACCAGATAAAATGTAAATTTTTATCCAGTAAATTTTGTACATATTTACTGCATCCCTCCAGATCTTACCAGTCAAATGTGAAATAAATAGAACCCCTCAATTTATAACTCTCCCCCAATTAAGTCACAATTGGAAACCAGAGTTTCTAATAAATACTCAGACTTCAAAATTATTACAGGAGTAATAATTCATTACTTTACTATTAAAGGCAGCACTGCTTAACTAAAAAAAAGAAATAGAAAACCAACATATTCATTAAATAAGCACACTAAACCCAAACTCATGTGAGGTCTCATGTCTAAAGCAAACATATGCCTCAAGTCTTCTTGCATTCAGAGCTTCTCCTGTTCTGTTTAATTTTCCTTATAAACAAATGGGAAGAGTTTAATTTTAACCATTTTGCATCTCAACACAGTTAAACATCTTCACGCTTACAGCTTCCATAAGATAAAACTACCAGTAATAGTACAACAACTCAGGAGATCAGGAAACCACATTTTCACGTTACCACCCTTTCCAGCTAGCAGTTTCTGAAATATTTACATAGCTTTTCAACTTATATGCCGCTAAGAACTGTGACAAATAGACACTGAAAACAAAGGTTATATTTTGCATTACGATGCCCTCTGTTCAATGGAAGAACATTTTAACATTCTGTTCTGAATTATATCACTGATTTTTCCAAATCTATTCTGATCTATGCAAGATCTTTGCAAAAGCAACAGTAATATCAGGAATAAAAAATTCAATTTGGCGTGGGTAGAGGGAGTAAAATTATTAATCTACTAGGCAAATTTTGAAAGTCTATGTGTATTGTCTATCAGTGACAATCCTTAAACATAAACTAGAGAAGACAACCCTTTTTTCTTTTAGAGTCTAAGATCGTTCATAGTGAACATCACTTACACCCCAGATGTCTACCATATAGAGACTACTAGTTGCACAGAAGTACTATAAACAGTGTTTTGTTGCTGTTTTTGTTTTGTTAAAACAGAGTCATGACCCATTCAAGGAAATTGGGTATCTCAAGCTACATTTGGATTATCACATTATTTAAAACTAAAAAATAAAAAAAAAATAAAAAAAATCAGTAAAAGAGCTCTTTACCATGACATTACTTAAACCGACATCACGACAAAAATTATTAGCATGCTAGTCCTAAATACAATTAATATTTGATGCAGTGTATTACCATTCTGTAACCCCATCCACAGTTGCTTATGATCCTTTTTTTGCATCTCATTGATGACTTGACTTTTGTGCTTTAAAGCATCTGCTTCTTTTATGCAAGCCATAAAATGAGCTTCAATCACATCCTTAGAATGGCAGTGTAGAAGATCCTTTTCTGGAAAATTCTACAAAGAGAAAGATCAAGAGAAACAAATATATCATGGACCTTAGAAGATGAGGAACAAAAGATTATTTTAATCTGGTTTATATTTATACAACAGAAGCGCACTGGGATCTTCTACTTATTAAAGATAACATCCATTCTCTCATGGATGAAAATAAATGTTTTGCAGTGAAAAATGTTCCAAAAAAATTAAAGTTGAATAATTTTCTGTAAAACCAGAAATTACTCTAAATCACTCAACCTCAACAAATACGTTTAAATGAATCAGTGGGTATATTTAGGCCCCTACCTCTCAAATTCAGGAAATGAAGAGTTTTAACATGCTTTCGAGTGCATGTTCTACTCTCTAGCAATTCCTACCAACTCTCATTGAAAGTTTAACACACATTTTTATGTAGGTCTTTGAAAAAATATTTCCTCCAATTATCGTCATTCACATATAAGAATTATCACATATTTGCAATTTACAAACATTTTTCCTCAAAGATGCCAGAAATCCTTGTCAACTCCACTTTTACCCAACACATGGCTATTGCTACATCATGTGATGTGATTCCATATCCATTTGATTTAATTACAATTGGTGCACCACAGTCAACATCACAGATGCTGAATTAGTGCTCCTGAGGCAACTTTTTTCCTCAGTAAACACTAACTACCTTTCCTAATTAATTTATTAAACTATAGTACTAAATCTTGTTCAGGTACAAAACAGGTCCCTTTGGATATTCATTAATATCATGGCGTAGATACACAGTAGGGTTGTTCTTTCCCTGATCTTTCTTTTATTGACAGTATGAAATTGCCATTGTATAATTGTATTCAGTATCACAAATTTGCCGTCTTTAGTTTTCAAGTGTCTAAAAACCCATCTTGTTTTATCCCTTTCTTATTCATCCCCTTTCCATAGCTGCTTATGACTGTGCTGAACAGCACAAACCAACCCCCAGAACCAAATCAGAGTGGCATCATTAGTACTCCCCTTTGTAACACGGGCTTGCCACGTACTTTTATACTTTATTTCTCAGCTGTTATTGCACAAGAGGACCTTTTCTCTTAACCCAGTACAAATTGGCTATTTAGAAAAGTTTTTCTGAGGCCTATCAAAACCTTTTAGGAAATACATACAATGGGGTATTTTTCAAAGGCTTTTACAACACAGTTAACAAGTCGCAATAGGAGCAATATATTGCTGGAGAAACCCATACCTTCCCTCCTCCACACAAATCAGGAAAAAAAAAAACCTACACAACGACTGCTTCAGACTATGGGAACTCAAAATATCTAAGAACTAGTAACAGCTGGCAATATGAAAGAGTTGGGAATGGCCTTACTTGAAGGAAATTCTGAAGGACAAAAACAATAGTTCCCCCTTCATTTGGGTACTGAATAGAGTTAGGAATTAAATAATGGAATTTCATAATCACAAAGAAAGTTTAAGATTGGAAGGGATCTTCAGAGGCCATCTGGTCCAACCCCCTGCTCAAGCAGGCACACCCAGAGCTGCTTGCCCAAGACCAGTTCTGTAGCTCTCCACAACCTCTCTGGGCAACCTGTTCCAGTGCTCAGTCACCCCTCACATGGAATAATTGTTTCCTGATGTTCAGAGAGAACCCCTTGTGTTCCAATTTGTGCCTGTTGCCTCTTGCCCTGGCACTGGACACCACTGACAAGAACATGGCTCCATCTTCTCTGTAGTTACAAGCATTGATAAGATTCCCTCCCGACCCAAGTCTTCTCTTCTCTAGGCTAAGCATTTCATACATACAGTGGCTTCTCTTTAGGATAGCTAACCCAGACTCTGGAATCAAAAGGATGAATTATCTTGCAAAAACAGGAACGTAATGGGAAGAGAAGACTGGCAGTACCTTTTTCCTTGAAAGTATACACAGGCTGGTGCCTACTTGCAAAAGGAGTGCTATTGTTACCTGGGACTAATGGACACAGTTGACTAAAAATCTAAGGATATAGATAAAGCTTGTTTCTTATATGAGGATGACACACAAAGACATTAAAGAGGACAGAAAAGAAAGAAAAGCTCTTTCCAGAGCAGAGCTCACTCCCTTTCTCTCCTACAAAGCTGAGTATCTAAGCATATTGGGTTCCAAGATGAATGGAACACATTACTGGGATTGTTAGTTGCCAGCTGACATCTGTAAAAGCCTGTAAAATACTTTTAGAAGTTTAACTAACTTGCTCAAATAAAGTAAATTCTGGTAACAAATCCAGAAAAAAAAAAAAGAATAGTCAGAAATAGTACACTTTAAGATCAAAAAAGTTCTTTACATGGTAAAATTTAAAGCAAGACACTGGCATCTCTCAAAAGAGATAAAACAATGAATGTACCTAAAGCCAAGTAATACCGGAACCTAGAAACTGACTTTCAGTTTAAAGCTTAATGTTTAGCTAACTGAGAAAACAAAGGTAAGAACTATTTTGTTACATGTCTAAGTATTGAACTGCAGGGTTTTGTTTTGTTTTAAATATCTGAGTTTTTCTATAGACATGCTGACTTTCCTCCAACAAATTTCAAGTGACAGAGAATGTCACTCCTTCGGGGTGTGTTCCAGAGAACATACACAGTGTAGTCTGCAGAATAGCAAGGAGATACCTGAAACTTATCACAACTAGCTAAGCTAGAGGATAGTAGTATAGAGGTATAGGATGATTCATTTTCCCAGCTTCTAAAGGATAACCCACTGGAAGACTGGAAAGCATTCTTATGATCTCAGTGCTGTCTCTTTCCTGTAGAGGAAAAATACTGGCATGTTTCTATTCAGTTTTACGAGTAGAAGCTGAAAAAACTGAGCGTAAGAACTATAACTCAGAAAACACTGCTACATCTATTTAGAGACATATCAAACAATTTCATCCACATGAGACTATCAGCAAAAAATATGGCATCCCTACTGATATGAATTAGAACACAGAAGAAAAAATGTATTTAAATAGGTAACACATGCTCTTTGTTTGTTTGTTTTTGAATTCTACTTGCCTATTTGGGAAATAGAAGTGAAATGTAAACAACTTGACTCAGCTCCCTGAAGTAAGAGAACTGTAAGCAAGATGGTAGCCACTTCTGGCTATGCAAGGACAAGATCTGCAAAAAGTTTTAACAAATCCCATAGGCAGCTTTAATTCAAGTATTCTCATTACTGATGTCCTACTCCCTCCACGTTCAGTATCTTTAATAGAAAAGTTATTAAGGGTTGACTGGGATTTTCTTAGAAAGCTGAAGTGGTTTTGCTTCACGTATCAGTAGACATTTACAACATAAATTTAGTCATAAAGAAGAAAGTATCATCTGTACAGACAGGAGTGCTATGTAACTTCTCACATAAAACTGATCCAAAAACATAGCAGGTAATTTCTACAGTCTGGTTTCATAACCCCATTCCACCCAAACTTATGTATCAGTTCTAGTTCACAGAACACCTGTTTATACTGTGACAGTAAGCATTAGGGTAATTTTACAGAAAATTACACCAATAATACGGTATTAAAGACCATAAGAAACATATCCAGCAGCAGGGGAAGCATCCATGTGTTTGTATTTAGTTACCCCTCAGTAGCCTTTTATTTTTTAAAAAACAATGTATACTTGTGGCTTTCACAATGTCTCCTAGCAGCTCCACAATTTATGCAATACATGGAAAAGCACTTACTTCCTTTTCACTGCACCTGACCCTACTGTGAACTAAGAAAACCAAGAAAGGAAGACAGCTGATGTTGTACAAAACCAGATGGGAGTCTCTTGTCCTCTACATCAGGTCATGCATGGAGAAGCAGGGGTCAGCAGGTAAGGGTTTCAGCAGAGGAAAAACGTTAGCCTTTCACCTGGCATATCTGATTTCCCCTCCTCCTATAGCACTAGTATTTCCAGAGCAGTTCATGACCTTCTGCCAATTGCCCAAAATCTGGAGAGCTGGCTAGCCTGCTGAGAACAGGAACAGCGTGCTAAGCATGCTGCAGGGTTCCATGAGATGAAATTTCCAGGAAGGAATCCCAGGAAGGGATAAAGTTTCCCTCTTTCCCATAAAGCCACACCTGGGTAACAAAAGCAACTTCCCAGACTATGTCTTCTCACAATTCTCACGGACCTTAGCACTCTGCTCAAGGTCATTCATTTATGACTATTTAAGGCAACTACATTTCAACTTCATACTAGAGATATAAATGAATGCTCTTTTGCATAAATGTATGTTTTATTGCATACCAGAAGTAGATATGAATAAATTGTTTCCTAAGCACGAACAATAATCGCATTCTTTGTTTGGACTGCATATCAAACATATGAGGAGAATCACAGGTTTCTGTCAACTTTCAAAACTCTCAACAAAAAAAATTGTCATCTTTTCTTGTCACGTCTTTAAACAAATAAAATTGATAGGAAAGCAAAAAGTTAAAAAAAAAAAAACACTTTACTGATGTTCTTGAGCTATCTGTTGTTCACTGTATACTTTTGTAAAAGAAAGGAGAAAGCCATGATAGCAAAAATTAAAGCCTAGAAAAATCTAATACTATATAATTAAGTTAAATAAAATATATGGCTCTTTGAAGAGTAACTGCACACAAATGAAAAGAATAATCCAGGTAGCAATCTCACACCTAAACTATTTAAACTGTAAGGAATTATAACACATGAAAATGTCTTCAACATCTTGATATACTTTGATACATTTCAGTTGTTTCATTTTAAGCATTAAGGTTGGTTAATTTAAATAAACTTTCAAATTACATCAAAAACAGGAAGAGAGATTAAGCAGGTGCTTAATCCAAGGTGTTATATATTTTTTAAAACTAAATTACATCAGCTTTTAAAATAACACTTCCTTAGCAGTAAACTACTTCTGTTGATCTTTAACGTACACCTTTGAGACAAACTTAAATTAGCTGATGTCTTGGCAAACAGCAAAATAGGGACATTTAAGGTCAGTTTACATTACTACATGAAACTGAAAATCACTGTGGTGGTGCAACTTATTTCTCAAGACAGCTCTGCTTTGGGATGGCAACATCTTCTTGTCGCAGTTAATCTTCCAGAACGTGCAACATTAAATCACAATCTATGAAACTAGCCAGCCTGTACTTTCTTCCAAACAGTTTGGAAGTTTCTTCATCATACCTATATTATACATATATAAGAAGTCTAGCAATTATAATGGTTCCAAAAACATCCCTGTCTTCAGATTCATTAACTCACTCATTTTTAAATTTCAACACATGGAAGCACATGTTATAAGAACACATACTTCCAAGAGAATCAGACTACTCCTGTTAGCAAGATCTTTACTAAAACACCTTCAATAAAGGAATAGTTTGAACAAGAACATTCAGTGTGACTTCTTCCCAGTATGCTTTTCATTTCATCTCAAATCTCACACAGTAAAGCTTGTTAACCTAGTGTTTTCTTTTGGATCAGTTTTCCTATTGCATTGTCTCTACAGTACAACAAAAAAATAAAGTTTCACAGTTAGATACCGTGATTTCTGCTTGTGGTTTTGACTTCAAAACATACCTGACATCACCTTCTCAATGCATGTCAGAGAAAGAATACCACACCAGATCTAACCCTGCACAAGTACCCTTCTGAGCAAAGATCAGTAGTGCTATTAAGTCATACCTAATGGTTTTACAATGTGTAATCAAAGCAATGTCTCCCCTGTGACTAAACTGTCACACGACCAAAAATTTCACTCCGTTCTCTAAAGGGGACACACATGAAGTACAACTTCAAAGAATGATAGCACTCACTGACTCCAAGGATTTCTGCAGTATCTCATATCTACGCTAATGTGCCTAAAGGGATGAAAACTTCTCAATCTCCTGAATCTTGAGTCAATTTGAGATGACTGAATTAAAAATGTTATGGCAAGTTCTTCCCTTTTATCAACAAAACTGTACCGACAAACTCATGACTTATCTTGAAAAACTATTTTGGATTTTCAGATCATAATAGAATCATTTTCAAAAGAAGGTAATTTGAAAGCATGTACAGTCTCAGGGAAAATAGGTGGAGATTTACAAAAAAATTTAGACTATTCCTAAAGAATGATCACTCTCTGCTTCAAAAAGTCCTACATTCTACTTCCTTCTAAAATAAGAATAATTATGAGACCTTTTCCTAGCTTTCAATTCTCACGTAGTCCTATGCTCAATTAATCTTAACCTAAGGTGTATTTCAATTTTACCTTGAAATGCACTGTGATGTTCCAAGGAAGGGCTGTATTTGATGCATGGAGATCAAAGAGCAAACCAATCGGGTAATGCCTAGAAAATGAAAAGGTATTAAATGAAATGCACAGCTTTTATATTTATTCTACATATAACAGTTTGCTTGCCTGCATTTACATAATTTAGCTGTTTTCCTCCTAGACTTAACATGTACTATTATTCAGAAAAATTATACAGGCAGGTATAACTGACTTGCAGTTTGCAGCAGAATCAAGCCTGGAATTCACAGATTAAGTATCTAAAACAGTGATCTCTAAGCTGTGCCCACAAAACACTGTTAGCTTTGCAACAGCATAACCAGCCTACAGCTGCTCTGCAGAATCCTTCAAAACAGCATCTTCAATCATAATGCTCAACAAGAGCAGGCTTAGTTGGTCTGAAAGAGAAGCTGACAGGTTCAGACTTTGTAAAGACGTGAGAAGTTTATACCATACTGACTTCTAACATTTCTTCCCTCTCCCACCTTCCTGATGACAACATAGAAGACAAGCATTAGAACTTTAAAAACGATGTATCTGTAGAAGGGCTAAAAAGAGGATAGATCAAGATGATCTCTTCACCTTCACTAACCTATCAAAATAAGGGGAGGAAAAACATTAATTACAGTTTGTTTGGTTTTATTTTTTCCTATTTCAGTGGTATTCTGAACTAAAGGACAAATACAAAGAAGCTGCTCCCTCCAAGTGTAAACTTTTATCTTCTAATGAATTTCAAGGGGACAGAGTCTTGAGCAATGTAAGTCATATATATTACATACACAAAGCTTCCAAAGGCACTTTAAAAAGCTCCGTTATCTTTCAAAAAGCCTCAACAAGCTGAAAAAGCCTTTAGTTTTTTGATCATACAAAGAAATAAGCACACACTTAGCTGTAAACTCAGTAGGTCCACTGAATTAAATAGGACTGAACACGGAACACAGAGCCAAACAAGAATATAAGATTCAAAAATCCATAGAAACGGTAACACAGAGGGTATTGCTCTGAAGGCACCTGTGTAGAGCCGATTTCCTGAGCCGCTACACCCTCAGACAAACAGTGCTTTAATACCCTCTACTGGTGAGACCAAAAACTACGACAAAGACACAACAGCAAAATTAAAAAAAGGCATGATTCTTGTACTTATGCATTCAGAACTTTTTAAGAGAACAGGAGAGCATATCAGAAAAGGATCTAGAACTGTCTTCCCCTTACAATGGACAGAAGAATACAGACAATGTGTAACCAGATTTATCCAGACTCAGCGCTAGTGCTCAAGGACATTTTACTACTAACTGTCAATCCTGTCTTAAGCTCTTCCACAAGGTTTCAGCTAGAGTGGTTTTCCAGGTGAGCTACTTAACAGAAGTCAGATTTTCTTTGACAAACAGATTTACATGAAAAATGACTTACAATTTATACAACAGAATAGCTACAAAAAAAGACACCAAACCATTCTTGGCCTACATCTGTGTCTTCCACCCAGCAGATAACAAAATAAAGTTGATGTACTCAAGCTTTCCTCTGTAAAGCACTTGTGTTTTGCACAGCTAATATACACTTTATTTTGAAAGAGGCCAGTGCTAAATTCTCTTTGCACCATAGATGAACACGAGATTCACGATGACAGTAGACCAGGGGAGAAATCATTTTCTATTCAGAAGTGTGGCCTTCCATTAAGCATAAGGTTCATAGCAGGAGTAAAGCAGTCCTGACAGGTAAGACTTCCCCAGTACAGAATTCCATTTCACACTGGCATTTAATCTGAAGCCAAGAGAAGCCTTACATAATGCCTTACTATACATAATGCTGTATTTCACTTACTTTTGATATTAAGTTACAAGCATTTTTTAAGAGTCTGGAAACAATAGCACTCCGTATAACACCAAAACTATTTTCTTTTACATATCCTTCATAATAAAAACTGGTTTCTTAACCAGAATAGAGGATTAAGGGAAGCATAAAGAGAGAAAATGGGAATAGAAGAGGACTTGTATATTTGTAGATGTGATGAAAAAGAGTAACATTCCCTCAGCCTATTCTTAAGAGCATTATCTACCTTGTGCCAACGGCCAGTATTCCCTCATTAAAAGTCTTCCTTCCAGTGGTACTGCTTCAATGCTGTTTCTGAACTTTTACTTGAAAATTTCTCACTGCAATTAAAGAAACATGCAAATGCTTTCTAGAACCTACAGTAACCAAGAAAAATTAAAAATAATAATCCACAAACCCAGACCTTTAAAGATTTGCCTCTGCCAAAGAAAACAGAAAATAAACAAGACAGCAGCTAAAGGAAACATCCAGCCCACAAAGGTAATATTAGAAAAACAAACAACCCAACCAACTAAACTGTTGAAATCAAACTGGTGTTAACTGAAGTGGAAGCCAAAGACAAGCAGACTGACTGTAACTTTCTCAAAAGTAAAAGGGGGGAAACATCAAAGAGAAAGTGTCTAAGAGACCACAAGTCTTGTTTAAAGCAAAGAACTGCTGGAATAATAATTGGTTCTGGAAAGTATTTAATCTATAAATGTGTACCAGCACTGACTTCCAGCCACTGTCAATTTACTACTGCTTTTGTTATTACACAGAAGGTGGTTTCAAGGTGTGAGAGGTGCCCTGGAAAACACAGTTTCAAGAACATAAAAACTTTTTGAAAGTGACAGATGGGTAGTAAGGACAATGAACGACTACTTCTCTAAAAACTTCTTTCTGGACCCAGGACAATATTACAGGAATACAGAGCATAGCAGCATGAGCTGGCAGGTTATTTTCATCCCAGAATAATTTTTAGTGGTAATTCAGAAAGATTTGCATCACATGAACTGATAGAATCCAGGACAAAACCAAAAAACAGACATCCATGCTCCAGAAGTGGGGTATTACATGAATCAAGAGCCCCGCATCTTGTGCTCGGGTATTTCTGTGAACTAATGTGTACATCATTGAGGGAAACAATGGCTGCATAGAAAAATAAATATTCTCACGTTGTTCTTTAGCATTCAGTAAGAAACACACTTCTTCTAAGCAAACTCTACCATTTTCAAACAATATTCCAGCTATTCTTGATCAAATGGTGCTTTGGCCTCCTGTCTTCAGGCAATTTCTGACCAGGCAGGGTCAAGCACCCGTTCAGTTGGTACTAGAGAGAGACACGTGCACCTGCCAAGCTTAGAGCACAATTCACAGAAAGGATGACAGAAACTCTGCTGAAGCCATGTGCAAATGCTCAAGGTTAGTAATAAAGTACAGGATGCCCTCCCCCAGCACCCACTGAAGAAACTACCACTATCAGAGATAAAAATCAGAGGCCTGTGACCTCTTGCCAAAAAATCCAGGCTCCTTCTCCACCTCCTGTGGCAGACAAGGGGCTGGAAGCTCCAAAGGAAGGATGAGAGTGACCTGAACAGCACATCCACACCGAAAGGAAGCAGTGATAGTATTAAGAGACTCCCTCCTACAGCGAGTGGATGGAGCCCTGCCTCCAACCACCAGCCTCACTTGCTGTCTGGGGAGGCTTATCTGAAACTTTTTGACAAGCAGAGTCTAGCTCTTTCCCATCTTGGGAGACTATTTTCCGAATCCAATAAACACAGATTCTGCCTGCACCCTCTTCAGTGTAGTTATTGGTTTTATCTCCTGTAACTGCACCGTGTCTGAGAAGATCTGATCCATTTCCCTTTTGCGATCTCTGCTGCTATGCAGTCTGCTGACCACTCCCTGCAACTCCTTAAGCTGGCGACACAGACCTTCCATCAGCACACACATGTTGCAGGCAAGGAACCCATCTTCCCCTACCCCTAACAACCTCGGTGCGAGGTCCCAGGCACCCCCTGCAACCCGGGGCCTGGAGCTGCATCCTCTTCCAGAAGTTTGTTCTGAGTGCTACAGAGAATGAAGTTGAAACTGTTTCCAACTTAGTCCAGACTTGCTGCAAAACAGAAGAGCTGCAGCTGGAAAGACACGCACTGTATCACAGCCAGGTATGAAACAGCACAGATTGCAAGAAGTATGACCATATGGTGTAAAATAAGTAATTAGAATAAGAAACGTTAGAAGTTCTGTTTGATTCTATTTGCAGAAGTTAAAGGAATCAAGCATTAATGGTCTACTATTCTTTCTCTACAAACTACTATCTCCATTTAATTCTCCATTCTGATATTTCTGTCTTCCATGGAATAAGCTTCAGCTACTCATGAGATTACCATATTCTAAAAAGAATGGTTTGCAGACAAAATTTTCCTTAGGAAAGCAACTCCACAGAAATCAGTGCAGCTATTCCTGGCAGCATATGCTTATTTTTAAATGATCACAGCATAGGAGATAATAACTACATTATTTTCACTTCAATATTCCTTCAGTTTACTAACTCTACCTAAATCTAAAATTATAAGTTATATTTTTACTCTATAATTACATTCTCTAATTAAACTGGAATTTAAAAAACAGTTACAATATCCTGGTATCTGAAAACACAGAAAACACAGAGCTAATTTTGGCTGAAATAAAAAGCCTTTCTGTTGCAGACAGCTTCAGTGAAAATTTTTAAGGTTATCTGTCATTACCTGCCTAAAGTTACGAACGTGCTGGGACCAACTTGGTACCTTGCTGATAGACAGTAACTATCACAACTCAAGATTACTATGGAACCCAAAGAAACCAATTATTGTTAAATTCCAGACATTTTACACAGATGTCTAAAGCTGGTTTTACCAGCCAGTTATGAAAAAGTGAAAAAAAGCTAGTTATGTTTTTTCTGAAAACAAAACACATTTTCAAGGTTTACAGTAGTTTAGTTTCTAAGAAACAAAAGACTAGAAGGAAATTCCTGCATCACCAAGTCTAAACGTAATCAATGATATAATAACACTTGCTAATCACCAGACAACACACTAAATTCATGTAGAAATTTAAAAAATCACTTTTAATCTCTTCTACCCAATTTCAAGAAGCTAGAACAGTCACTGTTAGTTCTCTTTCCTATTACTATACATTATTATATAGGAAATAAAGAGATTAAAAATACTAAGTACTTGCTGGTGAACTGACACTACATACACAGATTGAGAGCTGCAATGTTGGCTGGGATGTTTTCTTTAGAACTTGTAGCAGAAATAGGAAAAAAATCAACATACAGTACTTATAAACATTAATTACATTAAACAGCGGCAGTCTGGTTTCTTAGCCCTTCAGAAAGAGACATATTTCTTATAGACCACACAACAGAACAAAAATAGAATTAACAGCAATTATTTCAATAAAGCCAAACAGAACGTGACAAGAGCTTATGCGTCAGCATTATTTTATCTGTTTTAAAGCACAAGCACTTATCACACCAGTAAAAAGTGAAGCTTACACATTTTATCTGTAAGCAGAAAATCCTATTTGTATTCAGACTCCAGAAATAATACTTTTGTGTTAGCATGTGTCTTAAGAATGCAGAATAAGCTAAACAAAGATTTATTTGGTGATTCTACAGCAAGAAATACTAAAGCCAAAAATGCAGCTGTTTCATGTTACGGTAACAACCAGAACAAAATCCAAAATCAATGGGTACAGCACCCCCCCCATCTTTTAGATATACAGTTAAATACAAGCAGAATAATTAAAAATATGTTTGGGGAAAAAAATGAACAATGTTTAATGTTGAACGTTTTTCCTACCTTTCTCCTCTTTTGCCTTCTTTGAAACCCATTGAAGTGGTTAGCTCAGGAAAAGCATTGACACTGTGCTAAACTTGATACCTCTTTACAAAATAAATTGAGTAAAGGTACAAAGTTAAACTCACCACTTCAGTGGTGTACCTTCATATTCAAACCATATTTCATTAATTTCTTCTTGTCTCATAACTTTCTGGAAGTGTTTCTTCACTTTGTCTGTTACCAGCGTCAAGTAGCTTATTCTTGGCAAAAGCAACTGAAAGAAAAAAAACACAGATGCTTTAAGTATACATAAAATTTACTAAATTAATAAATCTGTAACAAGTATTCATTTTCAAATTCAGTCAGCATTTTTCCTTTTTTTCAAAAAGTTTCTGTTGTTCGTATTACCATTATTATATTGCTTTTACTTTCTTTCAAAAGAATCTAATTCAGCAAATTAATAGAACACAGACTTCAGATTTAAAATTTTAAATTTTATAAACCTTTATAAATACAGCGAAGTCATTTACACACACAAGAATTGTTCAGTACCTCAAAAATTTGAATTAATATCATCTTACACTTTATTAACTTAATTCTATAGATCTATAGCAATAGTTCTTGAGGCAACATAATCCAGGCAACTGTGATTAAAACCAAGTATTTTTGGTAATAAATCCATGTTATTTCTGGGATATATTTGCAGTTAAATTAATACTGATATATTCTGATGAGACCCATTTGGACTGGTACAAAACCAGGTTTTCAGCATGCTGCAGGTGGCACAGCCATACGGGAATGGATAAATCCATTATTAAAACATTAGTGATTACAATAGTATTTGACATAAGCCTTCAAACTGCATAGCCAGCTTCCTTTGTAAAATATTTAAATCCAGTTTGAAGCGTGGAAGAACAACTTAGTTTCTATTTCAACTTAATCAGAGATCACAAACAGTAATTAAACTGCATTTCATTGAATCTAACAGAATGCTGCCAACATTCCCAATGAGCCTACTTGAAGCACAAAACCCAAGTTAATTGGATTAAAATGGACCACTTGTTTTTCAGAGATGCTGAATATTTGCTGCCAAGTTGTGGATGCCCCATCCCTGGAGGTGTTCAAGGCCAGGCTGGATGAGGCCTTGGCCATCCTGATCTAGCGGGTGGCATCCCAGCCTATGGCAGGGGGGTTGGAGTTAGATGATCTTTAAGGTCCCTTCCAACCCAAGACATTCTATGACTATGATTTGCAACACTTTCTGAACTCTTGATGCCCCTTCCAGAGGGTATACTGATAATGTTTAGATCAGTACTTAAATACTTTCAACATTATCTCAACAGTGCATTTTAGTCCATCTTTTTAGATTATATGCCTAATTTGTGTCAACTGAAAGCAATACAGCTAGCATTTTTTAGTGCCAATCATCATAAGATTTAGTAGTGTTCTCAAATGACAAATATCCCTTTGCAGCTTAAGTCTTCAGAACAGTATTCTTTTGGGGGGTCTTCCCACCTCTTCTACTTTAGTCTTCCCCTTCCATAGATGATGATAGAACTGGATTCTTTCACACTTTTCTAGCTTAATTATCCTAAAGATTTAAAAGCGTATTAAAACAGTTTAAGAAAACTTTAAAACCATAAATTTAAAGACATCTTCATTTTGTTACCCCTTTTAACATTCCCTTTGCCATCAGTTGTGGCAGTTTTTACCAGTATGAACTTGGTAAAAGACATCAGTGGACACAAAACATTTTTCTTCACAATGCTGTAATCTTTCAAGGCAATTACTGAGTATTTCCAGAGGAAAGATACTAAAAATATTTAGGAAAAGAACTTCATATATGTACCAAAATGCTGAGCTTTAGTCACTCTTTCCACCAGCCAAATCACAATAAATCCTTTAGAGAGGCCTCTATATAGAAACTGGAATTCTACGTAACAGTTTGCTTCCTAGATTATTGTAAGCTTTTCCAATACTTTAACCACATGACAGGAGCCTTCCTTTCAGGCAAAGTCACATTCACCAGAACAACATCTCTTCCACAAATTCTTTTACTGCTCCCCCATGGACTCCCAAGCCAGTCCATGCAGGCCAACAAGCCCATACCCCTTCACCCTTTGATTACACCATAGCAATATTTCTGGATGCTGGGAATGAATGGCCATGGTTCAGTGATAAGGTAAATCTCAGTTTAGGGCTATAAAACAACATTAGGACATTAAAAACAACACGTGATCACATGACAAGACATTCTAATTCAAATTAAGCTCGCTCCACTAGGTTGGATTTGCTTAATTGCTTTTTTAGCATGTGTGAGACAAATAACCTTGCATGAGCAGACTTCCTGCTAAAGGCTAGAATAATGCTATGAAAGCCAAACACATCCAACTCACACCACGTCACAAGCAATGTAACAACTACAATTTGAATGCGGGACTGATACGTGACTACAAGACAGGATGCTCAGAGTAAATTAAGTGACCTACAGTACTGCACAGACAAATAAGCAGGCAAGGTAGCATCAAAATAAGGTTTCTAATAAAAATATTGTTTGCAAGTTTAGCATGGAGAATCAGTAGTCAGCAACTTAAATAGCATACAATAGAAAACATCTAATAGGAAAATGCTTGCTAACACACAGGGAATTAAACAGAAGAGAATCCTTGTTCTGATTCAAGTCGTCTAGCAGTCAACCCTGCCATGCTGCCTGCTGATCAGTAGCAGGCTGGTATAATGCTTGCCACTCACTGTGCTGCATAACACACATGAATGGAAAATCCTGCTTCCAGTTCAGCTTTGTGGCTCAGAGGGTCTTAAAATGTCTTGTACTACAGAAGGGATCGACTTTTAAGAAGACCGAAGAGAAGTCTAAAGTAGTGGGTAAATTCCTTAAGTGTGAGTAAAGATTCCCAAAATGTGAGGTGAGGCTCGGTGCCTTACTCTCCTCAAAAGTCTTCTCCTACTTGGTATAAAAACAAAAAGCTGGTGTAAACTCCCTTGAAGCACAGTACACAGTGCAAATCTGAGTAGATATTCATGACCTGTCGGGATCAGACTGAGCATCGCAACAGTAATAAGGACTGAATAAAAAGATCACTCCGTGTCAACAATTAAAAAATTAGCATTTGAGAACATGAAAAAAACTAAAATTCATACTATCTTAATTCAAAAGACAATGGCCCCGACCAACAGAATTATTTAGTGCCTTTTAAAATAAATGATGAATTACTAGATCTCAATTACAACCAAAACACAACAATAATCAATTGATTTGGATTTGGATTTCTAATGTTATTTGTGAAAGGAGTTGTGAAAAACATGAACGTAACTTATATACACCCAGCTTAAACCCAAGTAATAAGCAAAACCATTGAGGGAAAAAAAAAAGCAAACTGAAATAATAAGATGAGGAGAACTCATCATCTTAAGAAAAGAAAAATCTTCAAAAACATGACAAGACAGAATGAAACCTACTAGTTTACTACATACTATCTCTCAAATCATACAAACTGCAACACCTTCCTTTTGCACACTAGGTATCGCTACAGCATTTAATCATAATAGCAGGAATATTGTCTATAGAAGTTAAATAAAATGCAAGGAATTCTAATGCCTAAAGATAACGCTTGCAAACCTTTCTTCATGTAAAAACAGTACCTCCCCAACTATCTTCCTAGGTTTTGCTGCAGAAGGAAACACCTTTTTACATTCAAAACACTATAAAAATCACAATTCCAATATAGCAGGAACTGGAGTGGTTTGATCACCAATGCATGCAGGATAAAGAAACAAAGCATGCTAGCCCAGAATGGCTTCACTGTTACAGACTTCTTAATAAAACAATTATTTTGCCACTGGGAAAGCATAAAGAGTGGCCCAGCAGAGGCTGTCCCTGGGGCAGAGTATCATTACTGCCTTCTGTGGCAATTTCATTTGTTACACCTGATCAATCCCAGCCAATAAGTACTTTGCTTCCTGCAGAAGCAAAGAACTCCCTGCAGATACCTACCTGGCAGAAACAGCGGTGTTTGACTTGAGCTGCTTAGTCTTGATGTCATTATTTTCCAAAATTGTAAGCTCATTTTAAATTAGCTCTGCTATCCCTACACAATGCCATATTGTGCTGTAAGCAGATTTCATTCCTGTGCTGTGCTGATGTATCTAGCAGCCAAGGGTCTCCTACCACACAACTCAAACTGAGATTGATCACACAGATTCTAGTTTATTTTTTCTAGCCTCTCTCCCTATGTCTTCCTTTGCCTTCACAAAGGAAGTTTCTCAGAACAAAAGTTTTCCTCCTCTTAACTTCATGATGCCAGAATTTCCCCCCTGTTAATGGAAAGCAATCCGGAACACGGCGGTTTTATCTACTTCAATAAATACTGATAAGAAGAGATGTATGAAGTAGAACAACTGGTGTCAAGGGCTGGGAACATTCACTACATCTGATTTCTGTTTGTTTTTCATTTCAAGTCAGCTCCAATTTGATTCCATACACTGACCACCCATTAGCAGCTGGAACACATTGATCTCAGGCCCAAAGTACATCTTCTGCTTCAGCTGCACAGGAAAAAGACTTAGCTTGTGCACTCCAAGACAGATGTGTGATACAAACCTTGGCAGAGTAAGTGGAAATAACAAAGGCTTGCTTCACAAACACACTCCAGATCCAAACTAGAAGAGTAATGCAGATGCACAATGAAACTACGAGAACTCAATCCAGATATAAAACCTTGACTGCTATTCAGCCTTTTACTATTATTCATCTTCGGTCCCTTCAAGAAAGGAAACTTCAACTATCAGCTCCAACATGACCTGCAAGAGGGAAAAATCTAACCTTTAAGAATTCTGACCTATGAATGACCAGGTTTTGCAAAAAGGGAGAATTAAGCCTTGAGATTTTCCATGCACACTTTAAGAGGAGCAAGTAAAAGAAACGCTACTATCTTAAAGTTGTCTTCTAGGCTTCAAAAGTTGGTCTCACTGTGAAGATAACATGGCTTCAGGGTTTTCATGCTGATGTTAAACAGATTAAGATTGCATGTCTCTGAACTCAGGCTTGTGCCTTTTATGTAACTCTTACACACTATGCACATATGTATTTTGAAACATATATATTTTGTAGAAGATCAGAGACTTCTAGACAGTTCAGAAGCATTGGGCAATAGGTCAAGTGCATAACGTAGAAGTAATTCTGTTTCACCAGTGGTGAAATTAAGGCATAGAGAGCTGAACACTATCATCACTGAATGAAAAGCATTAATGCTTTATTAGGTTACTAAAAACCCCACAAGGCACACATGGAAATCAGAACCCGATGACAAAAGATGCTATTAATTGAATGCTATTCTATCCAGTAACAGCTTCCAAAAAGCATAAAATGAAGTATGACAAAATTTAAGGATTTCAGAATCACTTAAATTCATAGTATAAGATTCTTCCACTCACAGACTTGGTATTTTTTAAACTTAAGTTTCTCTTAAACAGACAATATTGTCTGTCAACCAAATGTCTGTAAGGTGCAGAAAGGATGAAAACTGCAGAGCACGCTATAGAACATCATCCACATGATTACAGAAAGCACATCAATTTACACCTCAAATCCACCCATCACCCTTGTCTGTATCATCAGCTTAGCAAGCACTGTACTGCTAAGACATCAGAGCTGCCTTTTCTACTACATCTCTCATAGCTGAAAGCATTTAAAGAGAAGAAAATAAGTTGGAGTCATCCACAAGCAGAGGAAATTCATAAAGAACACCGGGTGCAGTATTTATGCTTCATGCCTCACTGATTTTAGCGTAGACAGGAAACATACAAGCTCTATCCCTTCTTCTGGAGAATCTCTAAGAAGATACAAACTCACCAGGAGTGTACACACAGCCTCTGCTTTTTGTTTATTTGTTGACTTTTTCATAAATGTTTTTAAGCCTTAGTTATCTGTCCTAACCTAAGCTCACTGGTGAAACCAACTTAAATTTTTGAACCTGCTCTGAAAAGAGGTGACTCACACAGTGTGGCCATAAAGGTACATACAAAAGGTAACAGGAATAAGAACAAATAAGTTCCACACATCTAGCAGCGTGCATGAGACTAAAGAAAACAAACACATGTATGCGATTAGAGTATCCATGCTGCCGTTGCTATACTCACATAGTAAGGCTCAGCTTCCCTTTCGGTTATCTCATCCTGATACAGCGTGAAGCAGGTTGGTATTCGTCCAAACCACACATCTCGAAGCACGTCTTTGTCATCTGTCATTCTTCCAATGAGTAGCGAAGCACATGTAGATGGAGTTTGTTCCTTCAGCTGGAACTGCAACCCCATGCCCCCCAAAAGAAACAGGTCAGCACCGCTGCAAGTAAAATACACCTCGTTACAGGTTCTCTTGTGAGTATGAGCTTCCACGTCACTACATTATATGCGTGTTGGTATAGAAAATCAAAGGATATCCCCAGTTGGAAGGGACCCGCAAGGACCACCGCGTCCAACCCCCGTTTCCCCACAGGACCACCCCAAGACCAGCCGAGAAGCAAACACCCATCTCCCACACCTGCCCCGCGCCGTGCCCTGACGGGGAGGCCCTCTCCCTCCGCCGCCCCACAGCAGGGAGACGAGCAGCCCCGAGGCCGGCGGGGTACGGAGCCGCCTCAGGGCGGCCCTCGCCCACCCGGGAGGCCCCGCCCGGGCCCCGCGGCCGTTAAGGAGCGGCGCGGCCGTTACCTGCGGGCCGCCCCGCGCCGGAGCTGCGGAGCCAGGCAGGAACCCGGGCGCGGCCCCGCCCGCCCGCGCATGCGCCGCCCGCCCGCGCGGCTCCGGCACGGCGCCGCTTCCGCCCGGCTTTGGGCGGCCTCACGCTCCGGGCCGGAACACGGCGCGGCCGCCGAAGCTGAGGGGGGAGGCGGGCGGCGGGCGGGCCGGGTTGCGCTGGGCTGTGCTGCGCTGCCTCACGGCCAGCAGGTGTCAGGCAGCGGCCGCCGCTGTTGGAGGCGTCCCGCAGAAGTAAAGCGCTTCCCTAACATTCTGAACATGAGCCCGTAGTGATTGCACTCGGGTGGGCAGCCGAGTTACACCTTAGCCACTCTCACTTTAGCCACTCTCAGTCACCCTCCTCAAAGGGAAAGGGAGAAAATACAATGGAAAGGGCTCAAGGGTTGAGATAAGGGCAGGAAGATCACTCAATTATCATCATGGGCAAAATGGAGTCAGAGTAGGGAGATAATAAAATTTATTGCCTATTACTACCAGGCTAGAGAAGTGAGAAACCAAGCAAATAAACCGAAAACACCTTTCCCCTCATCCACCGTCTTCCACCTCCTCCCCCCGAGCAACGCAGGGAAATGGGGGCTGCAGTCAGTCCCTGACACTTTGTCTACACTGCTCCTTTGTGGTCACTCTCTGCCCTGCTCCATGTGGCGTCCCTCCCATGGGATGCCATCCTTCCCCAGCTGAGCCTGAGCAGATCCTCTGCTCCTGCGTGGGCTCCTCTCCCGGGGCCTGCTCCTGCGGGGGCTCTCCATGGGCCACAGCCTCCTCCAGGCCACATCCACCTGCTCCACGCGGGCTCCTCCACAGGCTGCAGCGTGGAGATCTGCTCCATGTGGGACCCATGGGCTGCAGGGGGACAGCCTGCTCCACCAGGGGCCTCTCCACAGCCCGCAGGGGAACTGCTGCTGCCTGCCTGGAGCCCCTCCTGCCCTCCTGCTGCACTGACCTGGGGGCTGCAGGGCTGCTTCTCACTCCTCTCTCTCTCCCAGCTGCTGTTCCCCAGCAGGTTTTTGTTTGTTTTGTTTTGTTTTGTTTTCCCCTCTCTTCAATCTGCTCTCACAAAGGTGCAAACAACATTGCTTATTGGCTTAGCTCTTGCCGGTGGTGGGACCCGTATCTAACATGGGGCAGCTGCTGGTTCTTCTCTCAGAAGCCCTATGGCCCCCTGTTACCAAAACCTTGCCACATAAACCCACTACAGAGCCCTATTACAAATTATCAGAGGAGAAAATAACATCATCTTTGTCAACAGCTTCTAAGCAAAATGTTTAGCCATGGTACTTCTGTGGTTCAGGACGTACCCAGTGAAACTTTCCATACCTGTTCTATGAGGGTTCTTATGAGACCCAGGCCTAGGACACATTAATTCAAAAAACGGGTAAACCCAAGGTGTAAAACTGAAGTAAACTTTGTGTTTGGCATTGTCTACCCTAAAATATAGGGAAAGATGGCACATAGTTTGTGCCATGTTGCAAGGGCTCCCAAGTGAGAAGTCACACACAGAGCTGCCCGGCAGCAGGAGCAAGGACAGTGATGGAGACTCCCCTACACTCCCAAATACAGGCTAGTTTCACTTGCCGTGGGTACGGGCTTTGGGCATCGCCTCTGAAGAGCATTGCTCACGCTGAAGGAATGGAAGGGCAGGAGTTTCTCTGTGAGCATTCCTCGTGCATTCAGAACAATTCAGCTAGCGTCAATAGTGTGGAAGCAGATGTCTTGCAGAGTTGGAATGGTGGAAGTTTCTGGATGCAGGAGGCTTCTTCCATGAAGATCTGTGCAGAACTGATCACACAGTAACAAAAGCATCCCCCAAGCCTTGGTCATTGCTATGGGCTTTTCTACAGATTTCTGCAACAGCCTCCCTTCTGCTGGTACTGGTCCACTGAAACCAGTCCCCTGAGGGTGTGTTGACTACTGGAGCTGCTGTGAGATGCTAACAAAAGAAAGCTTGCCCTGGTTATGAGTAATAAAAATATTTTACACATATGGATTTTCCTACAGGAAATCAAGGAGAACCACATATTTATTCTTTGCCCTTTCCTCCTCAGAGTTCTTCTGTATGAAAGGAATTTTTTAGTAAGGCCAAAGGGTCTGACTGATCACTGTGGCATCATCACTAAAGCTAATACCAGCCGATACTGAAAAGAAATTGGCCCCAAAACATCCACTGACATAACCGCTCCCACTCTTTTTTTCTCACTAGCAGGAAGTGTGCCAGTACTGCTATTAGCAGTAATACTGACGGCAAGCACATCCTGAGCACGTGGCCTGTGCTGCCCGTTCCTTGCACTTATCTCCTGACACTATACTTAGCCTCTACTTCTACCTGCTCTTGAAGCATACCATTGGCCAGCTGGACTGTGTAATCAGCATCCTGTTGATTACTAATGACAATTACCAAATAGATTAAACATTTACTTTTGTATTATTCCCTCATGTTGAGTACATGGTACGTAGGCACCTGACTCAGGCATATTGATTCCACTCTATAGGCTGAAAACTGAACACCATCAAAGTGCCCAAGTCTTTTGCTGGATCTACATACAAGCTATTAAGTAGAGAATGAAATGCAGTAAGTCCTAAAGTGTGGTAACTTGCTATTTAAAGTATCTTGCTATTTAACCTTCCTAGCAAACTACTGATGTAGTTGCCAGACACAGATGCAGCAGGAAACACTGTAAAATCTGTATGAGATGATAAAGACAACAGTTCCATAGGCAAATGCTGCTTTACTACTAGGGAGATGAACCTGGTTGTAGACAAATGCATGAGATCCAGTGTAACTATTGAAAAAAATAAAGTAAACCTTCTGTGAATGCCAACTTTAATATAATAATATGACTATAAATAATTAACATTAAAAATAATAGCTAAGATGGAATGTCAAAACGGGTACAATAAAAAAAGGAATCACCTCCTTTGTCATATTGTTTCCCAGGTTATTATCTAACGCTTCACATTGCATCATCACTCAGCAGAATGGACCAGCCTGAATTGGAGGGGGAAGAGATTCCCAGAGCTCAACATATTTCCAATTCCAGAGATCCTCAAGCAGTATTCCCCTATTTTAAACTTCATCATCAGACAACACATGGTGAGTCATTGCCTAATGGCAGCTGAACCAAAACACTTGTCAGCGAGTACGTATGGAATGTGAAGATGCTCGTAAAGGGCAAGATGATAATTAAAGATGCATTAATTCTAACAAAAATAAGAGAAATGGAACAGATGCTATACATACTTGTGGGTAGTTATGTTTTTGTGTAATGGTAGTGGAGATGAATATCTGTAAACAGAATCACCATGTAATTTAGGTTGGAAAGGATGTGTGGAGTCCTCTCCTGACCTCTAGACCAACACCCTTTCTTGAAGCAGGGCTAGCTACAAAATTAGATCATGCTGGGGAAGACAAGTAACACCAACATTTGGTTAATGAAAAGTTACCTGAAATAAAAGGTGAAAAATATTACCATGTATATTTCATTGTAACTGGCATAACTGACATTCATTGCTTTGATCAAATGGAACAAATTTAATGTTGGTTTTATAGAATTGATATTTTATGGCACCTACATAAACACAAAGTAAGAATCGAGTTGGAGTCGATGATCCTTGTGGGTACTTTTCAACGCAGGACATTTTATGATCATTCATACCTAGAATGAAGAAGTTTGGCAGATTGACCAAAATTTCCATTTATTCAGGCCTGTGTCCTCTTTGTGTAACATCCTGGCTCCATTAATGTCAAAACCCCCAAAGATAGGTGAATTTTTACTTATTGCAGTGTTGCTTTATTAGGAACTGGTCAGCAGTTGCTGTTTTTTTTTTTTCTTCATTTCTCTAACAGTTTTCAATAGCAAGCAAAACAGATTTTGTTTTCATCTCCTAGCTATTGTCTTTTGAATATGTGAATGAAAACAGATTGTGAGAATAATTATGTGTGCCTTTTAACATGCAACAGTGAGTAAGCGTCAAATGAAACTCATAATGCTGCTATTTATATCTAGCTAAATAGTTCAGTGTTGCTTAGTCACAGTGAAGAATTAATTTGATTAATTACATTAGAAGCTGATTCACTCATCCAAGACCTGTCTGAAAATATTACAAGACAGAAGTACCATGTCTAATGGCACATAATGTTTTCCAGATGATTTAAATTGATAAGCTTGTGGAAGTAAAAAGTCACTCTTGCCTGTATATATTTCTCCTTTCATGCCCTCTTCACCTACGAGTGTTTGACTTCTATAATGTGAATATTTTGGGAAATATTCTAGACTTTTAAAACTCCTTGTCTAAATCACTGAACTGTGCTGACAGCTCTCTTAGTTTTACCTCACAGTAGTTAATTCTGTTTTAATTCAATTATTTCCTGTTTTAATTCTATTTTGAAATTCATAAACTGTATTTCAGACTATCAAGGTAATCTGTTGTTGCTAAAACAAGTGACTGGATATTAGAAACTCCTAGTTCTATGTTTGCGGGTTATTAGTCACCTTGAACAAAATTTCTCATTTTTGCTGCTTTGTAGTAGCCCCGTTAAGCCATCTTGGTCTTAGTGAGGAGCAGGGAAATATTTTTTTTAAAGTTTATACAGTATGGATGGATGGATATTCCTTATTAACATAGATCAGAAAGAAGCCTTCTTTTTTATCTATAAATAGTGCCAACAGACATTTGTTCACTTAGATTTTCACCCTTCTGCTTCACTAAGTAGTACCTATTCTGTCAAGTATTGTCATTTATCAGGAGGAGTTCCTCGTATTCAAAAGGTACTAGAACAATGGTTTCTGGTGATTCCCATTTGTCTTCTGCTGGGAAGACTGAAACAAATAAAGGCTAGTGGCTTTGTCAGTACTATCTCAGTATGTGACAGGATTGACTCCATCTATGTTTTATACATAAGTACAGCCATTTATGACCCAGGATCACCACTATTTTAGTGCTGAATCTAGCATGTCCAGGAAGTAAAACAAAAATTCTGGAAGATAATATTATAATGTAATAATCCTGTGCTGACTGGCTACTTGAACAGTCTTTAGGTTGTCTTTTATTGTTTTTTGTTTGTCTGTTTGTTTGTTTGTTTTTGGAGGGGGTGGCAAGAAGATATTTCACCCTTAATCTGAACAGAAACCTATTTATTTTTTTGTAATGTCAACTTCCAAGATAAAGGCAATCTGCTCATAAGTATAACAAAACCACTAAGCATCCACAAGTCATTTAGGACTCAAGAATTCCCAGAACTGAAGCTAGTATTAACTGCTGTTCATTAACAGGTAATCTCGTATACTTTGGTAAAACTACCTACTAAATAGCTTTATACTGAAGTCCTTCAAATAAGAATTTCATTCATTTTCTTTGCTGCATTGTGTAATTTAAAGCCTCTGAGTTAGATGTTGTTATTCGCAGATATTCATTATAATCTAGTCTATTGGCTAATTTATGAAGTGACATGCTATTGCAATAAGGTGTCAAATATCATCTGGGTTCATGAATAACAGCGTGCTAAGTGTAGCACAGGTACAGTAGGCCAGATATCATGCTGATACAAGTCACTGTAGCTTCAGAAAAGTCATTTTCTATTCCCACTGGACCTAATGATGTGTGCCTATTACATCTGACTATAACTGCTTAGAACAGTGCTTTTTTCTTATTTTTCTGAGAGAAAATACCGCTCATTCATACAGGATTTATCCATTCCAGACAAATCTGTTTTTTATAGTATGACTGGGTGACCATCAGTGGTTTTACCCAGGGAAAATATTTTTTTTCTCAGTGATTCCAAATTCACTTTGATTATTTCATAGTAATAAAGTCTTGAAAACTCCTGTTCTGAAGCTCTCATATATCTTTGTTTCTCCATTAATGAAATAAATAAGGCTGATTATATTTACAAAGACTGTTAGGGAATTGAAAATCAATATTGGATGTGAACTCTATTTTTCTCTTTGTTGTATCAGCAAAACATTTGCTTTATGAGCTAGTTGTTAAATCACTCTGATTTCTCAGGAAAAACATAAGCAAACAGTGAATATAAAATAGGAGGATGGTATTAGTGCTGATGTGGGAAAAATAAATGACCTGAAGTCTGTCAGATTCCTTAGCAAGTGTAATTACCAGTGGCCTCACCAGTGCTGTCTGGAGGGGAACAACCACTGCCCTTGACCTACTGGCTGTGCCATGCCTAATGCGGCCCGGTACCCGCTCGGCCTACACAACTGCCAGGGTGCACTTGTAACCCACATGCAGCTTATTGTCACCCAGACCCCTGTAGGGATGTGTGGGGTTACTCTGACCTAGGTGTAGGAGTTCACATTTGCCTCTGTTGAACTCCACGTGTTTTCTGCTGGCTCATTCCTCTCATTTGCTGGGATCCTTGTGAACAGCTGCCCAACCCTCCAGCATATCAGCCCCCTCCACGCTGACACCCCGTTCCGTTTATATCCTCCAAAAATGCAACAAATTTACATTCTGATCCATTATCCAGGTTGATGGTGAAAATGTTAAATGGCACTGGCCCTAGTATTGATGCTGGAGAAATACCACTGGTAACCAGATTCCAGTTAATATTTGAACCATTAACAACTACTCTCTGAGCTCAGCAGTCTGGCCAATTTTTTATTCATGTGGCACTATACTCATCTAGTTCACATCTCCGCAGTTTGGCTATTGCTATACTATGAAAAACTGAGTTGAAAGTCTTCCTTCAGATAAACTACATCTGTAATTCTCCTTTCATCCACAGAGATAAGCTATTTCATCATAGAAGGCAATCAGGTTATCAAGGATGATTTGACCTTGATAAGTCTGTGTTGGCTGATTCCAGTCATCCTTTTGTGTTTCATGTGCCTGAAATGGGGGGAATTCATTCCATAATTCTCCCAGGAGCTGACCAGGTTTTAGTAATCCAGGCATTCTTTCTTGGCTTTTTAAAATACTGATGTAATGATTTGCCTTTTACTGGGAACTAGGGAATTTCCCCAGTTGCCGCAGTCTTTCAAAGATGAAAAAGAGGAGTCTTACAAAGACATCAGCCTTCACAGCTTCCGTAGATGTATCTCATCTGGTCAGCTGTCCAAAATTACTTAAATTCTCCCTAACTTAATCCTCCTATACAGTGGGTAGCAGCTCATTGCCCTGTTTGCTACTAGGCACAGAGACCTGGCATTGCCAGTAAAATGCAAGGAGGCATTAAGTACTTCAGCTTTTTCCAAGGGTTTGTGACTAGGTTCTTTTTCTCTAGCTTGCCTGCACTGTTTAGCAGCAAGCTTACATTTTCTTTCATCTTTCTTTTGAGTCTGCTTAACTGTAGAAGCCCTTCTTGTTGCCTTTCACATTCTCTGTTTTTAATCCCAGCCCTGTGTGGCTTTCCTAATTTGACTCTTGCATGCCTAGGTAATGCTGCTAGATTTCCAGGTACTCTGTCCCTGCTTCTACTTTCTATATAACTCCTTCCTGTGCTCAGCTAAAAGTTCCCTCTTCAGCCAGCCTGTCCTCCTGCTATATCGTCCCATCTTATTGTGCAATCACAATGGACAATTCTCAGGCTTCAAAGAGGTTTTATTTGCAGATCAGCTCTAGTGGGCTCCTTTTTCTTTCAAGGCAGGCTCCCCAGGGATTCCTACCTACCTCTTTCCTGACCAATCTGAAGTCCACTCTTCTGAAGTTCAAGTCTTTAATCTGCTGTGTACCTTCCTCACTCCCCTTAGCATCTTAAATTCAACCTGTTTCTCCACTTCTTTTTAGGCTTTGATCCCATATCCTAATGAACTTAAAAGCTTTTCTCAGTAGATTAGCAAGCGTTTTGGGAAAGATGCTCACACAGGTGTCATCACTCTCCAGGGGTCCCTGTTCCCCCAAGTCAGTCCATGGTCATAGAAGCCAAAGGCCCTGCCTGTGACACCAGCCACATGCCCTGGCTTTGATCTGCAGGATACATCCTCTCCTCCTGAGGCCAGCTCCTTGACTGGTTGGATCAAAAAGACCACCACCGTTGTCCCACAGCTTTACCACAGCTCCTCAAGCACAGCAGTCAGCGCTGATCTGCTCAAGGTCTCTTGTGGCAGCAATGCTTGTGCCCAGTTGGGTGAAGAGAAATTGATATTAATCCAAAGACCTCATCAGTCCTTCTCCAGTGTCCCATATCTGGGCCCAGGCACACTGTGGGTCTGACCTACAAATGGGCGCTTTGGCCCCTGAAGAAGGGAGCTGCAGCCACTGCTACCTGTTACTGTATCCTTACAGGCTGTTACAGTCAGTTTGTGATTTCTGTTGGATACCCCTAGAATTCCCCATAAACTTCTTTATTTTTACCTCTCCCCCACAACTTTCTATCCCATGTAAATTTCACTGTGCTTCTACTTATCGTAGCTCATCAATAAATATTTAAAATAAGACCAGTCTTACTGGAGACGTTTGAGGAACTCTGTTGTCTGTTTAAGTTCTTATTGATTACTGAGTGATTATTCTTACCTGCTATTGGTTTATGACAGCTCTTTTTTTTTGTCTCAACCTGTAACTATATAACTTCATTGATAGCCTACTGGGAAGGGCATGGTTATAAAGTCTGAATAAATTTCAGCTTACTCATTCTCCTTCATCTACTTTTTTGTAGACCAGCTAGTAGATAACTCTCTAATTATTGTTTATTAATGGCAGAACTTCCCCGACCTGCATTCTCACAGTCACTCTCAGCACTTGTTTTAAATATTACATCCATATTCTCTGGGATCACAATTGATTATCATGGGAAAAGCAAACGCTGACAAGCAGCTCTGCCACTTCACACTTCTATTCCCCGGGACTCCCGATAACTGGTGTGCTTCATCAGGCTGTTTCAACACAACCTCTTTTTGATAACCCTGATGTGACAGTGCAAGTTTTAGACGGGTCTGAGAAGAGTACAGAGCTGACAGCTGATGATTTCACAAGGTCTCCATAGAAATGAAAGGGTTTTTTAACATACAAGGACCGGGAGGAAGAAGTGACTGTGGCAAACATAACTATGAACAGAGAGTTTCAATTTCCTAGTAATTCTCCTGTATTATCTGTGGATATATAAGAACAGTTATGCTTTTAATTACAATTGGTCAGCTTAATATTTAATTGCAGATTCTTCAGCACCTAACTAGGTTACAGAAGACTGGATAGTTCTTGGATTTGTCACACAACACTCATTTCCCTTAACAATTTAATCAGCTATGCTTACGCTTCAATCTTTAGCATTTTGGTTTTAGACTGTAAATTACTGAAGATAGGGACCTACCTTCCTGCATGCTTGCACATTTCCCAGCTCATCTGTTAGTCACTATAAATAATAATAAATAACTGATAATTACACGTTTAATTTCCAGGGATGCTAAGAAAGTAATGTACATGGAATCTATATAAAATAATTCATTTAAAACTTCATGGTAGCTTCTGCCTCACTTAAAAGCTAGAATAGAAAGGTCATATCCCAACTAAAGCCATGCTGGTTAACAGATATCTGTGAAAAAATGAAAAAGATATGATAGAATAGCATTGCTGATTTAGTCAATTTTAGATAAAAAATATTCTCTGGGGTGACAGGTTTCTAAATTATTTTGAACTTAGAGAATAATTAAAATATGTATATGAGGTTGGAAAATGAGAACACATGATCTAGCCCTGCTTTTCAGCAACCAACATAATGTAGCAGTTCTCTAATTATGGAAAAACTAGAAAGAAAAAGAATCAGAGCTACGTAATGTTAACGTGGAAATACATACATTTCAGCAAAGTTATGCCTACTCAGGAAAACATGGACACATCTTGATATTATGTAGTAAATCATCAATTTGCTGGGATTATATTCATAATGCTTCACTATTATGTTAATTTTATATTTGTATTTTATAATTGAATTGATTTACAGTCTTAGTAGTATACCATTAAATTACAGGACTACAGGAAAGCAGAGTGATAGAATGATGATGCTGATTATTATTATTTATTTATTTTTAATCAAACTTTAGGGGAGCCTGGGGCCCCGATGCACTGAGCAGCACAATCAGTGGCACCCTGCCCTCTTGCAAAGCAGCATCTCCCACCTCCCATTCAGTTTCTAAGATGAGAAAGAAAGATAAAATTTGACACAACACGGGATGTTCTTTCTTCTGAAAAACATCCACAGCATTTGTTTCAGTCTAGTTCCAGAGTGTGTTTTCTCATAGCTGTTTTATCTTTGCCTGTCACAGTTTCGGGAAGGAATGACTACTTATTGAAAAACCTCAGATACCAAACAAATGCCATAGTGAATCAATGTTGACATTAAAGAGGATGATATGAAAAACATAGCATACATACAGTGTTTTACATATTTCAGTGCTCAGCCTGAGAAAAGGCACAGGATCTCTATGTAAATTCTTTATGCAAACTGGCAAGTCCAGCGACTGAAAGCTTTGAATAAAATGTGAGCTGAAAAACATAGAGGGGAAAAATCAGTCTCTTACAGGGGAGCAGAAGCACACAATAATTGGATACTTAGAGGAAGACTGGAGTGAGGTATATGTGTTATCTTGGCTTTATACTTGACACAGCACTTCAATGAAATGCAGTTATCATTAAGAGAGACTAGCACTGGATTATCATTAACAGAATGAGTAAAGCACTTAGAAAGTAACAGAAGAAAACCACTCTAAGAAATGTTTTCTGTGGGACGCTTTTTTTTCTGTGAACTGATTGGAGAAGGAATGAAAACTACTACCATGTTTGTGTTAGCAAGAATTAATGTCTTACACCGGTAAGTCCTGAACATTTCATCACTGAAATCTATTTGGCTATCTGCCTGGACTCATGGGCTGTACCTAGTTGGTATTAAAATCAGACAGAGTACTCTCACTGTTAGGATCATGATGGGAGCATTATGTGGAGGTAGTAACTCATGCAGTAGTAGGTAACTTCTGCATTAAAAAATTAAAAAGGCACAAAAAGCCCCACCATGACCAAAAACCAGGATGGCTGTAGATAGCACTGTAAAACCCAATATTGTAGTTAAAATGACATGCTACACCTTGGCCATGTTGGAGGACAGTTCTAAAGGGTAAACACTGAGGTTATACAGCCCTATGAACAACACATTGATTAATTTTGCCTCCTTCCCTTGGGTTTCTAATGCAAAATCGTCTTTACAGGCCTAAAGATGGGTTGAGAGACTCTTGTTTGAGTACTTGAGAGGAGGTGTGTGATAGCAGGGAGGGCTATATGACATCTTCCATCTCTATGCAACTCAAAGGCTCAGATAAATGCTTGCATTTTACAGCACTGTTAAGAATTAAGAAAACATGAATATCAAATTGAATCATTCATTATGCTAATTTTTCACTGGAAATTCTATGTGCTTTTATCTGTTGTGAACTACATTGTTTAAGGAATAAAAATCTGACTTTATCAGTGAGTACCAGTGGGTTTGGCAGAACTATCATTGAATACCTGGATTACAAATTAAGTCCAAGCTACAAGAAGAAAAAATATAATGGGTGAAATCTTGAACCTGTCTAAGGGCCAAAGGAGTTTTTGCCTTGATCTCAGTAATAACTAGCACCTAAGAAAAGGGCACTGCATGCTTTCAACAAAGGCACTGGCTCACAGATGGAGTTGAATGCCAGACATCCCAGCTTGGGCGATGAGGGAACTAAACACCTTGAAAAGGGATTGAAACCACCCAACACACAAAGTTAAAGGACTATCTGAAGTCTTCATACAAGTAAGAAGAAATTCAAAGCATGAGATTGTGTAAATTCATCCCCACTCCAAAACTTCACTCAGAGCTTGAGGTGTCTCCACCTGCTTCAGCTCCAGAGCCTGTGTGCTTGCCCGTGTGTCCCCCATGGCAATCCAGCCATATGGCCACCGGACAGAGCAGGGTAAACCACGGCAGCTGGCACAGCAGTAATGTTTACTACCAGAATATTGCCCTTTGAGCCTGACAGATGTTTTGCCCCAACTACCCAGGCACATAATGCAATGCCTAAAACTCTTCTGAGCTCCTAAACTTCTTGGCTGAAGCTGAAATGACTGGGTCTTGCTTCCAGATTCCCCAGTCCCTTGGTCTCTGCCTACCATTTTTCAGAGCCTTTCCCAGTGACATGGACTTGCTGACATTTATGGGTTTTGTTGTGCTGTTTCTTTTAAGGGTCTCTTGGCTCCTCTGACTTCCTACCTACTGCTGTGGCTGCAGTTCTGGCTGGGCGGCCCCTGAGATAATTGAGTTTCTAGCCTTGGCTTTCCCTGGTCGTAATATTTAGTTGCATTTTCCATTTCTGGTTCCAGGCTGTCTTTAACCACCAGGAATGATCACTCACATCCCACCATGCCTTATAATTTACTGAGGATATGTAACTATGCCTTTTCTTTCAAGCTACGAAGTGGGACTCACTCCTTCTCTTTTCAAGTGTAGCCAGGGAACCTCTAGTCATGTTGGGCCAGAAAGAAAACAGCAGTGCTAATATGACTGTGAGGTAGAACCGTGGTATGACTGTGAGGCATCCACCTTGTAGGCAGGATATTCCTGAATTAGGGCCCCTATTTCTGCATCATACCTTGGATAGCCAGTGAACTCTTCAAAAAAAAAAAATGGAAGCTGGCATGACATTTTGTACAAAGCCTGGTGTTAATATGTGCACAAGACCCAAATTTGCAAACCACAGGGAATTCCTGCGGAGCTTTAGGCCAAGCAATGCCTGGTTTTTAGCTCCTCGTCAGACTTAGGCAAGAGCCAGCCACCAAACTCTCAGTCTTGTGAAGGCTGAGGCAGTTCTGGGCATGGGAAGAGGTGAGTCCCTAAGAACCTGGGGCGCTTTCAAGACAAACAGGGAGGCACTTCTGGAATTTAGGTGCCCTTAGGGTGAGGTGTCAAATGAATGTGGGATGTCAGGGCCATAGTTTGGGGCTTGCGTATTTTATGTGGGACCCTGGGTGCTTTATTGCTCTTTTATCTGCAGCTCCGAAGTGTGGGAAGTCAAACACACTCTTCATATGCTCTGACAGTGAGTTATCTGAATCTCAAATGTTAGCTTGCAGGTACTGTTTCTGGAGGAATTTTCAAACCTCTATTGTGCTGGAAGAGAAGATAAAACATTTGGTGACAAAGTTGATGACAGTCCTTTCCTATTAGTATCTACATACACAATACCTTAAATGTAAACTTTACAATCAAAATTGTGTTTTTCTATAATTTGCTTGTGGGATTTAGATTGGTTTTGATGTTTTGTTGTTGTTTTTTAAATACATTGTGTCATACATTGGAACAGCTTTATATTAGAAAAATGTTTCAGCTATGAAATAATAAAATGAGAGGAACAATAATTTGAATAAATAGTACTATCTTAACTTGGGTGCTATTTAGATTATGTAACAGCCTTGCAGATTTTGAGTCTGTATTTGTCTGATTCTCACTTCAAAATTATCATCCTTGTGGTTCTTGTTTTTTTTTTTTTTTGTAAGTCTCACATACTGTGTGCCGCCAAGCTAGATGGATATTGAATACGTTAAGTCTAATCTAGATATCCGATCATCTTCTTTTTCACCATGTTGGAATGAAACCAAACAGGAGAAGGCTCTGTTGCTTAATATCTTTCTATGATATGAATTACTATGAACTGTTGCAAAACTGAGTTGGTTCAGATAAAAACTAGCCTGACTTGTTCTGTTACATATGTCAAGACTGCTGACATAAACATGATCATCATTTAAAGTTTCCTAAATGGCTGGGTAGTTCTAATGAATTTCTATCTTAACTAATGGTATTTAAAATGTCTTTCCTGAAAGAAGAAGCCCATATCTTCTACATGAGTCTAGGAACAAGCAGTACAAGTACTGGCCGTCCATGGATCTCTTTGGATCGAGATCAAGTGTTGTTCTGATACTGCCATATCTAACACTCAGACTTAATTTTGACCAAACTTTGAACAAGTATCAACCAAATCCCCTTCATCTACTTTTGTGTATCAGGATATTGCAGTTTATGTTAGCACTGGAGCACAAATGCTGGAGACCTCAAAGTTGGTGTTGCAGGTTTATTTCTTCCATTTGTCACTCCAGAGGGATGCTGAACTCTGTTGGGTGGGAACAATGTACTCTGTGGTGCTAATGTTGATCCTAAACCTGCTGAGATGATCTGAAAGGATTTTAAAAGATGTGAGCTTTGCACTCCTCTTTTTCTCTGCTCTGTGATTCATACTGTATGTTTTCAGGCCATACGCATCTTTTTGTTGAGGAAGCAGCACAAGTCTTCTAGACATACCCTTGGCCTTCTGGTTTGCCAAGAACTGAGGGTCATCAGCTGCTGCCCACCGTCGTAAGGTGGATGCTGGGTGCTCTAAATCCACCCTGGTGGATCACAACATGCCCATCTGCAGCCTGGCTGCCTGAGCAGATCCTGCTGACTGCCTTCTCCCAGCAGGTGCAGTGACAGAGAAAGGAGAAACGGGGGGTGAATGGCCCAGGCTTCTTTCTCCCCAGTGCTGCTTAGCTGAAATGGCCCACCAGCACCAACATATTCACCCTTGCTCAGCAAACAAGAGCTTCTGCTTTGTTCCTAGGCATCCACCAAGGACAGCACATTATCAGCCACCAGCTCTCCTGTCTTCATCCTTGGAGATGCTTAACACACAGCCAGATGTGGTCCTGAGCAACTGGTCTGCCCTCGCTTGAGCAGGGGGGCTGGGCAACTTCCCCTCCCACCTCACCCATTCTGTGGTTTTGTGATGTCCCTGCGTACTTAAATTGCTTTGCTAAAATGGGCAATTTTTCTCGATCCCTTATGTATTTCCTGAGGGCACAACAGTCCACCTTTCTGGTTCTGCCAATTTTGTTATGACACATACTATATAGTATTCATCAACTTATTTTAATTTGGGAAAAAAACAACAACAACAAAAAAAAAAAACAAAACAAAACAAAAAAAAAAAAAAACACTTTCTTCATAGATTGGTCTGTTTAGTTAACCACTAGCAAAGTCAATTATATGCAATTCAGGAAAATAACTGATTTTACCCCCAAAACACCTGTATTTATTTGCCTAAACCAGTAGTCTAAGCGGGCTGCTCAGCCAGACTCTTCCTGTATTTTGTTTTCCAAGCCTTGTTCAAGGCTTGTCCAAGCCTCCTCCTGCTGTGAAGATCTCAGCATTAGGTGACGGCCACCTGAGCGTACCTACTGTGGGTCAGTTATCACTCGATTATGGCGATTTCTTCACAGTGACCGTAAAGCTTTTCCAGCACTCGAACTCTTAACATTTCCAGCAGCTCGGGGCAGGCAGCTATGACCTGAGCGTCCCAACACAAAACGGGAACGAACGAACCCCCCCGCTGTTTTAGCGCCCCTCTGCTCCGCAGGCACAGGCGGGCACGTCTTTTAGGGTGTAGGGCAGACTTTTAGGGTGTAGGGCGTGCAGAGGGAAGCCTCCAAAGTGAAGCTGGAGGTGCCTGGCAGCGGAGCAATGCCCCCCTCCGCACCTCCGGGCACGGCCGGCAGGGCCGCCCCCTTCCTGCGGGCTCGGCGGCGGGGAGGGACCGGGCGGCGATCGCCTTATTACCCGCATAGCCCGAGCCGGGCGGCAGCCACCGTCCGTCCATGCCCGCGGAGAGCCCGCCGCTTCCTCCTCCCCCTCCTCCTCCTCTTCCTCCTCCCCCCCCGCCCGCCCCGCTCTGCCCTCGGTGCCGGCGGCCGGGCCCCCCCCGGGACGCCCATCCCAGCATGGCACGGCGCGGCCGCTTGCAGCGCCTCTTCGGCCGGGGCCAGCAGGACGAGCCCGAGCCCCTGCCCCAGCCCCAGCCCGAGGGGGCGGCCGCCGCCGTGGCCGAGCGGCGCCCCGCGTTCCCCCCGTGGCGCCCGAGGAGGAGGAGGAGGAAGGAGCCGTCGCCGGAGCCGCCGCGGTAAGGAGGAGACCCTCAGCCCCGGGGGGACGAAGAGCAGGGATGTAACAGGCACCCTGCGCCCCGAGCACGGCGGGGAGGGAGGAGGGAGGAGGGAAGGAGGCAAGGAGGCTTCCCAGCCCCGAGCAGCCTCGCAGAGCGCAGCCGGAGTGCCCTCCCGGCTTCCCGCAGCGGTGGACCTGCCCTGCCCTCGCTTTCTTTTCGGGAAGGAGGGAGGTAAGGGAAAAGGGCTCCACGCCGCTTTTCGGCAGTAGCAGCGCCCGCGTCGGCGTCCCCCGGGCGATGACCGTGAGGATGCAGGTGTTCCCCGGGGTGCCGGCAGCCTGCGGCGCCGCGCTGGGGCCGGGGAGGGCCGGGCAGCGCAGCGTGGCTTTTGGGGAAGGCAGCTCGCAGCTCGGCATGGGCAACTCGGGCTTTTGCCTCAAGGACTGGCTTGGCTGGTGCCCATCGGATTTGAGCGGCGAGACCCAGGCAATGAGGTGTCAGTGCTATCTGGACTTTAGAAAAGCACTTTGTTGAGTTATTGGTCTCTCTGGTGTTTGGTTCTGACTGGGAAGCCTATAAGTTACAGGAGTTCTGTGTGGGTTTTTGTTATTGTTTATAGGTATAAAGTAGTTTTACAAAAAATTACAGTATTTGCCTAAGATGGACTTCACGTAGGTGAGCGGACTGGACTAAAGTACAGTCTAATGATGCTTGCATTTGGTATAGAAATGTGCTCTTGAGAGCTGTAAACACCAGCATCTTTTATGACAGAAAAAAAAAAAAAAAAAAAAAAAAAGTGAGTTTATGTTCACGTATGTATAGAAAAATAATATGAAGTCTACTTTTCATCCAGGAAAAGATGTATCTCACAATGCCATTGAGTGGCCAAGCTCAGGGTGGTGTTGCCGGTGGCCTCAACCAGGAAAAGACCCCTCTTCTGCCTACTAAAAGCTGGATAAGACAGAAAGCAGACTACTCTGTTGTTATCAGAGGATCGCAGTGTAACTCAGGCTGAAGGGAACCCCGAGCAGGGTCAGCTCTGAGTTCAGACCCAGTTTGCTCAGGACCATGTCCAGTGGGTTCTGAAATCTTCCTGGAACACAGGGAGGGTGGGCAGCTGCTCTGGACAAGCTGTGTCGCTGCCTACATGTGAGAAGGTATCTTCTGGTACAAGGCTGGAATGTCTCTTCCCACAGTTTATGGCCTCTCCTGCTGCCGTGCACCACTGCAGAACCTCATGGCTCTTCTTGGTGACCCCTCATGGTACTGGCAGGCAGCTGTTGGGTCCCCTCCGAGATCACCCTCCTGAGGCTGAACCAGCCCCACTCCCCCAGCCTCTCATCTCACCATAAGTGTTCCACCCGGGCCTCCTGCATCTTGGGGCCCATTGCTGAACTCAGCCCAGTTTATCAACATCTGTTTTGTGCCGAGGGGGCCCAAGGCTGAATAGACTATCTAGATGTGGTCAAATGAATGGTGAGAAAAAGGGAAAAAGTCCTTCGCCTAGGTGCCAGTTCCTTGTCCTTCCTGATGTCTTGCTAGCTCTCTAGTGCCAAACCAAACCAAAGATGCAGTACAGGCTTTGGGATTCAGCTGTTACACCTGAAAAAACTGGAAGGTGTTTTTGCTGCATAATGTTATTATCAAGTTCTGTGCTTAAAACACAACTGAAATCTAATAACTGCAAGGCTTCTGAAATGATGGGCTTGTAGCTCTCATTACGAAATAACTGTTTTTCTGCTTTTTGGACAGGGAACCAATCCTTCCATTATTGGTAACAGGTTGGGCTTGCACTTCAGCATATGGAAATACATGTTTATCCTAACATCACTACCTGCAGTTGGTCATCTTCAGGGAGTACAAGCTCCTCGTGTTTGTGTAGCTTTTTTTTTTTTTTCTTTTTTACAAATGGTATAAACAAAGACAAAACAGCCAAAAGTACACAACCAAAAATGCTCAGTGCATTTTTTTTCTTCATAATGAAGATTATGGTGACATTTCTGAAATGGCTTTGTTTGAAGTATTTTATTTTTTATTATGTGAATGGTAGGATGTAATGCATGGCTGTGAGAATGCTATATAGACCAAATAAAAGTAGACTTTTAACAATGAAGATTTTGAAAAATTGATGTGCTTAATGGCCACCTTCTGGTAGGAGAGAGACATAGTTTGGCAAACAACTAGCATGAAAGCCAGCTGTTTGAAGGCACCTATCTAAATGCTACTCCAGTTCAAGAATTATCCTGTGAGGTCTTATGCTATTTTTTTTAGGTAGCCAATATTTTTTCTTGCTGTTAGGTTACTCATCATGAAGAACAGTATCCAATATGGCTTAAAAATGTTTTACCATGAAACAATAAGCAAGCAGCTCAACTCGTTTCAAATTGAGGCTACAAGAATGCATTCTTATGCCTCAGTGAAGCTTGTGGTATACTGCTTTTGCTCATGGGTGTCTGCAGAGGAAGTCCCCTGGTCTCTTTTTGCAGCAAAAGCTGGTAGAGTCTCTTTCCCAGAGATAATAGTTACGAACTGGAGCCTCTGAACAGAAGAAGCTGTGGTGAAAGAGAAGAATGGGAAAGAATTACAGTTCTTACCATGTCTTGGAAAACTGCAGCATATAAAGAAACCTGATTTTGCTTGGTCCCTTGGAAGTCACGAAGTCTGTGATTTCCAAACATCAGGTCACAGAGTTGTCATGTCATGGACATTGAATGATCTTCACCAAAGAGCAGCTATAAAAATGAAGGCAATGACTTAGATTTGAACTTTGAAGGAGGAAGTTGGATACAGGAGGACAAAGAAAATTGTCTGTCTTTGGGGTGTGATTGTTTAGCAGCCTTTCTCACAATGTATGCTACTCTAAGTATCTGGAGCTTTTGGTATTTGATGGTCGAGACCAGACATGTTACTTCAGTCCAGTGTTGGGTTGGCTAACACACAAATCACATAAAGCTAAATCCTTGCCAAAATACGTCAATGTCAAAACATTTTTGCGACTTATTACTTCCTCAGTTTGAAGAATCACTGGTAATTGTCAGCCTTGGTATTGAGAATGCTAGGACTAAATATGTCTAATGCTAATATGTGAGGGCAAAAAAAACTCTATGACCGTTATTCTACAATGATTTGGCAGGGAGACTGTAATGAATTAGGGTTCACTAGTAACATAAAAACAAGCAAAGGGAAACTTGGTATTAAGCTACATCCAAGGATAGTTAGACTGTGGAATAATTAGATACTATCTCAAGGAGGAACACACATGTTCAGGAGAAGGATGAAGAAATGTTGTGTTGCAGGAGGAGAAAGTTGTGGTGGAACCATACCCTTCTTTGACTTCTGTGTTAGAAGAACTGAGGAAATCATGCTTCACAGCCCATATGTAACATGAAGTTTTGCAGAAAGATTGAGAGCCAGTGTTTCACTCTATTAAAAACCGAGCTTGCAATACCGCAGAGCATTCGTAGCTTGACTGATTGACAAAAACAGAATGTAGAAACTGTCATACAGTCAGCTGTGTTAAAGAGAAAATGCTTGATTCGAAAATGTACTTGATTCAATGTAGTTTGGCTATGTGTGTAACTTTATGAGTTGTCTGGTTGAAAGAAAAATGGAATTGTTCACCTCTGTTCTTTGCAAGATTGAACATGGATGTCTAGAAGGGTTGCTGGTTGCACTTACTTTGTAGGAGATGGAAATGAAAAAGGGTAATTATGTTTGCAGTATAATTCTTGGTAATCTGTACTGTAAGCATAATGCCTTAGGTATAAAGATTTATTAGTCTTGTTTTATACAGGAAAGAATTTCTGCTAAACTATCATGATCAAATAATTAAATGCAGAATATTTTTGCTCAACATTTTATCTATAGTGTGACCTAATGAAGATAACATTGCTTATTAAACGCATACGTTTATAGAAAGGTACTAAGATAAGAGGGGTGGCGTGCTGAAGTGTTCACCTTTGTTTGCATTCTCAAGAAGTGAAAAATAGTGTTCTGTGAAACCCTACCGAATGACAGCTGTGTCAAGGAAGTAATAACCTGACCTTCCTGCATGAGGTAACATGGACTGCCTTTTCTGTGCCATGGATTTTGCAGTTTTGGTGGCTGTGAAAACACCATTGTGAAGAAGAGTGCTCTCCTTTTCATTTTGTCACTTTAAAAACCAAATGCCAGTCTAAAAAATCTGAACCAGTGAGTATGCTAGAGGCTCCCTGGTCAGCCTGCTTGGGTGGCAGTGAAAGGTTACATCCTGGTAGAGAAGAGTGGGATCTCATTCCTGACTTCTGTTTCAGAAGAATTACTCACTTTATTTATTCATGTGTTTTTCCTTAAATATAGAATAAAACAATCTTAAAAAATGAAATGAGTCAATGGACTCATGCCATTCACAAATCAAAGAATATTGCTAATTTTTTGAATGCTTCTATGTTTGCTGCATGAACATTATGGAGGGACAGCGTACCCTTCTGTATTCAGGTGAACCTGATCCATAGTAGCGCTGGGTACCACTGAGGCAACATGAGCTTTGTCCTGAGGAGTTAAATGTCTATTAAAACAAGGACTGTTCTGAAAAATCAGGTTCTAGCTTTCTCAAACCAGGTGCCAGTTGTGACACCTTTGGTTTTAGCGTGTCAGATGCACACTTTGAAATGAAGACAAATAAAAATATAAAGCTGTTTTGAGAAATTGTTGGGAAATTAAACGTGTTTATGAAATGTTTATGAAAATGTCAAATCTTTATGAAAAGCATCCAGGAAGATCCACTAAAAAAAGTTCATATTGAATGCATCTAGTTGGCACATAATAATTTATGGAGTGCTAAAAGCAGTATTAAATATTTAGTGCATTCCTATTCAGTGAGTACCGCTCGTCTAAACAACCAACAGTTTTCATGCTCCACTCTTTCCTAGTATTGCTGAATTGTCTCCTCCTTTTCTCCTTGTCATGTTCCCTTGTTCCTACAATTGTCTCTCCCATCTATCTCTCCCTTTTTGACCTCTTGAGATTTGCATCAAGCAATTCAACCTTCTTTGTCTAGTGGCTTCCAGCTTGCACTGAGCATTTGGAAGAGTGATAGTTTATTGTCCTTGAGATGGCTTCAGGACATTTGCTGGACAACATTTGTAGATAGAATTATTATCTGTAGATCAGCTGGTATAATCAGAAAAAATTAGACAAACTTTCTGGCACAGAAGAGCAGACCTGAAAAAACTGATTATTTTATTCTCTTAACGCACTCTTTTTGCCGAACTTATGGAAATAACACATTAGAAAGAAAAAAAATCAAGATGCTGTAGGTATTTTCACATGCTGCTAAATAATGCCTTTGAACAACAACAGAAAAAGCAATTAATTTATTCAGAATGTAAGAAAATCTGTTTGAAAGAGCTGTGATTTTCTTAAGATGACATTTTCCATCATTTTTGGTGATCCTAAATACCGGGGGTAAGTAAAATTAATACCTGTTATTGAAACAGTGAATATAATTAGTTTGACTTACTTCATATACAAATACAAGATGGCATCCATATCCTCTAATTTCAGATATCTACATCTGAACTGGTTACTCCCTTTATAATCAGGGAGGACAAATAGGCATGTCTGGTGTGCAATTCATCTTACCCTAGGGTGAGCGTCTAAAACAGGCTAAATGAATTGCAGCTTAGAAATGCCAGCTTTTCCTCATTGGCTTGAAAAGGCACCTGAAGGTCATGGCTCCAACATCTGAATTTGGACAGCTGAATGCCATCTGCATTACCTGGTAAGGAGGAGTCCACAAACTGATAGCTCCATGCAAGATGTTGCAGAGCAGTCAGTCATGAGCTTCAAAAGCTATGTTCTCATCTTTCCCATGCAACCGTAAGGCACCTTCTTTCCTTGCAAGCAATCTCCTGATCAAGATACTTTTCCCACATAATTTCTGTGTTTTCAGTTGATTCTGGATAGGAGTTTTTGAGTGTCTTTAAGGAACTGCAGTTGATCCCTGCTTCTGCTGTTTTTCCTAGGTAAAGCTGAGCAAGTCTTGGGAAAGTTGTGGAAACAAACCTTTACACATGACTTTGGAGAGAGAACAGGGCAAGCAGAGAGAGGGAGGAGGAAACTCTTTGACCCAGGGTCCGATTTGCAAAATTTTAGCCAAAATGGCAATGTTTAGGAAATGTTAAGGCTGCTGGAAATGGAACACAATGGGGAGGATGGGGAACTGTTAACAGTAGTTAGCTCTTCTGTTAGCAGCTTGCATTTTAAAATAAAATAAAAACATGAGGAGCTGTTCTTTGATCAGAACTTCTCATGCAAATGAAAAAATCCATTCTTTTTAGCTTTCAAAGCAAACATAAAAAATACAATGGCTTGTCTACATATCATATAGCAGATAACAATGTATCTTTGTACATACTATTCTTATTTTAGTCACTTCTTACACCTTGCTGACTTTCTACTGTACAGTTTTCCTTCTCATGCATGTTTGTTCATGCAGCCACATACTGTGAGCTAACTCAATCTATCATCAAATATTTCATCATTCAATGCTCCCTCAAGAGAAGAAGGGAAAGACGGGTAAAGATTGATCAATATAAGGGAATGGTGGTGGAGCACTGGAACAGGCTGCCCAGGGAGGTTGTGGAGTCTCCTTCTCTGGAGATATTCAAGAGCCATCTGGACGTCTACCTGTGCAACCTGCTCTAGGGAACCTAATTTGACATGGGGGTTGGACCCGATGATCTCTGGAGGTCCCTTCCAACCCCTACAATTCTGTGATTCTGTGAATACTATTTTCCTTTGGTGCCATCTGAAAAAAAAAAAAAATAAAATCATTCTATTTCGTTCATTTAAAGAAAAGAGACTATCATCTTCTACATATCCTTCATTCCCAAGTGTGCAAAATTTCTGTTGTTTTTTATTAGCCTCACTTTGGAACTGTACTTGGAAATTTAGAAATGAAAATGAAATAATATTAGTTCAGTAAGATAGAACTTTTGGGTAAGTGAATCCTTTAGTCATCTAGGATTTACAGTTGTAAAGCTGACCAAACTAAATTTTTAAAAGAATGTCCTGAACTATGCAAATCTGTAAAACAGATGTGTTTGATGAATTCCCCAACCCCATGCTTCAGGTAGAGCCCAACACCAGAAGCAAAACTACTATTTTGACAAAAGAGTCTGTTTTTCCTCAGCAGTGATTCTTTATGTTAATTACAGCGTACCTTCTACCGTTAGAGTAACTCTGTAAGTACTTTGAGAATTGTAGGCAGACTGAGGGGCCATAGTGCATCCTATAACTGACCTTTCAGTTGCCATTTCATGTTTGTAAGCTACTGTTTTATTGTCTTCAGTGGACTGCTACTGTTGCCACAGCTGTAGCAGTGCTGTTGCGACAAGGCTCTGCATCAGGAATGCTGCCCAATTCCTTGGAAATCTGTGAGGATCTGTGCCCCAGCTCACAGAGCTTGATCAGGCCAAGCAGAATTAGCCAAGCAGAAAAAGTTTTAAGTTGCATGACCTGGTGGAAACCATGATTTTCAATTTGTTCCTTCTGCTGTGGCCAGGAGCAGGTGCCACAACACATGCTCTCAGGCCTCATGCAAAGTCAAAAGTGACGTCTAATTAAAGCTAAGAGAGGTGGAGAGAACCTCCAGTGGAAGCTTTCGTGTTACTTGTGAGGAGAGGCTGCTCTTTAGGAAGTGAGGGAGTTTTTTTTTTTTTTTTTTTTTTTTTTTTTTTTTTTTTCCCAGCAAGAAACTAGCAGAATACTCTCTTCATTACATGATAAATACAAAATAGATTGATTTCAGTTGAAAGAAACCTCTGGAGTTTGTCTTGTCCAACTCTACTGAAAGCAAAGCGAGCTTCAAAGTTAGCTTGCGATCTGAAGTTAGAGGGGGTTGCTCAGGGTTTTTTCTAGTCAAGTGTTGACTAGGAACAGAGACTCAATAACTTCCCTGTGATTTTTCTTCCTCAGTTCTAAACAAAATTTCTCATGCTGTATCTCATATCCCTCTCCTCTTGGTCTGTCCCTGTGCACCTCCAATGAGAAATTGCCTCCCATTAGGTAGCCAGTCTCAACTTTTGCCCTTGCACCTAAACATCTTGGTGGTTCTTCCCTATATTCACTGCATTTTGTCAACACTTTTCTTGTACTGAACGTATGCAGGTAGCCTGCATTGTCACAAGGGCCCACTGCTGATAATGTCTGGTAGTAGAGTAATGTGAAAACTATGGGCGTACAGGTACTTGGCACTGAGAAGTACAAGAGAATTCCAAGTGTCATTGTAAACTTGAGAATTTTGTAGGGGCAGTGTCTAGTTTCTTATTATTTCACTCCCAGAAGAGTTTACAGATCTTCTTTTTTGTTTGTTTTGGTTTCCATCATTGTAATTCCTTGAAACCATCAGTTGGAATTGCACAGTGGACATTCCACAGCAGCCGTGGAGGCACTCTGTGATGAGCAATGCTGACATGTTTTCCTACCCTTGGCTGAGAATCTTGCCATTCACAAAGCATTTAAAAAGTAACCTGTAATTCTTTTGACAGGACGTATATTTAGAATTTCAGAGCAGTAAAGCATGTTTGGCATAAAACCAAACCGTGTGAATAGTAATAAAGAAAAATCTATACCATTATAGGGCCATATTTGTCTCTAAGGAGGGTGTTTTAATGTTTCACCCGTTATTACCAATTGCAGATAAAGTACAGATAATTCATACCACATGGCATAGGGGAGACACCTGTAGATACATGCTGAAACTTACCTGTTGTCCTCTGCTAAAGGATCTCTGTGACTTCCTTTAGCTATGTGCAAAAGCTGAAGCAAATGGGGAAGAAAATAGAACTGGAAATGAAAGGAAATCTACCTACCAATGTTATACTTTTCTGTTTGAAGAGTGTTCCTGTACTTGGCAAAGAGAAATTGTTGAGTTTGTGTTTTACAGCTATGTTTGACCATAGCAGCATAGATTCTTCAGTGGAACTGCTGAAATGGCAGCCCTTGTGCTACTTTTGTTGTAGGTTCAGTATTCTTACCTGCACAGACTAAGTTGCAGGAGGAGGTGTGGATTTATGCATATGCAGACTTTCTGGGTTAGAAGTGGCCTAGGAGTGCCCTCTCTGTGGAAACAACACAGGTTCAAGATGTATGAGGAGCGGCTGAGGTCCCTTGGTTTGTTCAGCCCAGAGCAGAGCAGGCTGAGGGGAGGCCTCATGGCGGCCTGCAGCTCCCTCACGAGGGGAGCGGAGGGGCAGGCGCTGAGCTCTGCTCTCTGGGGACAGCGACAAGACCCGAGGGAACAGCATGGAGCTGGGACAGGGGAGGGTCAGGCTGGGGGTTAGGGAAGGGTTCTGCACCCAGAGGTGGTCGGGCACTGGGACAGGCTTCCCAGGGCAGTGGTCACAGCACTGAGCCTGATGGAATTCAAGCAGCTTTTGGACAACGCTCTCAGGCACATGGTCTGGTTTTTGGGTGGTCCTGTGTAGAGCCAGGAGCTGGAATTGATGATCCTTGTGGGTCTCTTCCATCTCAGGATATTCTCTGATTGTATGACATAGGTCTGTGCTTACACTATTACATCCTGTAAAGAGGCAGGTTGTTTATTGATCGGCTGGCTGCCTGGCTGTTTTTTCCAGCACTGAGAATAAGCCCATGTATTCAGACTCCAAGGACAAGAGTGCAGGCACAGCACCACCCTTATGAACATAGTGACATGGCTTGCAAACCAGACCTGCTTTTCACCTGGCTGTCTTAAACCTGGATGCATTTAAGATGTGTATGTCTGACCCCACCTCATAGATGGTTTCTGAGTTAACCTCATGGGATTCATGTGATTTGAGTCTGGATTCCTTAAGTTATTCAATGGGAGGCAGCCTTCTCTGTCTTCAGTTTAGGTACTACGAAATCTTTTTCTCACAGCTTCTGTCTGTGCTGTTAGTTTACTGTCTGATCTCTCCCAGGCTTGGGTTGTGTGTTTATCAAATGTCTGGAATAATGGGGTCAGATTTTGACTATGGCTTCTATATGCAAATAGTGAGTAACAGCAGAAAAGACCAAAAAAAAACAGTTGGCACCTTTCAAAAGCTCTGAATGAACACATATCATTTGAAATTTCAGGATGGAATGCATCAGGCTTTATAGTCCTTGTGTAATTTAAAGGGCGTGTTTGAGGTGAAGAGATAAAAAAGAGGCTGAGAGGCCCATAAAAGTTCCACAGGGGTGTATATGAAACAGTAGTATATAGAAGTATACAGAGGTATAGGTGACAGTGCTGCAGATGGTAAGTCTGTTCTTGTGAGTTTGTCTGCCTGGTTCCCAGTGAATAGCTTGATAACCATTCCTGTCACGTTTGGCAGATACTGAGAATAATCAGGACTTCAGGGAGGCTCTTAGCACCTCTGCTTGGGATCAAACCTGCTGATGTTGTCAGGAAAATGCTTGTCTCTGGAAAGTACTAACAAATCTGCATCATGGAGGTTGCTTTCCTGTGTTGCTCTGTTGGTACAGTAGAAATCCAAAGGCAGTCACAGTAGTGCATGGGAGTCAGCCTCATTGTCTGCACTATCTTACGCCATGTATCTGTGGCTTGGAGCAACTGGTAATTGAACTAACCAGTTCTTTAATAAGATCTAGATGATATCTTTCTTATTTGGGACAAACAAACATTTTTATAAAACCTTTGAGGTGAGGTAGAGGTAATAGTTTTAATATTGATTTTTTAGTATTTTTATGAGATAAGATTATGAGTAAGCCAAATTTTGAGGGAGACATTTCATGTTTTCACTATAATGTGCTAAGGAATGAAAACAAATGGTTAGAGATAAGACAGTACTCTCTACTGGCTTGTTACAGTTAATGTAATGAAAAAAAAAAAATGAAGCCAAAATGCATTTTTTTTTCTGCCAAGATACCGGACTTCTCATCTAAACTTTCAAGAAGTATTTGTTAGTGCAAGCATACTATGTTTGGATCAAAGCATACTTTAGAAAATGTCTAACTTTTATAAACTTCAGTTCAAAACAAGTAAGAGTCATCCCAAAGAACTTGTGCCAGTGTGATAAGACTGTCTCGTAAATCATAAAAAAAGTATGAAATCAGCACACAGATCATAAAGTAACTTCTTGGTAAAAATAAATCTAGTCAGATGACTGTCTTTTTGGTTATTCAAAAAGTCTCATTTTTTTTTTCCTGTAAATACTCAATACAATGTGATAGTAAGACTTGTAATTTGAAAACATGAGCAGAGTGACCTCAACTGTAAAAATGTATTAGCTTGTAAAATTGTGTAATAGTTTCACCCTGAGCATTTTTAGAAGTCCTCTGCATCCTAAATCAATCTTCTTTAAATTGAACATCTATTTTTTCTTCCCACTTCATCAAGCTGTGCTCAGAAGCTGTGCGTGAGACTGTCTGAAGCAGGCAGGGTGCTCGCACTGAGGAATGTCCCACTGGCTGCTAAACCAGTGGGGCAGCATTAGAGGGATTAATAATGGCTCCAAACAGGTATTCAAGCACTGATTGCACGTTGCACAGATGCTTGGTGTGACTGCTGGGAAGGAACTGAACAGGAAGTTTCCAAAAAAAATTCAGCAGCTTTACATTCTAAATTCTGTATCTAAATGAGTTCTGGCAATTTCAAATATTGAGCTTAACAGTATTTATTTGATGGCAGTGTAGTGTCACCTGATTAAAGCATTTTTTTGTTTTGTTTTGTTTTGTTTTGTGATTGGCTTACATGTTTGAACATTATGCAAATTTCTTTTAAAGGTATGAAATACAGTTAGTCCATGACGGGTTCTTTTTTTTTTTTTTTTTTTTTTTTTTTTGTTGGAAAGATACCTAAATCACCTCTCACTGCCAGCTGCTTTTTGTCCACTTTGTCTTCCTAGATTTCTTCAACAATTGTTTCTTTGCAATACTTTTTATTTTTTTATGAAATGCGATCAGGGCGATTCTTTAGTATCACTACAGTTGTAAGTGACTAGCTTGCTATACTCTACAGTGGGTTTTTATTGTTTTTGTTTTTTTAAGAAGAAGAAACCTCTGTATACCTGTTTGGACATGTCTAATCTTTTTTTTTCAGTTAGATGAGATTTACTTGCCAACTTCTGGCATATTTCCATGCTGTAATGGTGTTAAACAACATCTCCCCCCCTCACCATGTTGTTGCTGTTGTCTGCAGAAGTAGTTCCTTCCTTGCATCCATCTTAAAGCAAGTCCTTTACAATCTGAAGAATCCATATTTCGATTATCCTTTGGTTTGTGGTTTGTAAGATTTATCAAAGTTCAGAAATTCTCTACTCCCACTGTTCCTTATTACAGTTCATGGAATTGCTTTTCCTCCAGTAATGGATTGAATGTGCTTTTCCAGTTGGATTTGAATCCCCCAGTCATTACCCTGGGACCGCTGCCAAAACAACAAAATATTATCATGTATTCATTTCTTCCTACACTCAGAAGTAGCAGCTCTGGCTTTGTTCCATAAAAATTACAGAGTTGTTTGAGTTTAACATTTTTTTTCCAATTGCACACCTTTGTAACTAAGACAGATTTATCTTTCATCAGTAATGCTACTTATTTTTTACCAACATACAACTCCTTCAGTTCTTCTTCTGGACTGTTTCCCAGGCTGTCCACCATCTGATCTATTTCTCGTAACTTTGAAATATATTTTTGTCTACTTTCAGAAGACTTACCAATTTATAGTCTATATTGTAGCACAGGTGTACAGTAGATTTACTGAATATAAATCTAAGAGGTGGAAATGAATTTTATATGCAACACTATAGGAAAACATTTAATACTCATGTTCATTCTAATGTATGCATTTTGGTTTAATGACTGTATTTTCTTACTAGCAAGATGTCCCTTACACTTGAAGATGATTATAAATAATTTTTGCTGCTGATTACAAATGAGGTGTTCATGTGAACATCTAGTGAAGCATGTGTCAACAGCCATGTGTTGGCAACAGCAGGCCATGATGTGTGTGGAAGTCATATGCTTACTTTTTTACTTCGAAAAGCAGTCAGGGTGTGATTGTGTTGTTTGGTGCTTCTACAGGGCAGGGGAATACTTCATCCAGTGCTTGAGTCATTCCTACCTTAAGAGTTTTGAACCCTTTTCCAAGTGGCATCCTACCCAGTTTATAGGAAGAACACCTCTTCCTATAAAGAAGATATATAATAAAATATGAAAAAAACAAAAACAAAAACAAAAACAAACAAAAAAACTGTACACCTTCAATCATATTTTCCATATTTCTGAGGCAGTACAATGTTCAGCTCTCCTTTGATCACTCTGTGGGCATATTCATGTCTCACATTAAATTGTAGTATTCTTGGTAGTATTAGTATATTCCTTTGCTTTAAAAATCCATTCACTTTCCATGATGGCCTGGATGCCTATTAAAAATAAAAATAAAAATTCCACACCGAGTTATTTCTTAACACTAAACTTTATTTTATAATGTAAGGAGAGTGAGGGAAAAGAGCTGTGAAATTTTGCATATTGACTGTCACGAACTTTAATACTAAGTGAATACTGAAATGTAGACAGGCTTGTTTGATTCAGCGGTTCTTATATCTTCCCTGGGTTGCCCTTCCTTTCAGTCACTTCTCAGCCTTGCTGCAAGCTTCTTGTTGTCAGGGATTTTTTAACCTCAGTTTTCAATGATTTTTATCAACCTGGGCCTGTTTGTTTAGGTCCTTTGTGACAGATTTCACACAGCTGAAGAAGGATGCATGAATAATTTAGGCAGTGATCAGGGGCATCTGGAGGAGTAGCAGACACCTCCCAAAACTATAACTGTGAATATTTTCCAGTGGTGCTCATGCAGCTCCTGATGTCAGTGACCTGCTTCCAAAGTACCTGGGTGAGGAAGAGGTGCTGTGGCACTGCCAGTGCCTTCTGCTTCTCCCCAGAGCTGGATCACAGTCGAATGACAATAATGAAACAGCTTGGACACTGACCCTCACAGTGGTATCTTGTTATTGGATCCTTGTTACCAGTACCAGTGCTGGCACAACCCAAGGTGCCAGTGTATATTTGATGGAGAATGCAAGATTCTTCAGGGCATCTGAGCATCTGGGAGCACTGACTCATGGTCCAGGAACTTGAACCTGCTTTGCTGTTTCATTCAGGGCATTCAGTTTGCGTGATGTCCCTGCTAACTTTGGCATTAAGGCTATCACTGTGAAGGAAGGGTGTTCCCTTTTTCTATGACTCCTCACCATTTGTAGGAATCTAGGAGGACGTGATGCTTCTCATCCTGTTTCCCCAAGCTTTTATAATTAGCCATCGTACCTTGTCTCTGACGCAGTGCAGGTGGACCTTGTAAAATCGAATCAGACCATTCCCGTCGGTAATGGAGAGCAGGCTCAGAAGAGCCACAGGGACAGCAATCTACCTTCTGTGATATCCTGCAGGAGGGCTGGAGGGCTGGAGGGCTGGAACTTCTTTCCTGTGAAGAAAGGCTGAGAAAGTCTAGTTTATTTAGCCTAGAGAAGAGAAGGCTTTTACAGGACTTTGTAGCAGCCTTCCAATGCCTACAAGGGGGCCTACAGGAAAGATGGGGAGGGACTCTTTGTAAGGGAGTGCAGTGATAGGTTAAGGGGGAATGGCCTTAAACAAAATAAAAAGGTAGGTGTATATTAGATATAAGGAAGGAGTTCTTCACTAGAAGAACTAGAGGCCCACCCAGAGAAGCTGTGGATGCCCCATCCCTGGAGGTGCTCAAGGCCAGGCTGGATGGGGCTTTGGGCAGCCTGGTCTGGTGGGGAGGTGTCCCTGCCCATGGCAGGGGGATGGAACTGGATGGGCTTTAAGGCCCTTTCCAAGCCAAACCATTCTGCAATTCTGTGATTCTTTGAAGGGTTAGAGCTTCATTTTTGGACAAATGTTGGTCTGCTTTATGACTTCTCATTTCCAACTCAGTCTGTAAATATTCGCTGTCCTTGCAAAATGAGTGGGTCCTGGAAGGAAAATATGGTTTCTGAGACAGTGTAGGGATGCAGGGCAGTTGTGGTGGACAGGATGGAGCAGTGAGGGAACCTTCAGCCCCACATGCACCCAGGAGCAGTCCCAGGGCAAGAAGATGTTTGTAAGACATTGATTTAGTTCACAGGTCTTAGAAATCCTGTTCCCACCTCATCCTCTAAAGATGAAGTGGTTGTCAGTAGATGACTGTCCTGCAAATGACAAGATTTTAGAGAGCTAATGTCTAAGACATGATGGAGTAGCAACATATCACCACATCAAAGAGCCAGCCAGTATTGTTGGAAGTTCAGCAAACAGCCTTGGGAATGGTGTCTGCCAATGAACAAATGACCTCTGGATAATGGATTTGTCAAACTGACCAAGGCTGCCAGAGCTCCGGAAGTAGTGCCTCCAGTATGGTTAAAAACTGTATTTATCTTATTTAAGAGTTCCAAAGGACAATTTTCTATTTTCACAGTCATAAAACACCACATGGTTTCTCAGGGCATCCAAAACTGGTGGTATATTCAGCAAAACAGTGCTTTAAGTCTTCCTTCCTTCCACCTCTGAGCTGACTGTTTATTCCTTTGTAATTATTCATTTGTGTGCTGGTGGACAATGACAAATCAAGGAAATTATTTTTTTTAGCATGTGTTATGTAGCTCTCCAGAAGATAAGTTGTCCATCTGCACCTTCTGCAACCATTTTTTCTACAGCTAGCCCAACTTGGGCTTGCATGCTCATGAGGGAAGTGAAATTTTGAGCACGCGCTGACCTTTATGACATTGGCGCGAAGAACATTAAGCCACATATGGAGAACATCAAATGCATAAGTACTGCTACAACAAGCTCATCAAGTCTCAGTATTTATGGTGCATGCTCTTGCATTGGCATATGTGTATGGCCAGTACTGATTTAGCTCAGGTAGCTTCTTTTTTGCCCTGTAGTAGAGTCACACAGGATGGAATTAAAACTTTTTTGCTTTAAGTGAAAGAAATGGTGCAACATGATAGGACAGTAAAATAGAAATGGATCAATGTAAGTTTATGTATGATGACCAAAAAATACTATACATTTCACAAATAGGCCTCTGAACACATGGACTCCCTTGGGGACAGATTACTGTGAAGGAATCGTAATCGTAGTCCCACAGAAATTATTTCACTCTGTGGTGGGTTGACCCTGTCCAGCAATTAAGCACCCACTAGCTGCTTTCTCACTGCCCCCACACCAGGATGGGGGAGAAAATTGGAAGAGCAATAGTGAGAAAAAACCTTCTGGGTCAAGATAAAGATAGTCTAATAAGCAAAGGAAAAGGAAAACAAACAAACAAAAACAAAACAAAAACAAAACAAAAAACCACCAAGTAATGCATAATCAGTCACTCAGCAACACCTACCAGCATATAGATGCTCAGCAAGTCTTTGAGTAAGGACTACTTTGGGAAGACACCCCCATCACCACAAACACAGAGTTTTTATTGCTGAGCATGGCATTACATGGCATAGACTATCCCTTTGGTGAGCTGGGGTCAGCCATCCCACCTGTGTCCCCTCCCAGCCTCTTGCCCACCCCATCCTACTTGCTGTGGGGGCAGAGCGAGAAGCAGAGAAAGCCTGGGTGCTGTGCAAGCTCTTTTCAGCAACAGCTAAAACGATGGTATGTTATCAACACTGCTTTGGTCACAAATCCGAAACACAGCACCTTATGGTGCTGCAAAAATATTAACTCCATCTCAATGAGATCCAGGATGCACTCTTAGGTGCTGTTAGTGATTTTTTGTCCTCTTACAAAAAAAAAAAAATCTACCCTATTTATTATATCAGTTTGTGGATTGTATTACTAAAGTCATGACTGGACAGAAAGGTTGGTGGAAGCACTAGTGATTAGATGCCTGATGAGATTTATGCACATATGTAGCTCATTAGACTGAGAAAAATAGAATAGCTGTAACCTGAAGATCAGAAAGGTCTCTATGAAATAACCCAAGTTATCAAAGGAAAGGTGAAAATATTAATCTCTTCTTTATCAATATGATAAACAGTGTTGTTTTATATATGTTCAAAACCCATACAGGACCTTTAATGAAAAAATCACCAAATTACTCAAGGAAATATAAGGCATTTTATTTTATTTTATTTTATTTTGTTTAGGGAAGGATACATGACATTGTCTTTTGAGAGCTCTGGAAATGAACTGCTTGGGGTTCATATGAGGTCAAATGCTGCAGCATAGCTTTAGAAAAGTCTTGGATAATTTTTACAGATTAGAACATTTGTAGTTTATAAGTTTACAATAAGAAAAAAAATAATCCTAGACTTCAGGGCTTAATAAGATAGCCTAGTAAAGACAGGAAATACTATTTTTGCCCCTTATTTATTCTGTTGAGTAATTATGTAGAGGAGATTTTCCCCTACTTTATTTACAAAATAAATTAAATATGATCTTTATAATGCTTTATTGAAATGCAGTTTTGCTCACCTAGTATTATTTCAATCTCTAACTGTTTCTTGTGGAATTGTTCCTTTTGTTCCTTGCAGAGTGTAGACTTTATTTTTTTAAGATTTTATGGTGTCTTTATATGTTTGTGGTTACTAATGCATGTAAACATGAAATTGAACATAAATCCATGTCCGAATAAAGAACTGAACATATATTACCATTACGTGACATTGCCTGCTGTTCTTCATCCTTACTTTTCCGGTAATGGAGCGGTATCATTGATACATCTGTTACTGTGTAGGTTACTGGAAATGCCATCAGGTTTGGGTGCCTGTCACTATTGTCTTTGATCTTCATCCAAAAGACCATAGAGGTACATATGTTATGTTATATCTTGGATGATTCCCAGGAGCTTGCTCACATCCTATCAGTTGGCTTTGATGTTCGCACCTGCAGTTACCTGGTATTGATGCCACAAGTCTTCCCTGTCAGATGTTGGGTCTAGGTGGTTATAACTCTGATAAGGCAGCTGCTGTTCTGAAAGTTAGTATAATTTCAGACGATTCCGCATAATTGTGTCACCTCCCTTTCCACTTGTTGGATACACTTGCTTTTTAGGACAGGGCCTGCCACTGTGAGACTCTGAAGATTCTCAGCATAGTTGCAGTGCAAATGATGATAGATCTTACCTTCTACATCCTTTTTTTGGTCTTTAAAACAGGATTACATTGTATTGACTAATATGTGGGTCAAAGTTTTTAGATGGTGTCTATACAGCACATATGCAACAGAATAACAAATTTCAAAAACTTGAACCAGTACAAGGATTTTTGTAATGTTTATACAAATTCATTTTTCCTGAAACTACTTTCCACTTCCTCCAAGAGTAAGAAATGCATGGTTAAAACATGGTTTGAGGAGACCTTCTATTCATTGTTGAAAAAGTCCTCACCCTCTTTTATTTTTCCTTTCTTAAAGTACGTTTCTCATCTCTTATACCTTCTGAAGTGTTTTACTTCATCCGCTCTGATTTCTGTATGTCTCATATGCCTGGAACAGTCTTGTTATTTTCATCTGCTAATAATCTTCTCGTCTCCCTAAGTCTCTTTACAAATGTGCTTATTTTGGTTAGCTTTCCACCTCTTCTTTTATGCCGCTCCACTGTCCTTTAATCAAGACCAAATTACAATTTAATAATGCAGGTGAGGGTTGGGGAGGAGAGGTTTCAAAAGTTAGCTGTAAAGCAAAACCCTTCAGTCATCTTGCATCTTCTGTTATTGTGGTCTATGTTTCAGTCTCTTCAGGCTTTGCAGGGTGCTTGTTTGTGTCCTTGTACTTGTGTACAGCGTGAGGCGCAGAAATACCGCTGTGTACAGCTTGCGAAAAGAGAGGTGGACTGAAGCTGCTCGTTAATGAGACCTCTGTGGCTTTCTGTGAGGGACGAGCAGAGCCTTTTAGCCAAAGCAGTTTTATAAGTGCCTGCCAAGGTGTCCATAGCAAAACTACTTCTTGAGCCAACTCTTGAATATTTGCATAGCAAAGTGTTAAAAAGGAATGACCGAGGACATTAAGCTAAAACAACACAAGAGTAACATAATCAGGTTGTCCTGACCCTTCTCTTCCCACATTTATTTGTAAGTTGAGGGCTTCAATCTTTTTGTCTGTATTAACAACACTAACTGCTTTTATTGATTTGTGTTCTGCCAATTAACACATACAGGTGTTTGGCTATACCTTGGCTATACGTTGGCTATACCTTTTATTTTAGGAGTCTGACATTGCATTTTAACATCTTATGTGACTGCAGATGAAATATCAGCACTGGGAAGATACAGGATATTTGGGGTAATACTTAAATTATTTGGGCCTATGTTGTAAGTAAATAAACTTTTCATGAAAGAGCTGGTTCAATAGTGAGATGGATACGTAAAACGAAAGTTGTTAGTTCTAGAATTTTGTGCTGAAATTCACAACATTTTATTAGTGTTTATTGCCTCCATTTTCATTAGCTCTTTTGACACATCTTTAAGGGAGGAGGGTATTAGGCATGCTTGTGTAGGTTATTTTGTACAGCTGGACATTACCCCAGAGACCATTCCCTGGGAATGATAGGGTCGTATTTACAGGTCCAGCTAGTGCTGTTCTGAAGTTCCTAAAAATGTCATTGCACATGTTAATTAGTGAGACTGAGTTACTAAAATGATGTTGAACTAGCTTTAATTAGTGAAACCAACACCCCAGTGTCCTCTTGTTTCTGTAGCTACTGTTTTTTCCCATTAATTAATGGAAGCATTAATAGCAAATGATGGTTCATTAACTTTTTTTTTTAATGAGAAAGATTTGTAATTAACAGATTTACAGACCAGGATGCAATGCTGTCTTTTTATGAAAACAGGGTACAGATCAAGTCTTTTAGTAATGTCATTTCTTTATGATAATTCAGCAAAATCATGTCATTTTATATCTATAATTTAGTGACTTACAACATGTAAACTAATAGAGAGGTCTCTTTATCTGGGAAATAAATTTCAAATACTTAGTAATTGCTTCTCATCCTGAGTTAACTCCTCCTCCTGATCCTTTGCTTCTTTGAAGTATTATCTTATATGAAGACAGAAATAAGTACGGTCCAGCATAATGGATAATGAATATCTCTTACAGAGATTTCACAGTCTGTATCTTTGCAGGGAGAAGCTTTGCAGCCCCAAAGGTCTGCTGCCAGGTTAACTATGTTTTCAAATGTGTGTTTACTGTACACAGCAGCCTGGGGCAGACTTTTAGAATGCTTGAAGGACTGAGTTTGGAGACTTGAGCCCAAAGACTGTGAAACTGTCTTTTGTTTCATTGCATGTGTAATATGATAAAAACGTGACCACTTGCTTTTTTTTTTTTTTTTTTTTGCCCTTGCGTAACCTATTCTAGTAATCGCGTTGATTACTTTAGTTGTTTCCTGTTGCTCTCTTTTGGAGGATGGATTACCTAGGGTTTTAAAAGAAATCTATGGCTTCTTCAGCCGTGAGAAGGACTTTTACAAGAAAAGTGTTTATCCTACACTTTGAAAACTCATCAGGACCCAATACTGTGCAATCTAAAACTCAGTAGCAAAAATGTTTTCCTCCCAGATCCTGGGGATTTATGTGTGGGAGATGGTAATTTCTTTATCCCTTATAAAGATGTTACCCCAACTGGGTCACAAATGACAAGATAAATGCCTTGTTAAACTGGTTCTAGACCTTAGAGGGTTGAAAGTAGGCAAATACAGAAATTAAAATAGAAGGTTTTAGCAGGTAACTACAGAGTTGCTGGCAGATGACTCTGTAGTAAGCTATTGTAAATAGGACATCCTAGATGATTTAAGTCAGTCTTTGAACTGGCTCCAGGATGACTTGTATTGCATGTATAAAGTCCAAGACTCATAATACATTTGTACCAAGTGATGCTTTAGGATAAAGTTTAATGTGTGAACTATTTTAAAATTAAAATGTGATTGAAATTGTCATAGAATTATTTGGTGTGATTTCAGATGTTTACTTAATTACTCTTTGTACTCAACTGTCAATTAGACATCTTTCGCAGCATAAGACATAGATCTGAGCTGAGGTACCTCAGCCTACTGAGCCAGTAGGGTGGTATAAAGCCCTTCTCTTCCAAAGGAACACCAGAAACATTGTCGCGTGGTGCTGTTGTTTGTTTGTTTTTAATTGACTACATGATCTTTTCAAGACGACAAGCATCAGGAGCTCACACGCTGAAAGCACTTAAAGCATCAGAATCACTGAGATAGTATGCAGGTTCGTTTGAACAATATAGTTTGTCACCTAGCACCCTGCCAAAATTATTTATTTTGTGATGACAGAGAACTGAAGCATGACACTGAGACATGAAAATTACTTCCTTCAGCAAATGCCGTGGAGGTTACTGCTGCTAGGTGCAGACCAGGGCAGGTAGAGATATTAAGAATAGGTGATGGTATAAGCCGCAGGCTAGAAAGAGAGCAAGTTCACTCCCTTAAGTTTTTCTTCTTAACTCATCTTCAAGCTCAATTTTAGTAATGTTATAATTTTATGGATGACATCTTTAGTCAAAGATAAGCAGGACTACATCTAAATTTGCTTGTCACGTGGAGAGGGAGCTTTCATTAGTAGTAGACTTGACTGAATAAGAAGAGTAGGTGTGGCTGAGAGCTAATGCTTGCGGTGGACAAATCAGACTTGTTTTCACTCAGAAATGCATATGCGTTGAGATAGCCACCTCTGCTCTGACTAAGAGACGAGATATGGGCATTTCCTTCATGGTGCTGTAGTCACAGATCAGTACAGGAGATAGAAATAAAAAAAAATAAAAAAAAAAAGGCTTTGCTTCCTCAAAGTTAAAAACTGAGGGTTTTCATAGGATTTTTCTTTTGCTATAGTGATCTCATTATAAGAAGACATTGTTGTCATTCAGCACAAGGAGCCTCTGCCTGCTTTCCTGTGGTCAGGACCGCTTGGCAGGCTCCATCCCAGACATTTAATATAATTAACTTGAAGGTGTTTCCTGCTCAGGAGGTATTTAAGCACCCTAGGATGAACAAGCAATGAGGCTGGAGGATGAGCTGTCTGTAACCAATAGTTGAAGGTGTCATCATTTAGTTACCTAGGAGAGAGCTGTTAATGAAGCAGTATTAAGTGTACTGAATTGTAACAAAATGCTCATAATTTTAAATAACAAAGATTTGCACAACATTAACTGGGCTGTCAATGTCCTGATTAAAAAAACACTCTCTCTAGATTGCCTGCACTTCCTTTCCCAGGATCTGCTTGTTCTCATGTCCCTCTCTTCTGTTTTTTACACCCCTTCTTTTACCTTCCCTCATTGCCTGCAACATGACTTTTGAAACTTTTGTGGAAAAGAGAAGGAAGTGAAAGATGGGAGTGATAAATAGATTTGACAAGAGGCGAAAACGCTGTCAGGAGAGAACTAGACATTCCCCAAAAGATGAAGCAAAACAAAGTCTGAAACCAAAGTCTGTGATCTTCTGACTATAGTGTTAGAATGCAGAGATGCAGGCAGGCTGCCTTGCAGCAAGCTTGTATCCTGAAGTCTGCTGCTTCTTGCTGTATAAGTTAGTCCTTTCTAAAAAAACAATAAAACTTCAAAGAAGCACTTGGTAACGTAAATCTGTATGATATCTGAGCTGGCAGAAAGCCTCTTCCATGTGGAAGTATGAAGAGAGCCCATCCAAATCTATGTATTTATTTTGATGTGCAAATTTTGAGAATTTAAATATATGCACTCATTGCTCTTAAAAATAAAAGAATGAAGAGCTGTGGTGATAATCTGTCAGGCTACAGAATGTACTGTGAAATGGATGGCATCTCATTTTGGTGATGTGCTCAAGCTTGTGACAAAACCACTTTTTATGCTGCATCTGTGACCACGATTGGTATGTCTTGCTTGTGAATGGCCTTTTCACCTTCTCCATTGTTCTCCTGTCTAAAGGCTTAGTAATTTCTGAGATTTCCCTTAACTACTTTTAGTAAAAGTAGCTTTTTAAGTAAACTTAAAAGGGTATAGTAAGTATGAAAATAGATTTTAAAAAGTTGTATCTTAAAATATTTCTGTTAAAACACTTTAAATTTGTTTCCATAAATATAACTGTAAGCACACATATAACTAGAAGACTGTCTACTCAAAGACATGAGAGTCACAGATGTGGCCTGTTGAACGCATTCATAAATTGTGATTGAGTATTATCAGCCTATTAACGTAAATTGCAATTCCAACTTCACTCAGTTGTCAGCATAGAAATATGCAGAGAATTCGAGTGGGACTAATCAGCGGTTTCTTAAACCGAAATTTTTAAATGTTCAGATTTATATTAAAATCTCTGCAGGTGCTTGTTTTTAGGCAGGTGAGAAAATTCAGATTAGTATCTTTTGCAATGAAGTTATCATTATTTGAAACGTGAAATTATACAGTCCATTATTAAGTCTGAAAACAGCAAAACATCTCACATTACATGAGATGACTTACCTAAGTATGATGTTATACATATATGTATTAGTTCTTTCCAAATATATTGTTTTAGTTTAGTGTTCCACTCCTGGCATCAAAGAACAGTTGGTCAACAATTTTTCTTCCTTTCTAATTAAAACTCAGTAAAATTTTAATGACCAAATTTCAAAGCTAAATCCCCAAGTCTACATTCTTAACTGGCACCTCTGTTTATAGCAACACTTTAAATATATATATATATTTACTGTAATCTGTTAGGAACTGTTTTCTAGTTTTCCTACATGTTTAGATTGCTGATATTCTGAAATGACATAATAAACTCTTACATCAAGGCTACTTGTAATCACAAATTCCCATTGAATGTAAGCCCCTGTGTGATTTTCTGAGCAAAACGTGGCTCAGCTTTTTGCTGCCAGAAGCCTGAGTTTCAATTAGACTTAGCATAATTGACGAGGATGTAAAAGGGCTGGTCCCACACTGGTTGGTTGCCTTTGTTCTAGACAGTGGGCTAATTTCAGCTCATGAAATCAGCTTAGGAGAGTTTTAGGAGAGTTCCTTTGCTGTAATTGGAGGGTGTGGTTTATGAAGAATTTGATGAATAGATAAATTGATGACTTTATGCAGCACTAGCCAATCCTCGCTTGTCCTGCATGCACCTTGTTGGCTTTGTCCTGCTCCTTGCTCTCCTGTGTGGGACAGCTGGGGCTAGGATCTGGGACCTGAGGGGACAGGAGAGGCTGGAGTAGGGCTGAGGCAAAGAGCTGGGCTGCTCTATGGTGGGGTAATCCTCTGGGATCTCACGCTGGAAGGAATCTTCCTGCTTCCCCTGTACCCATCCTGTGCAGGCTTTCCTGCAGCTGGCCTCTGGGAACTTGAGAGGCCTGTTCTGGTGTCTCATCCCTGCTTCACCCCTTCTCATGGGCATAATCTCTTTCTTCTAAGAATTAAAGACTTTCCTATTTGCTGTTGCAGTGGCACTGCATTTAGAAATAAATTGGACTTTTCAAAGTGGAACTTCAGTCTAAAGTAGGTTACTAGATGCACACAACTTTCAAGAGCAAAGAGCAAAGACCTTGCTATTTTTTTTCCAACTATCACTTTGAACCAAATGCTAATACTCACATAAAGGAGCAGGGGAAAAATGTTGCAAGTCTATGTTCAGAGTCTATGTTCAGAAGTATTTTCACATCCCTGAAATTGTAAATACTGTTCTGTATCTCTCAATGTAGTTACAGGAAAGTAGCAAAATTACGTGGTAACATGATATTTCTGTTCATCAAGTCATGGTGAGTCAACGTGAACAAAGAAAAGCATCATGTGTTTAAAGAAATGAGTGATGCTGGCTTTCCATCTCCTCAAACAGCTTCATCTGGTTCTTTGAGCTTCTTACTATATAAAATGAGATACTACCTTTGTTTGGCAAATGAATGTGATGATTATTGTTTATACAATGCTTTAAAGCTAGGCTAGAATATGAATATCAAGATTGGCTCTGTGCTCAGTGAGACACTCTAGTGCAGCAGGGTTACAAACAGTGTCTGGGGCTAAGGATGTTGGTACTATGTATTTGTTCATTGCCATCCGAGTTTGACTTTGCTGGGGGGGGTCTCTGAATGGTACCACAATGCCAGAAGTGATTTATATTATACTAATACACAGCAAAAAAAGATCATTATATTGTTTCTTTATAATATCTGTCAGTTAAATGTCAGACATTCAAAAGTTCCCAATGCTTGCACATATTCAAGGAATCAAGTTTTCACCATGAGGTTACTTTATACAGTTTCATATTCCCAAACATGGTGAGTGGAAAAAATTACAATGGAAAACTTCAGAAATATTTTCAGTTTCAGTTTTTAATAATAAACTTCAGCAGCCTTGCAAACATGGCTACATATGTGGAGCTGTTGTAATGTCAAGACTTGGCTGTGGAATGAGAGGAGTGGTTATCACAGGCAACATGGATTTGTTGGGGCAAATCTGGCACACATGCAGAGGTGCCACCCAGTGGCCAGATGGCAATAATGAGATTTTTTCTGACTAATTAAGTTTTTTTTTTTTTTTTTTTTTTTTTTAAAGTTAATTGTTGGCACATAATGGTTGGCACTTAATGGTTGGCACATAAGCAACAGGGGTTCCAGTTTCTTGAAAAGGAGTAACTGACAAAGTTTGCTTAATGGCAGAATAAAAAAGAGATTCACTTAATTCAAATAAGTCTCCAAGTAATCAAATGACAAAATATGTTATGTCTCTGAAACCTCATTTTAGAAATTGTATTAGGATGTTCAAGTACTTTTGTACCAAACCAAGGTTCTATTTGTGTTGTTTTGGTTAGATTTTTATTTATTTATTTTTTCCTATGCAAACAAGCGCTAGAAATACAACCAAAAAAAAAAGGGGGAATGTCTGTGGTAGGTGTAAACTGAAATTTATGATGCATCTCCTTGTAGCAACATTCATATAGAATGATAATGTGGATAGTAGATGTAAAAAGGGAAGAAGTAGAGTTGCTGTAAGATATTTATGATACCAGCAAGATATAAAATGAAAACTATTACATTGATGGAATTCTTTAGCTGATATTGTGAGAAGACAAAAGAGTGAAACAGTGATGAGCATGTGGTACAGAGCTGATGTGGATTCATGAAGATTTTAACCAGCTATATAATGGCTGGATTTCTGGTGTGGCTAAAAGCATTCTTCACTAAGTTTTCAGATTATCTGGAAGATAACTTTGTAATTGAGATGAAGCTATTCCCTTCTCAAGTGTCTGTATTGGGTTTATTTCCAGTCAATAGAGGTGGGAAAGAAGATAGATACCTTTAAGCATAATAAATAACTGCAATAATTTCTGGGGCAGCTGGGCTTTTTGATCTTGTAAAACAGAAAAAGGTCACCTGGAATAAGAAACCAGAAAGAGCTTGGATTCAGTGTATTAAAGATTTGGCTACAGAGCTACACTGTGTATCTGTATTAGGACTCAGAAAAACATGTTTTGAAGGACTAATGAATGTAGTATTCCCAATTGCATGTTGTTTGAAGCACAAGAAAGCCAGAAGCTTGAAACCATTTCATCTCATGTGGAGTTGCTCAGAGCTTCAACAAACTGCCAAATGCAAACAAATATACTTAATAACCTGAAATTAATATATTGTACTGGGAAAACAGTAGGGCTGAAAAAACAAATACACATAGGTCTGGCAGTGGACAACAAGTATGACAAGTTTGTGGTGTTGCAGTGGCTCAGAAAAGTCTCTGTGCAGTCTTTGTGTGTGCAAATGTATCGTGGAACAAAGCAAAGAGACAGCAGACCTGCTGTTTGGGATTTTTGGTATGGCTGGAACCGGGATGTTGTGTCCAGCTCTGCCAGAGAGATGTTGTCAGAAGGAAACAGAGAGGAGAACACAGGAATTCCTTTACAAAAGGGAAGATTATGCTAAATAATGACTGAGTGAGAGATATAGCTGAAGACTGCAAATATTTAAATGGAGTGAATTTGCCAAACAAAGAAATGAATTATTTAGGCTGTCATAATAAGGCAGAATGGAGTAACTATAACAAAGGGTATTTTTAGGTGAGGTATTAACCCTATTATTAAGGTGTATGACAAGTCACTCCTAAGTAACCCAGTAGGAATACATCTGCCGTGACAAGATGTGACCTAAGGTGGTTGAAACAGACTTCGTATCTCTACCATCAAGAAAGGTGGAGGCAGAAACGTAAAGCTTGATTCAGCTGTGAATCTGAGATCCGGCCATTAGATGGCAGGGTTCAGGTATGAGAGGACAGGTGCCTGTCCATCTCCTGTCAGTGTCACACCTCAGGGCCACTAATCGGTCCCAGCGGCTGGAATTTGGAGGTGCTCGGGTTTTCCTTTAAAAATCACACCCACACAGCCCATCGCTCACGGGACCACTGAATCCCACGCACGTGTCCTGTCAGGATGCATGTGCGTGAGCTCTGTTTTTTCACTGCTTGCAGCCTTGTGTGGGTAGGGAGGTGCAAGAGGTGCTATGTTACCCAAGTGTGACAAAAGCACTTCATACGGGAGCTGAAGTTGGCTGGAGTCTGAACAATGCTGTAGTGGAGGGAAGAGAAAAAGCTATAACCAGGGATACAATAATGGGAATGCTGAGGCAGTGGGAAAAGATGATGTAAATACAGGAGCTTGCTACAGACTGTTGAGGAAGTCCACATACAGGTTTTGTGGAAAAGATGACAGAAGGAATAACAAGCTTTGTATGGAAAACTTCAGCCCAGAGCAGGCTGTTTGAAATGCTCAAAATATATTAAAAGTGTAACTACAGCAACTCAAATAATGTGCAATAAAATAAATAAATAAATAAAATAGTCTGCACTGCAAAAGGATCTGCCGCAGGGAGCGATCCTTATACATGCATCCACACCTCTCCAGATTACACGCCTCTAGAGTGAACTGGCTGTGTTTGTGCTGCATAACACTTGACCTGGGCCTGATGCCCCTGTGGCTCTACGACCATAATTATATTTTTGTGGCTTCAGTTCAAAGTGTCTGAGGTAATGTGAGGGCTGCTTTGCTGCCTGCAAGACTGGTGTTTTTATAACATTATGCCGAAGGTATGCTGCATGGTGTGGGGTGTGGTGTGGGGCACACTGGGGGTGTCTGAGGGCAGGAGGCTAGCTGGGGTGGTGTAGGGCAGGAGGAGCCAAAGCTGCCATAGCTTCATCCCTGCTCTGCCATCCCTCGGGCAGTCCATCTTCAGAGCTGCGCTTGGGCTCCTCCTCGGAGGGAAGAACTTGGTTTCCTTCAGAGAGCCCAGGCACAAAGTGGTGCATGTGCAGTATGGCTGACAAGGGGACCAGGACCAGGGAGTGAACCAGGGAGGTAAATTACTTGGCAGTGTAGATAGTAGACCCATCGTAGTTAAGGGCACATATATTGGTGGGAGAGCAGGAGGAAATGCTCCTACTGCTCGTAATGCTGTTCTGTGTTTTGCAGTAAATCTTTACCACAAAGGTTTTACTGATCAGATTGATATTTGCTGGTCCCAGAGAAAAAAAATTAAGTACTGATATGGCATGGGAGGTGGGAGACTGGGCAGAGGATCTGAATAAACAAACAGAATATATTTCTGTTTTAATCAAGTTGTTCTTGCTCATACATGCATTCTCTTTTTTAAAGCATGATCTCATTCTGTGTAAAAGTGTTGATTGAAAATGGGAATTAATATTCAAGAATAATCTACAGGGTACAGACTGAAGACTGCTCTAAAAACAGCAGACTGTAGATGGATATCAGGGCTGAATATGATGGATGATGAGGGAAGCCATGGCTGTGAAATTATAAGGCTGTCAGTTTAATAAGCATTATTAATTTAAAACATATGTCAATCTCCTCTTTTCTACTTTTTGCTTGTGAGTTTTGTTTATTGTTTCTATCATGGTGTATTTGTACATTTTTGTGTTCAGGTTAATTCCGTTCAAAATGCTTTGTACTCGTCTTAATATTTTAAGATTAATTTTTAAGACAATTAATGGAATATCATTGTGTCACTGTGAGGGACTTAGGCATGGACAAGAAAGAGCGATATGTCTATGGCGTGTGGTCTGTATCATAAAAAGTTCACTTTCCAGTTTAATTTCTGTTTAATGATCTATGATTACTCTTCCAGTCAGTAGTTCTGCTGTGAGCGAGCATCTCTGTACTGGTGAAAAGAAGACTCTTCTACCTACAAAGCTTCTCCTTCCTCACTCTCTATTCAAAAGCTTGGTAATTTCTAAGGCCTTCTCTCTACTCTTCCTTTTGCTTCACTGTAGAATTAGTTATTATTTTCATTAGCTACATGAAAACACGCCAGACAGTCATTGCTGTGGAAACATATTCTGAGTGTTTTTGACATAATTAGTTGCACCATTTAGTAGCCAAACATATAACAAGCAATAAACTACTCAGTCTATCATAAATATTCAACCCACCATTTCTCCTGATGGAAAAATTCTTACCTCCACAGACAACCTCCTCTCCAAGTGCCTCAGACAATTGATGGGCCTTGCAAAATGTCTGGGAGGGTTTCATAACATTCCTAGCGTGTTGCAAACACTCTTTCCCTCCAGGCCTGCTGGGCTTTGAACAAGTGGGTATGGTTACACAAACAAGTTAAGAGTGAGGAAAGCAAGGGTGTGGATTTGCAGTGCGTCAGCTGCCCCACGGTAACTGTCCACCAGCCTGCCCTCACCCCACAGTGAGTGTCTCGGCAGATCGGGGTGAGCTCCTTTGCATTTAGGCTGGAACACAAGAATTTACACAGGCAGTTACCGCAGACTTCACAGCTGGCTTGCCCCGTGGCAGCTTGCTTGCGTGCCCATGCCTTGAGGCAGGAAGCATACTGCAGCACTGTCCTGGAAAATTGCCTCCTGCTCTAAATTAAAGCTTTTGGGAGGCTCTGGTGAGCTCAGCTATCAGTAGATTGTTGCAAGGATAGACCTGAAATCGCGTAGAAATTTAAAGATTTGCTATCCTGTTTGGAAATCTAAAGTGCTACCATTGGCTGTTTGACAGCGCATTGTCCTTGGGTTGAAACTTCTGGTGCTGCGTTTGTCAGCTGCATTTTTCAGCCTGAAATTGCATCTTTTAAAATAAAGGTATCTGAAAGAAAGGGGATTACTTCACCATGCTCTGAAAGCAGTGGCTTGCTGGCTACCACACCGTACACTTGGTGGTACCCTGAGGTCAAATGGTGTCTCAGGACCTGATGGCCCATCCTCCGGCCCTTGGGATCCAGGAGCAGGTGACCAGGAGCAGGCCCATGGGGGTGAGGTTTCAGGGAGGTCTCTGGGGTGGCTCAGCCTCCATTGCTGGAGGTGAGCCAGCGGGAGCCTCCCAAACTTCTGGCACAGCCCCCTTCCACAGCAGACATGGGGGATTCCAAAAGACCTCATTAGTTCCTACCCAGGAAGTGTTTTCTCCCACAGCTTGTCTTCCTCCTTTTGGCATTTTGACGTGCAAGATGGAGACATGTTGTTTCTGACGTGTACAACAAGTAGTTCTTGGGGCGCAGAAGCTTGGTGCTGGCTGAGCAGCACCATTGCAAATGGCGGCCTCTTGCAGGGTGCTCTTGTCACCTCAGTGCTTAGCTGCACTTTCACCTGTTTCCCATGGTGTCCTGCATTTTCCTCCTTCTTAGCCAGCCTTCCCAGCCTCCTGCCCATACTGTGTCACTTGTTCCACTGCTCTGATAAAATCATAGAATCATAGAATCATTAAGGTTGGAAGAGACCTTCAGGATCATCTGGTCCAACCATCCCCCTACTACGAATGTCACCCACTAAACCATGGCCCTAAGCTCCAGGTCCAACCTTTCCTTTCCCCAGGGACAGTGACACCACCACCTCCCTGGGCAACCCATTTCAATGCCTGACTGCTCTTTCTGAGAAGAAATGTCTCCTCATTTCCAACATAAACCTCCCCTGGTGCAACTTGAGGCCATTCTCCCTAGTCCTATCAGTAGTTATCTGTGAGAAGAGGCCAACCCTCAGCTCCCCACACCTTGCTTTCAGGTAGTTGTAGAGAGCAATAAGGTCTGCCCTGAGCCTGCTCTTCTCCAGACTAAACAACCCCAGTTCCCTCAGCCGCTCCTCACAGGACTTGTGTTCCAGGCCCTTCACCAGCTTCGTAGCCCTTCTGTGGACATGTTCCAGGGCCTCGATGTCCTTCTTGTAGTGAGGGGCCCAAGCTGAACACAGTACTCGAGGTGCAGCCTCACCAGAGCTGAGTACTAGGGAACAATCACCTCCCTGGTCCTGCTGGCCATGAAATTCGTTGATGAAATATATATAAGCCAAAATAAAAAAGGAATAGCACTTAATGCTTTCATAGTTTCTCATTTAACCTGTACTGTTTCCTATGTAGAGTTTTATTCCAGAGAGGCAGAAATGGCTATGCATTAGTTTTCTAGTGTTGATGCAGTTCATGTAGTGTTACTCATTTGCTTGGCAGCAGTGTTGTTGCATGGAAGCAAGCTAGGGAAAATCACTTGGTCACCAAGCTGATAGTCCTCAGTGTGCTGTTGTTCCCTTGAGCACTCCTACAGAAGATTCCAGTATATATATTTGATGAGGAAGGATGTAACAGAATCTTTCAGTATTAGATGAGCAGCTGGTTAACGTGACAATTGAATTCTCTCATCTACAATTTATGTGGAACCACCCCAAAGCAGCCTCCATTGGCAGAGGCTGTATAGATGACAGGCAGAAAATGAAAAACCAGATGGACAGCTTAAAAGTCAGCTGTTGCTTGGAGAAGGTAACCAGCCACTGAGAGCTGTGCAGTTTCTTCCTTAAAAATAAGTAAATAAACAAAATAATTGCACATGTTTAATGGGGATGAATATGAGTTAAAATGTCAAAACATTTTCACCACAATTATGCAATAAACTGAACACCTCTCTAAATAAGCCTGAGGCTTCTCTGCTCCCTTATTTACCCTTTGAAAATGGTATGACAATCAGGTATAAAAACAAATTTGCAACTATAGCTGAACAAACAGAGCTGGATTTAGGACTTTGATGAGTCTGGAGGAAAAGTCTACGGGAAGGGAGTTTTGATCTAACTGAACTGAAAAACACATGTATTTTAAGGACAAAACAAACAAAAACATTTTGATACATTATTTTTGCTGAAGACAATTTGGTGAGGGTATTTTATACCTAAAAATCTGTCAGTGTTTCAAGCTGGGGTGAGTTCAGTGGAAGGACACTGGCTCATTCGGGGTTTGCCTGTAAGGTTGCACTTGCCCTGTGAGGAGAGGATGGAGGATTGAGGCTTGTTCAGCCCTGGGGGAAGAGGCATCTCTGGGGAGGTGAGGAGGGACCTGGAGGCCCCCGGACGCCTGGGAAGTCACCTAGAAGACAGAGCCAGACTCTCCACAATGGTGCATGGCGGGAGAGTGAGAGACAACAGGCAAAAATTGAGAAAAGTGAGATTCAGACTGGACATAGGTGAAAGCATTTTCACTGTTGCCTGAAGAGATTGTGATGTCTCTGTGCTTGTGAGCTTTCAAGACTGGTTAAAGCCCTGAGAAACCTGGCCCAGTCCCATAGCTGACCCTGCTTTAGGCAGCAGGTTGAGCCAGAAAGAAATCTCCTGGGGTCCCTTCCAACCTGAATTATCATATGATCCATGAAAAAATGCAGTCCGATTTTGAAATAAAAATATTAAAATACATCCATTAAAAAAGATGAATTTTAACTAATCGTTGACTCATCTAAAGGACTAAATATATAAAATGCTATTTTTAATCAAACTTTTAAATGAAACTGTATCTTCAGAGAATTCTGTATTCTTGCTACTTTTTTTTTTCAGACAGTGAAACGCAAGACATGATATAAGTTGTCAGAGGTTGTTTTTTACTTGTTTATTTCTTACTTACGAGGAGACCAAATGAACTTTTCCACATTCTTTGCATTCCGAATTTCAAAATTGACACTGAAAAAAAAATAAGCAAAAAAAAGATACTGTCATTGTGGCAGTATCTTTCCAATAAATGACCTTCAGTTTTGTCAATTCAACTGATTCTTTATTGAGACTGCTTCAAGAGGGAAGGTCAGCCGAATGTGTGATGTAATGTGGAACTATAAACCCCAAATGTTGTAATCTGCTGTGTCTGTAGAGGTGGAGTGTCATGAGATAATAGGACTAATTTTTCTGCCTTGTGGCTCTGATGTGGTTACCTTGCTGAATATCGTAATCAGTTTCATATGGTTTTGTATCAGGAAAAAGCTGACAAGTTAGAGTTTCAGATAGCTGAAGCAGCTGGGATGAATTAATATCTAAATAAAAGCAGTTAGTAGTATGGCCAAAAAATAAGAAAGCTATACACTTCAGAAATACTGGAGGCCCAAAACTAGTACAACAGGAGAAAACAATTTAGTGTGTTTTGTCAAGAAATACGATAGATATTAGCTCAGAGTTTATTTCACTAGGATGTATTAATTGGACAATGTTTACTCTCCTTTCAGATACTATGATATATCAGGTAGACGCTATACTGTACAAGAAAACCAACTACCATCAATAATCTGTCCACACGCTTACGTTATTCCAGCGATATCAATGTCTACTGCCTCATTACCAGCAGCACTTAGAAAGGTAAGAAACAACTAAGTATGTGTGTTTACATAAAGCATGTGTATACACATATATATATATATAAAATAAAAACGACAACTAATCTGAAAACAGAATTTAACACTAGGTATAATTGTAATCCTCCTTTGAAAGACCTATGTTTGAAGTACTGGAAATTTTTCAAATGAATATCATATACGGAAATAAGGAAGGTACATAATGACTATAGCTGGCAAGAATAGCCAACAAAGGAAATGGCTCGAGGAGATCTTCCACATGCTCTCACAAACCATATGCCTTTTTCCTTTTGTTCATAAAATATATATAAGCCAAATAATAAAGGAACAGCACTTACGCTTTCATAGTTTCTCACTTAACCTGTACTGTTTCCTATGTAGAGTTTTATTCCAGAGAAGGAGAAATGGCTATGCATTAGTTTTCTAGTGTTCGTGTAGTTTGTGTAGTGTTACTCATTTGCTTGGCAGCAGTGTTGTTGCATGGAAGCAAGCTAGGGAAAATGCTAATTACTTCTGTTCTAATGTGAGAACTTCATTTCAGATTGCAGACAAGGTTGTGCAATGCCATTCTTGTCTTTATTTTAATCTTTCCATGGAGAGAGAAATACTTTTTTTTCCCACTTTAACAAAAGTGCAGTAATTGTAAAAGCTGATTATTTTCTTGGTTGTGGAACTAATATTCATCTGAGTATATATGATGAAACCTAAAATATTTTGTCTTTAAAACAAATACATGTATTTTCTAGTCTGGTCAAGCCTGGAGATCTCATTTAATAATTTCTGTATGAAGCCTTTGGAAAAGACTCATTGGTCTTTAATTCAATAGACAAGTAATGTAAACCTCAAACATCCCTTGTGGTCTCATTCAGCATCTTGTTTCCACTGATACTGTGGAAACATGCCCGTGAACAGAGCTCAGTTCTTCACAGTTATGTAACTGCAAAATGCTGCCGTACTGTAAATGGGATGAAATTTCTGTTACAGGAGAAGCCAGCTGAGGACTTAGCTTTCCAATAAAACAAATTGCTGTTCACAGTGTCGCTGTCTTTGATGGACATGTGTATTAACTCCTTGCAAGGAATTCTCACAAAGGTCTGGTTGTCAGATAAATACAAAAAATCAAGGAAATTAATTTTCTTTTAATTAATTAATTTCCTTTTTCATAGGAATCAGGGTGGAGAGAGAGAGAAAGAGAATTCAGCAGTTCTTTTGTATTGGGATAATCTGGTATTGTGTATAATAATGTAGAGTCACTGATGATGACAGATGAATTATGGGGATTGGGCTTTAATGAAACCCTGTCTTCCCTCAGCACTTCTTGTGGGAGAGTGGTAGAAAACTGCATGACACAGAGCATAAGCTGTTTGCACCAGACTCCTCTTTGTTGCTTTCCTCTCTACAGAAATCTGTTCATAAGCCTTTTAAAGGTGAATGTACTAAAGAGAGTCTTGCAGACTAATTTACACAGCCTAATTTGTATTATCCTCTGTTTTTGCCTAATTTAGGTTATTCCCTTTACCTCAGATAATTAAGACCTGACTCTAGCAATGATTTAAACAGACAAGCTCTCCTGCATTCTTTTACTAATTAAACAGTCTTCCTAAGAAACTTTGCTTATCTGTCTCTGGAGCTTGTTTACTTTTTTTTTTTTTTTTCTTGAATATATATATATATATATATATATATATAGCTGTTTCCCCTTTCCTTTTAGTAGTAGTGATCACTAAATGACAAAGTTCACTTTCACCTAAATTCCCTTCCACTCAGCCAGTTCATGCCTACTAGTCAGCAGAAGATCTAAAATAACCACTCCCTTAATAGTTTTCTTCACCTTCTGAAGAAAAAGCTGTCCCCAGCATATTCCAAGAACTTGTTGGACTGTCTCTGTCATGTATTTCTTTTCCAGCAGAAAAAAAATAATAAAATTAATTCCAAGAAGTAATTAAAGCTGTCAGGTTCTGTCCTTTTGGATGCTTCCTTTGCTTGATCAAAAAACAGTCTTCTCTCCACCCAATTAACTAGTGTATAATAAACTTCTATCATAATATACCCTGTTCTTCACCTTTCATCTTCTTCCAGAGTTGTTTAACAAATCTTCATCTTACTTATTCTAGTTCTTCGCAGCAACTTTTCTTGATATACAATGCACCTTCCTTCCTCTTTCTTTTTACTTAACTTTCATAAATAGTGATGGTAAAGCAGTAGGAAACTAAAAAATGTTTAAATTCACTTGTTTGATAGTGTTGCGTTGCCAAAATTGCAAGGATAAAATATTTCCTCTCACTACATCCTTTTTCAAAAAAAAAAAAAAAAAAAAAAAAAAAGCTACGTCATTCTATATCAACATTGTTCTCTCATCAAATACATTTGATGCTGATTCAGATGAATTTCTAGTTCTGTGCAAAGATTTCCACAGTTTTTTTCCCTTTGCAAGGCAGTCTGGAATATATCATGTTGTTTTATCATAAGCTTCTGATTTGAACAACTGAAAATAACAGCTATATAACAATATTTTAAGTGTGCTTATCAAATGTGTAAATAGCATATATTCATTACATCATTGGGGGCAACTAGATCTATGAGAAATCAATAAAATATAAAAAAATAAAAATACATTTCATTTTCTTGACTCTTCCAGTCCTTTCTAATATGCACAACATTTGTTTTAAAGACATTAAATTTAGCAGTTTGCCTGTTGTTATTTTGGCAAATAAAAGTTTGTTAACACTATTAAATACTTAAACGCAAAACAAAAACAACAATAACAAAAACAGCCAAAACATTTGTAGATGTTAGGTTCTGCAAAGTACTCTTCATCTAGATTTATAAAATACAGCTTATTCGTTTCATTTATCCAAGTAATGCATTCTGTACTTGGTTATGTTTGCACAATCAAGTTTTGCTCAGAGGATCTCTATAGGAGGAATATTTTATGTCTTTGAGTTTGTCTGTAAATGAAGGAAAACAGCTTGATTAGATTCCTGTTTATGTTTGAATGTATGTGCAGATCCACACTGAAGATTATTTGAGCTGTCATATTGCCTCTACTACGTGAAGTAGACAGTTATGGCCATGATTTTATGACAGGTTTTTTATATATTTTTAAGGCTGGTTAAATTCATAAAGCAATGTGGCCAGTGTTCTTACTATGGACGAAGAAGCAACTTCCTGAACGTTCGTTGCATTCGGTTCTCTTCAAATAAGTAATAATTCAATTTCAGGACTAAAACACAGATAAACGTGTATTTTGCAGTCATACAGCTTCAATAGGGATAAAATGGATGCCAATACAAATAGGGGAGACCTACTTGCAATATGGCAAACTCAAATGACCTTAAATTATGTAGTTTACAGACAAATAGGCTTTAAGCTGATAGGTTCCCATTTAGTTGGGCTGAAATGTATTTGCTCCTGTAAAGAACAATTTTAAATTTAGATTGCCTTCTGCTGATAGTAAAATGAGTGAATGTAAATAATGTTGTATTCCTTCATTATTTGTACATTTCCTCTTCACTAGGAGCAATGGTTGCAAAGAAAAACAAGACTTTCAAATTCCTTGCAGGATATTTAGGTCTAAACAGTTTTTTTTTTTCTAACAGTCCCATACGTGTGCTCTAACACTGTCTCTCCTCTTACATCAAGATGTTGATTAGTCATTTTTTGAGTCCTATAACCAGGTATCTGTGTAAAGGTTTCTCAGGATTCTCCATCTAGATAAGAGTTCTCACACCTACTTGCTACCTGAACACAGCCACTGCCTTTCACACAAAGATTCAGTCCTATGACATGAATATTTAACTAAGAAAACTGGGTGGAGTACTTCTAACACCCAGGTGTGGCTATGGAAGCCCATTTTGATTCTGTGTCAAATTACTGGATTAAATGAGTTTATTCTATCACTGCCTTTGCCATATTCCTGAGACAGCAGATATACAGATCCAAAAGTCCTCCTGCTCTTTAACTCGTCTTACAAGATGATAAGCTAGTCAAGGTCTAGGATATTTTCAGTTTGGGATTCCTCATCTACATCTTCAATTTCATTTCTGCCTTGCTCAGAGTAATGTGAGCAATCCAGCCCAGGTCCTCATAGTGTTTCCCCTTACAGTGTTTTATTTTCTCAAGAAATAACAAAACTGCCAGTTATAAATTGTGCAAGCAAAGCATTTTATACTGCCGCTTGATAAACGTCCAGTACCAAGTAAGTGAGAAAGCAGGTGAAGAGTAAGACAACAGAGTTATCAGTCTGTGGATAGGTGAGAGGAGCCTGCCCTGAGGAGACCAAGTCTTTGCCTTAAGGTTCACCACAGTTTTCAAGAGATAAGGCCTTTCAGTGGTTAACTAATCTCCTCCCAAAATTTCAGACGGAAAGAAGAAAAGGAATCCTTCTTCAGCCTGGAATCAAAAAGCTAAACAAAATCCTATAGCCAAAGTCCTACCATTGAGTCATGCAGGTCACAGGAGTATTTGCTTTTGTATATTTTCTAGATGAGAGCAAAAAACATTGAGAAAGCACTTACCTGTTCTGTGCAAACACTCGGGAAAAGGGAAAGGGAGGATACATGACATTTTAGGACTTTTTTCCATTGAGCTGAAGGGCAGGTACAGCAGTTACTCAAGAGGAGACTAGAAGGTGGGGTGGGCTTGCTCTTGGTTCTGTTTTGTTCTCTTTTAAAATCTGGATAGATCCTCAACTGTTTGGAATAAGCTATACATACCTTCCTAGCAGAGTAAATGTTGCAGCGGGAAAAAGTTTGTTTGTATTTACCAAAACAAAGAAAAAAAAAAAAAACACCATGAGGGAAAATATTCTGCTTGGTGCTGTGCTGGACATCAGAATTCTTGCTGGAGTTTCTATCGGCTAAATTATATTTATACTCAACTGTTGAATCAAGTAATGTACTTCATTTGTAATAATTAGTGTGTGTTTGTTCATTTGTTTTCTCCTTCCTCTTTTTCAGTATAACCATTGTGTTCTCTACCTGGTAGAACTCCTGTCATTCCTAGCATGGGCAATATAGCAGGGGGTCACTAAATCTGGGTTTCACGCCTCACTAGTACTGTGTGTTCAGTGCAGATAATTCATTGCTGCCACGTGATGCTTCCAGTCACCCTCCTGCTGACGGGTGTGACTTATTTCCTTGAAATAATGGCACTTTCTACCTCCAAGGCTTAATGAGTTGAATTCATATTCCTCTTTTTTCCACCCCAGTTACTAGGAAGATAGGTACAAAATCCCATGACAATCTCCACATAATATTCTTCAATAAAAAGCTGGCATTTGCTTATTCCCTTTTCAAATAATCATGCTTATACTTACTCCGGTAGGGCTACTTTTTAATCATGATGCTCCCCAGTGTCGTTTTGGCAGAGAAGAGAGTAGCCTCCCATATTTTAAATTTTAAAGCATAACTTTTAACCTCGGTAAATAACCAGATTTGTCTGTGACAGCCACCTGTATGCAGTGGGCCTCTAAGGCACTAATTTATGGGAAACCTGGAGAAATAAATTTCTGTGTTTTAACTGAACCAAAAATACAACAATCGAGATTTTTATAGGCTAGAACAGATATAAGAATTTTATTTATATTTTTATATACATAGATGGATTTATATATATTTGCATGTATGTATGACTTTATTAAAATTTGGGGGAAGTTTTCCATGAGCCATGGATTTGGGATCACCCTCCTGATGTATTTATATGAAGTGAAGCAAACAGTGTACAGAGAGAATGGAAAAAGATCAAATGTGATGAAACATGGATCACATGAGAGTTCTCTTGACAAAATTTAGAATAGCTACATTATTCATTGTCTGTGTGGCTTATAATATGGATTTTAATAGGATGTCATTGTGCTGGCTGCCCAGCACATAATTCCTTATTGTGGTCAAAAAGTCTAGGAAAACATGAGAAAGTTATAATAGCTCATCTGAGTTACTTTTTTTTTTTTTTCCTTTTATCCTATCTATGTAATTTGTACCTATTCTTAGGCTTCAACCATACTGTTGTTTGGGCAAGAAAGTGATGTTAATAGGAAAAGAGCACTGGAGTCTTTGCTTTGAAATTCATGGAGGAAAAAAAAAAAAAAAAAAAAGTAATCAAATTTTCAAACCAAACCAGTTGAGTAGGGTGGAGAGATGTGGGAAGGAAAAAAGAATGCCTCATTTTGTCCTAGCCCTGCCAGCATTTCTTATATGGTTGACAAAGGATTTATACTACACTTGGCAAATATTTAATTTGCTCTGTCTGTTGTTTAAACTTTTAAAGTTTTTATAGGATGCTTAGCTCTGAGTCATGCTATGTTTTGCAATAGTTCGAGATGATTAATAGTGAAATATTCTTTCAGAATGATTTAGTTGATAAATATGCAATTCATAATTAAAAAACCAACAACACAACAACCAATAAGAAACAAAATGTAAATAGTACTGAAGTCATCATGGAAGCCAGAAAGTACAGAACTGGGACAGAATTTACAAGCTGACCACTTAAGTCACACCGATGTCTGCCACAGACACTTGTTTGTGCTCAGAGAAGCCACTGTATCTTAAATTACTTTTCAACAGTATTTGGTGAGTAGTGTCATAAACCAGAAACCCAAAATGATCTGGTAAAGTGTTAAAATCAACAAAGGACTGCAGGGAGAGTAACTTGGAGATAGGTTCTGTCAGTAGGCTCTCCATTAAGAGAATATGTAAGAGCACAGTCTACAGATGTAATAGCAGTGTTGACTACCATGAGTATATCTGACAGAAAGGGATGCTCAGTGTCATGTAGACAAGGCAAAACTGGCCCCAGCATGTACCGACAGCCATTACGTAATACCACCTGCTAGCAAGAACCCACATGTTGTCCTCTTCTCCCTAAAGAGGATGTTGGCCAGGTCTTCCTAAAGAACACTGCTAAGTAACAGTGGAAGAATGAGCTACATTTTTGTTAATTCTGTACTGCCTTTTAATATAAATACTTCTTAGCATTCACACTAAAAACGAGAGAAGTAGCAAAGCTCCTGTACAAGCAATTCTCTTCTCATAGCACATGGGTACCAGCGTACCTGCAGGAAGGCTGAATCAGGGCAGCAGGACAGCCACCTGTAGCTGTAAGTCAACACTGGTGGTGCTTCGCAGGCCGACAGAACTCAGATATCATGTCTGCAATAAAGAAAAAAAGATAAACACTATGATTTTGTGTACATTAGGCACTTTTGCTTTTGATGATTGCACTTCAATGCTTTCTCTGTGCCTGTGCTTTGTCAAGTTCTAAGTAAGAGAGGGAAAGGGCACAACTGGGATACCAGAGAGGAGAGAAAGAAAAGATGAAACTAAGAATGCCCAAACCAAAGTAACAGTAATTACTTGTTTGTAGATTAAATTCACAGCAGATAGGAAAGATACCAAAACCAAAGCAGGAGTGTTCAGAAGACACAGTAAGCTGTTAATGCTTCTAGGACTCTGCCAATAGGGTCTTAATGCAGATCTAATTTATTTTATGTCTCTGGTTAGAAGAACTACTGTGGTAACTGCATCCCCAGAAATGTAAGCCATGCATACTAGATTTTTTCTTCAAGCATGATTGATGTGAGGTATACAACAGAGTTAAGAGTTAAGAATTACTGAGTTAAGAGTATCTATAATAGCATGTGCTTTTGGTTAACCATCGCTCTGCCTAGATTTCCCAGGATGCAGCAAGCATAGATAGCACTGCAGTAGAAATGTTCTGGATACAAAACTATGGTTCTTTCACAGAAAAAAAAAAAAAAAAAAAGGCTAGGCGGCCTCTATTCAACTGCATTTATTGATAATAATGAAGACAGAGGAATCCAGCAGCCAGGTATATACGCTCAGTCGTATGTACTGTGTAGGGAGAGACCAAAATTCTGAGAAGTCCTGATACCAAAATGTTTGGATACTAGGTGCACTACAAAACTACCTGATTATTACGAATTGGCTTTATAATACAGCATACTGAAGACTTGCTCATCCTTTTATCTTCCAAAAACTCTTGAAATTTAGAGGTAATTAGAGCACAAGAGAGGTTCTCAGCTATCTGTGAGAGAAGCTCTCTGAGCATTTCTCAACACAATTACTTTTCTGCTTAATAAAATACCGTTCTGCTGACTAGACGGATGGCATCATTGCAATTTCCTTGTCATTCCACTTTTTTCCATATTCCCAGCTTGTTATACCTCATATCCCCATTTGAACCACAGAATCATTTCTGTATTAATTTAAAAATGTTTTCATTTTGCCATTTGCAACCTGGCTTAAGACACCAACTCTCTTATTTCCTAAAAATAACTTCTAGGTTATGTCCAGTTCTTGAGGCTCATTGAGAGTCCTTGAAAACATCTTACATGCAGTTTAAAAGAAAAAAAAAAAAAAAAAAAAAAAAACACCTTAACATGCATCAGACAACATACATTTATTTACTCTTGGCTGGCAACTTAAGACAGATGTCACTGAGAGCGCTCTCCTTCCAAACACTTAAACATATCTGCCTTGAAACAGGAGAATTATAAAGAAACCACGTCCAACTTCACATTAGACTTGCATGATGCATAGTCTTTGTGTTGAGCTATGCTTGGAATTTATTTTCATTTTAGTTATTACATGATCCATGTAGTGGTGTGAACAAATTTAGGAGATGCAATGGGTGAAAATGTGTTAGAGATGGTTAGTGACTGCTTAAAAGGCAGCTACACGAGCAGTCATCCAGAATGTGTGATAGTGCTGAGTTCTTCAGAACCGAAGCACTGAATAATATGCAGCCTGTCCCTAAGCAGTGAGCCATCAATGCCTTGCAAGGCAGTGAGGAGGTCTGTCGTCAGTGATCAAATACGGACCGTGCTTAATGAGCCTGGTAATGGTGACGCAGGAGCACACGCTGTGCAGTCCAGTGTTATCAGTGGGCACCCTTTATCTACCCCACCTTCGTGTATCATCATGCCAAACACCTAACTGGGTAGCATTTCAACATCCCACTGGTGTTGCTCATGCTACACATGTAAGTCTTTCTTAGGATGACACCAGGCGCTTTTCCGCCTTCTTCCCACAGGGCTTACTCCTCCCTTTTCTTTCCCTCATTAAGTACAGTCCTGTGAAGTTGCTGTTTGAATCACTGGGAGTTTGTCTCTGGCCTCCATGTGAGGCTATTGTATAGTGATCCGTGTGGAGAGCTGCAGACTACTTTGCATCATGCTTTTCTTGTACTACTTCCACACTTGTGCAATGTGTTGGAAAGGTTTTCGGGACCTTGGCAGCCAGCTGTGCTCTCTCTCTGGGTGTAACCATATTTCCATTTTGCCATGGTACGTGATCAGGTGGCTCAGCATATCCACAGCACACCTGTGCACCCTCAGATCTGCAAAGATTGCAACACAAAGCCTTTAGTACGAGTTCACTCCTCCTGACCAGGCTTTTGCTCTTTTATACTCTATATAGTGTATGGGACAACTAGGAAAGTGTGTGTTTGTACATATATGTGTAAATTTGTACATATATGATATATGTGTAAATTTGTACATATATATGTGTAATTTACTGCTCTGCAGTTCCAACTGCAGTATAATAATGGGTTTGCACAGGGTAGTCACGAAAAACTTCATCTTTCTGATGTTACTGTCCTGAGAACAGAATTACAGTGAATATGCTGGAATGCTTCTTCACTTATCCCTTTAAAACAAGCACAGTCTGCCATAGCTCAAGATCTGCAAGTGGAAAGAGTGATCCACTTAATAAAGAATTGCCTGAACTGTTTGAGTGACACTTAGAGATTTTAAAATAATTCCATTCCTACAAACTAGTTTATTCAGATAATTTTCAAAAGCAGAGTGGGTTACATTTCAACGGATAAGTTTTGAGTTTGTTGTGGTTGCAAACAGTATCTAAAAATTTAAATAGAATATAATGTTTTACTCTACAAACGTTGCTTTTTAAAATGGGACATGACAAGGTAATTTCCTCTAAATTACACCTTATGACATGCAAGCAAAAATACAACCTCTTTTCCCTTCCCATCTTTACCTCCCCCACATTTTTTTTCTTCTCTTTTTACCTATTTAATTTCTAAGGTATATTTGCTGAAAAAGAGAATAAATTGTCTAGGAGGAGTATAGGGATTGAAGAGCCTAGCTGTTGAGATGCCTTAAAAAGTCTGAACAAACTACATGGTAAATGTTTAGAAACCAGTATTTAGATAAAAAGAACATCAAAATCTGTTTACTTTTTGGTATTTCTTCTCGAGAAACTTGTGATTTTTAGAAGGCTTATCAGTGGGAGTTCTGAATATTTACCTCCCCTCTTCTCCAGAGGAGTTTTGATGATTTTGCTTCTGGGAATGCTGAGGGTATATTTTTTTTCTTTGGCATGTAGGGCTTAATTTCTGATTCCTGGAGCTGAAAAACAAAACAAAACAAACAAACAAACAAACAAATAAACAAACCAAAAAATAAAAAATAAAAAGGAAAGAAAAAAGCAACCTTCCAAACACAAGAAAGGTATATACATCTTCTGTCTTGTTTTTTCTAAGCAGCTGCCCAGCAACAGAGCAGCTCACCCTGCATGTTGCTGGGTGCTGTTCAGAAGAGACTCATCAGGCTCTTCGTGTGGCTGGCTGGGAAAGCCCAAGTTGCAGCAGAGAGAAGCTGGAGTCACTTGCAGACAAAAAGGTTAGGTAACAAGGGGGAAGCTGCACGGCGTAGCAGAGATTTCTCTTCCCACCCCTTCCCAGCCAGCTGCCAGGAAGGCGTAGGAAGGGAGCGGTGGAATAGGAACAGGAGAGAACACACATGCACCTTGCTTCTGTGGACAGGAAGCACTTGCAACCTCCCAGGTTTTCACCAGGCTGTCCCAGGTGCCTCCTGTGGCCTCAGGCACCGAGGAACAGTGGAGTGGGCTCATGCAAAGTGGTCCTCCCAGAGCTGCTAACGAAGCAGTGCTTTTACCAGGCGTTATTTAGAAAGGTTCTCAAGCAGTTTGGGCCACACACTGTGACTCTGGTAGTTAAAACTGTATTTGCTTAACCCTCCTGCTTTTAATGGTTAACTCAAAAAGTGCCTCTTCGTAATGCCTCTTTGTTCTAAGCCACAGGCACCAATGCAGTCCCAGAGCGTGCTGGATTGGCCAGTGTCCAAACTAGTAACTTTATTCAGAAATTGAAGTGTGGAATCAATAATCCCGTGTATTTCTTGGCATTCCCTGGAAATGTTGGTATTTGTGAACTGCAGAGCTTAAATTAGCTTGATGCAATTTCCTATTACATTATTCTTAATCAAAAAATATACATGCACCTGATTTTTTTTTTCCTCTTTTTAAGAATACCAGGTAGGAATTTGAACACTCATCCAATTATCCACTGGTAATACCAGTGGGATTCAAATGCTGCTGTAGCTACATCTCTTTAGCAGTCAACATTTAGGAGTTTATGTGCACAGTAGGTTAATGCAGCATGTCTGTAATAATAGATCCTTAATAGCTGGAAGACATCCATCTCCTTTTTTCTTCAGAAGTAATAATATATCTGTTTTCTGGACAGGCGCATATTGTTTATTTTAATGTTTTATATAATAATTACATCTGTTTGGAGCCTAATATAAACATACCTAAGAATATAAGTGCATTTCATTAAAAAGTTCTCTTAGAAGTTTCTGTTGCTTAATGGTAAATATTAAGTGATACTGATGTAATCGTGGGATTAAGAGCAAAGAGTTTGCAAGAGTATTCCACTTGATTTAATTTTTGCCCACTGCAGGGAACCAGTGCGTCCTGAGTCACTCCTATCTTCTCTGTACTGGTTTTATAAAGTTTACTGTAATTAATAATAAGGCAATTCTCTGTGACAATTATTATAATAATTAGTTTGAGGGAATTCTGGGAGCCTCAGGTGAACACTGTTATTTAGAATAAACACTAAATTATAACATTTATAACATTGTAATTCAAATGTAAAATGAGATGCCCAGCCATTTTTATAAAGTCAGGATAAGGTATTTTGGTAATAATAGTTCCCTGTACTTAATACTCTTCATCTGTGCAAGATGAAAACTCTGTACATCAAAGAAGTTATCAAGGGATGTAAACACTTCTTACGTTTTAGAAGAGGCCTCTTTGAAGCACATAGACTATCAAGCCCAAATTTTCCAAAGCACCTGCTACGTTGGGTGCCTTCATACTGGGGGGGTTGACTTGAGACACAATGCAGTTGAAAGGTTCTGTTTGTTTAAAGATCCCAAATGCTACCCTGGGATAATTTGTAATGGAAGTTATGTTGCATGATTTTTATCTATTTAATGAGACTGTCTGTGGAGAAGAGAGATTCTACTAATTTCATATTTAAATACACTTTGATTAAATATTGTCATTTTTCATCCTCCTGGATTGTTTTCAGTCGTAAACATACACACAGTGACTTTTTCTTATTTCAGAACCATCACTTCTACTTCCCAAAGCAAGCATGCCAAACCTGGGGTTCTCTTTGTTGTTAGCTTTATGAAATTTGGGCTTGGTCAGATTAGCAGGCCAATTTGCAGTCCAATTTGTCTTTATTCTTTTGCAGTTTTACAGCCTTGCAATAACAAAGCAGTGCTTAGAAGGACAGCTTTCTGTCTCTTGCCCTGTGTGCCTCCGACAGCCTGTTTTCTACAGTGCCTGAGCTGGGGAAAAAGCTTGTGATGCTAGCAAAAGGACTTTCAGTTTTGTAGGTATTGTTTCAGACTGTTTCACCCAGTGAATAGAACCCCAGTTTTCCAAGTTTCAAATGACATCACGAGTTATCTTTAGGTATCCAGAGCTAGTGCCAGTGAAACACTGAAACAGTTAGGGGTTTTAGTTAAACTAACTCCTAGGCATATTTTCCCTAGACTGAATTAGAACTACAAGGACTTAGCTTTCCCATGTAGTGCAAGCAGAGAGTGAGCCAACCTAAATCCTTCATCTGGTGACCACTCAGGGCTAGTTAACAGCAGGTTGAGTATGGGAGTGCGTTAGAAATGGAGCCACATGCAGGATTGCATTGAGATGCCTGAGCTAGCCCAGGAGGAGCCAGCTCAGTTAGCCAGCACTGGGTGTCCACTTCAGTGCAGTGTTTGGCAAAGGCTAATAATGTCTGTGGCTCCTTAGGATTATTTCCTCTTTGCCCAATAATCATTCGATGCAAAAATGTATAAACTCTTCTGAGAAAGTGTTTTCAGTGTGCCTATTTCAGAATCACACACATATAAAGAATGGCCAAGGTAGGAAGGGACCTCTGGAGGCCATCTGCTCCAACCCCCTGCTCAAGCGGGGACACCCGGAGCTGCTTGCCCAAGACCACGTCCAGTTTTGTAGGTCTCCAAGTCCTTTGTAGGACTCCCTTTCTGGGAATACACATCAATTTTACTCTGTGCTTAGCAAAGAAATCCTGACTGCTACTTAAAATGCCTTTTCTTTGATTAGCAAGATACAGAATGGAAAACATAGTGAGTTGTTACTTGTGCCTTTTGGTTGCCCACAGAATTTACTAATACATCTGTGAGATTCTTGTACATGCCCTGAAATGTTGCAAAGCTTGTTCAAATGTCATGTACTTTCAGAACTGTGAAGCTCCTACTGACAGCAACAATTTTACATGAAAGCAAGGGGAAGAGATCAAGAGCAGCATTTGAAGAAAGAACTGATTTCCAGACATTCATAGCTTAGTCTGTAGCACAGACATGCTTAGATGTGGAGCAAAAGAAACCTGTTTCCTATCTGCAGTAATTACACAGAAATAGTTAACCTATAAGGAATTGGGAAGTGTTATGGTGAGCTATCGGTCTAAATTAGACAGTTTATGTTAAACCCGTACTTACCAACAAACTATTTAGAGTTAGTGACAAGATACTGGGCCTTCTCACAAAACAGAAGAAAGAGACCTACACTGAATGCAAAAACATTTACACATCAGATTCTTTATCTTTCTGAACTACATTCAGAATTAAAAAACAAAAGGAAATGGGTTGTATTTATTAGTTGTGTCTTCTGGTTCCAGAGACCAAAGAGACTTCCAAGCCGCTGTCTCTTCCCCTCCAAAATGCTTTTGCCATTTCTCCTCTATTGCATAACATACAGGCACTTTCAAGTTCCTGTACCTTAAAATGAAACACAGATAACAAAGGTTTATTTTTACTCTTTACCTCAAAAGAGGTGATGTCTTGCTGAGTCTTTAGACTGATTATCTAATGGTACAGCTCTGACCCAGCACCAAGGCTAGAAATGCTGAGAGCAAAGATGTGAGGTTAACTAATATCAAGCTTTCTCACCTTCTCCTACATTCAAACGCAAAGAATTGCTACTACTATAATTTATGTTAATGCTATTTTTTTTGCATATAATTTTATTTCTGAATGCCTTCCAAGTTCAGGAGAGCTTAAATGTTCTCTCAGTTCTTTAATGTTGAATGATTCCTGCTCGTACTTTTGGTGCTGCTTTTTTTCTGCTTTTTCAAGTCTCTTCTTAGTTTCATTTTTTCTTGATACTCTAGAAAAATGCATAATTAATATACCAGTTCAGTAAGGTGAAGAACCAGGGATGCCTGTATAAATCAATTTCTTACTGAATTAAGGCAGAAGTGTTTTTTTTTTTTTTTTTCTTTAGCCATCTTAAACATGGATGAAAAAACTTGAATCAAGTTTGTGAGAACCAACGTGTGTGGTACATTTTTCCTGCTGTTGCATATCTACGTTCCAGTATTGCATGTTAATTAATGCATGTGAGGCTTTTGCCCAACACTAACTTCAGAGCTCTTCGCAACAGGTTCTCTGCGTCTGTTGAGGTGCTTACTGAAGGACTTGCTGCCACCCCTCTGCAGCTCTTCTTACTATCCTCTAATTGAGTCCCTTTCATAGCTATAATTTGTCTGCCAAATGACTTATCAGTTGGAAAGGCTCGTTTCAGATACTACTTCCTTTTTTGCTTGTTTTTAACTGAGTGCTGCCAGAAGAAAGAAGGGGTTAAAGCGTGGGAGGATTGCTGTGAAAAAAAAAAAGGGTTTGGTTAATGACACACAGGACTGCATCTCACACACCATAGTTTGTTTATTCTTCTGTAAACAGCAAAAAGAATTATCATCATCATGGTAAGCCGAACGGTACTCTTCTTTTTTCCCTTAAACCACCAGAAATCTTTGGGTTCCTACACGATTAATTTTTTAAAATCATGAAATCAATTTGATCTCCAATATTTTTATAGAGTGTCTCTTTAAATAACAGATGCTGCTGTCAACAGAAGGGGAGGGGGTAAGGATTTTAGTGTATGGAAATAACTAGCTTTGGGGAAGAGGAGATGGGAACAGGCATGTCTTTTCTGACATGCCTGTCTGTTTTTTTATCAAATTCCTTTCCTAAATACTGATGTAAGGATCTGATCAATTTTAATTTGTGCTTCTTTGCCTTTGCTGAGCTTTTTAGAATTATTTCTATTGATTTGATTTTGCATGACTTGCTTCTTTCAGGCTTACTGTTTGTTGTTGTTGTTTTGTCTGGATACATTCTAAATCTAAATCTCTACTTTTGGCACCTAAGAAATAATACGGGACTTACACTTATATTTGTGCTTCCTGAGCTGAATACTTTCTTTCAGTTAAATCTGTAGGGTCGGCATTCTCATTATTCTGTATGCTGTTGCAAAATGGTCAATTTTTACATTTTTGTGATTTAGTTATACACTGAAAAAAACAACAACATGGAAATAGGTCCTGTTCTCTTGAATACATGAACAGCTTTGCTGAAACATCCTTAGTGGAAAATGGGATACATAAATAGTTTGTGGAAAAATATGACTATTAGGAAAACTTTTGTTCATTTCACTTCACTCGGCTCAACAGGCTTGTATCTATAGCTCCTTGGTTATTCAGCTAAGTTCCCCAATCAATTTAACTATGTTCCCTTTATACAGAGATCAGGTAAAAGTGAAACTGTTTAAAATCCAGCTATTGCTGTTTCTATCCTATGTAAGCATACCAGTCAAAGAGCTGGAAGAGGGAGGGAGTACATTCCATGCTCGGACAGACTTGTTAAATTTACAGTGCATTTCTTTCTCTGCCTCTGAAGAGGAAACTGTCAACCTGAAATCTGATACATTAAAAGAAATTCTAAAAATGTTTAGTGTGTGTGTGCCAAACTTTTGTTACTTGGAGGAAGGCAATGTGTGGGTTAGAGGAACATAGTCTTAACTTTTTAAGAAAATAAGCCTTCTTTTGTGGTGTTGTGAAGGGTCAGCATAAACCAGGAAAAAATATTTTACTGAACTGAATTAACTCATTCTAGTTTACTGATGGTAGGGTAACTGGTTAAGAGTAGAAATCACTTAGATTAACTTGAAATAAATTGCTTTCTTTTTTTCCCCTCAGTAAATTTCAAGAGAAAAAAAAAATCAGATCAAATGCTTTCTTATTTTTTCCCGTGTGTTTTAAATTGGAACACAAGTAAAAGCAGCAAGCGTTTATTTCTGTCTACAGCTCCCTCTCCCAGTAGTTAGGGCACTCACCTGGGAAGTGGGAGAGTGGCATGAAATCTTCTCTCTGTAGGACTGGAAGCAGGGAATTGACTGGATCTTGTGCTGCTCAGACTTTTCTCCCTTAGTTTTACTTGTACAGACTTCTTTCCAGTTTTCCTCCTTCTACTTTCATAGCACATTGTGCTAACAATACTCCAGCAGAATTTTCAGCCTAACGAAGCCTGGCGCTGCAAGCATTGAATATTTGAGTCTCAGTCACCATGCAGAATGCTAGAGCCTGAAGAGTTATAGCTTATTTATTTAAATGTTTTTGGCTAATGCACTTCTTGGGGTATCACATGACTGCTAGAAGTCAGGCTTTCTGTTTCTCATGATTGTGAGAATTATGACACTGTGATTTGAGGAGATCCAAAATTCCTGGCATTCCGGTATGAAATTGGAAGGCTCTTAGGTTGTTAGAATTGTTCAACATAGAAGGGTATCTAAAGTTTGCACGTTACTTGAAATCCAGTTACGTATGGTCTTCTAGTGAACGACAGAGGTCAAACCTACTTTTCACTAAATATTGTTTGTTGCTTTTTTTCCTTCTGAAAGTGAACATATGCTGGCGAACGCACATTTAATTTGCAGAACTGTTCATACTAGGTATTTCCACCTCTTAGTTACCACAGAATTGCTAATGACTAGTAAAAATACTTTTTTTTTCTATAATGCGTGCTCTAAGAAGCACTTTCAGTCATGTCCAATTGACTCAGATGACCTAACCTGACAAACTGACATTCAATTGATCCCTCAAAACACAGCCTGAAGTTCTGATTCAACAAATCAGTCAAAGTTGCTTATGCTTTCTATCCGCTGGAGACCAGCAAAGCACATGTTTAATTGCTTTGTTAAATTAGGGGTTTGGCTGTGGCAGCTTACATTAGCTAATGAGAAAAAATAACCAGCCCAAAACAGAGGAAATATTTTGATGCTAACATAAACAGGTATGAATATAAATACAAACAAGATTTACATTTCTTGGTTAAGAAGAAGGCATTTTGCTTTCAGATTAGAACACAGCTTTAAAGATTCATGCAGTATACTTGAAACACCTTCCTGCATTCTGTCCAAGGAAGGAGTAGGCAACTCCTCTCTTTCTCCCTCTCTCTCTCTCTCCCTCCTTTTTTTAAAAGTTGCCACTGCCAAAGCTTGATGAGGGATTTCTGAAATGGCTAATTTCTCAAGGTTAAGACCACTTAAGCTGAAACACATTGAAGAAGCCTGTTCAGCAGCGAAAGGATAGTTCTTGCCCTCTGAAAAATCAAACATTTATGTGCTGTGTTCTGTCAGGTTGGGCCCCATGTTCTTGCATCTTGAGAACCCTGGTCTCTGTGCCCTCTTGCACTGGCAATACTGGCTCATCTACATTTATCTCAGTTAAAATACAAGCTCTTCAGGGCAAGTGCCTGGCCTTTTATGTGTTTTGAAAGAGCTGTATATAATTAAAGTACTTTGTATGAAGAAATTACTTCAAAACAGTTTACATAGGGCAGCTATTTCAAGATCAAGCAAAAATTTCTAGCCTCGTTCCCTGAGGAAACAAGGCTTATGTGACTGGACTGGCTGGCTGTCCCTCCTCCCTTCCATCCAACACCTTTTGAACTTGTTGGACAGTTTAAAGTACATTTGAAAGGGGGAGACGTCTCAAAGATAATTAAGTTCCCATGGACTTTATGAAAATCAACTGCTGGGAAGCAAGAAATCCAGATCCACAGTTCAAATAACTATTTTTTCCAAGTGTAATCTTGCAAACCCAAAGGTTGACTGCAAGTGTAATGACTGTCAGGTTGATAATGCAATCCCAACTAATTTAGAAGACTGGCAACTACTATTCAGTCAAATATTAAGATGCAGATTGACACCGTAATAAAGTTAAATTTCCCCTATTTTGGTATTTTAGCAGTTTTGAATATGACTAACAGAGTGCATCCTCCTCACACTTGCAATTACTATGAATTTTCAGACAGTATTAGTCATTGCTTATTGGCTTGCGTTAAGTGTTTGTGCAAATTTCACATTATTACTGTTTTTTAGCTAGCAATGTTCATTACTGTCTCCTTATACCTTCTCTGTAATTAGCTAGTACTGGCAATACATACGTAGAGTCAAGAAATTAGATAGTAATTGGGCTGCATTACTCATGATAGTTGTATCAGATATAGGGAAATTTGTAGTTGTTTTTGTTATCACAAAAGCTCTTTAACTGTCTGAGCTGTATGAAGTTTATGCAGTCCTTGACATTCCTCTTGGAGTGTTTTGGTTCTACCAGTTTAAAGAAATTAGTGTAGGGAGGGAAACAAGCATCATGAAATTTTCTCATTTGCAGATTATTTCATCAACTCTAAACACACATACACACAAAAACGAAGTAGGAAAAACAAATTTGAAGTCGGGGTTATGGTCATTGACTTGGCTATTTGATGGGCACTGGGGACAAGACCTTGATGTGCAGAGACAAGACCTTATTGCTGGCAGAGCTGCCTACCAGTTGTATAAGCAAAATGCTTAAGAAAGGTGGGCAAAGACAAAGGATCACAGGTATTTTTGGTTGGTTGAAGTATGGTATGCTAACTATACATATGAATTTCCTCGTTTGAGGTTTCCTTCGTTTTTTCATGTGCTTGGGCAAGCTTAGTTGCTGCACGTTGCTCCTGCAGTAGTAGATAGGGGGTCCCCAGGGGCCGAGACCACGTTTTGTAACTCCCGCTTGGAGCTTTTATTCGAGGCCAGTCGTTGGCCTGCTGCTGATGATGCAAAAATAAATAACCTGCTGCTTTTTCACCCGGGGGAGGAAGCGTAAAAAACGCCCGATTTCTTCAATAGCCGGAGGCCCAGGCTCGCTGCGGGCGGTTGACCTGTTGTCTCCGCCGCCCCCGCGCGCGGCCCTCAGAAGCGCCCGCGTGAGAGCGGCGTGGTCCTTCCTGTCGAGGCTGTTCCACTTCACAGAAGTCATTAAGCCTTAATTAGAAGACGACTAGTTCAGCCCTCATTAAACATTCAATACTAATTGAGCGCCCCGGGAGAGCGCCGGCACCACGAGGCCGCGGAGTCACTCTCACGCCGCCCGGGCCGGGGCCACCCCCGCCACCACCCCCTGCAGCCCGGCCCCCGGCGCTCCGGGCACGGCCGCCCTCAGGTGTCCCTTCCCCCGGCCCTGCCCGGCTCAGGCGCTCAGCAGCGCCCCGCCGCGAAGGCTGAGCGCCGTGCCCGGCCAGGTGGAGCCGCTGCCCGCGGCGTAGGGGCGGGCCGGGGCGGGCCAGGGCGAGGCGAGGCGGAGCGGAGCGGGCAGACGGCCGGCGCCGAGGCTAGCGGCGCGGTGCGGGGCAGCAGCGCCGGGCCGGGCGGTGAGTGGCGGGGCTCGGCTCAACGAGGCCGGGCGCCCGCCTCGGAGCCGGGCCGCGAAGGGGCGAGGCGGAGGGGCAGAGCGGGTGAAGCCTGCCGAGGCTCCGTGCCGGGGCGGGGAAGGGCGGCGGCAGCCGGGGAGCCGGGGAGAGCCTTCCCCCGGTACCGCCGGGTGCGGAGGGCGCTGAGGGGCGGCTGGAAGGTGCTGGGGCGGCCCGAGCACGGGGCAGGAGGCACGGCCGGCCCCTGCTGCAAGGGCTCCAAATCCCTGCTTGGGGATGCGCGGCTCGAAAGGCGGTGCTGGTGGCGGCGGCGTTTGAAAAGTGCTAATGTATGGAAATGCAAATGCCCCTGTGTGCTCGGCTCGGCTGCTGCGTGTTTCCTGTTTACCGCGTTAATTAGAAGTTGTAAGGGGGAAACTTCGCTGGGAGTAAGGCGGGGCAGCGTTTGACCCAGTAACGCGCGTTGACTGGTGTAGTAGCTTTTATTGTTTTCGGCTTTCTAACCCAAAACACAAACCAAATACTTATAGGGCTTCATTAAGGAAAAACGAAAAAAGCGTAACACGGCTGACACCTTTGAAACTCCTCTGTATAAGCAGAACCCTCAACTCTAACAGCCAACGTGGAAAGCTCCCCACTCTTTTTCTGACACTTAAAACTTCGACCAAGCGGTGTGTGTCCCCAGTCCTGCAAACTCAGAGATGCTCTCCTCTGTTACTTTGGATGATACTAATCAAATTGTGCATTAGTTTGAGATCTGGGTCGTAAAACACTGCTATTGTAAGGCAAGATGAGCACACCTGTAAACAAACACAGGCTAAAACATACAGAATCTTGGGATTCTAACTGTTCTTGAGTTGCTTTGTTTGTTTTGAGAACTCATATTTTTCATTAAGCAGTTGTTTGTTTTTTTTTCGTTTGTTTTGTTTTCCCATTTATCATATCCTTTTAATTTCAAGGTGGTATTAATACAAACATACTTATTAAAGAAACGTGTTTGGCATTAACCAAATGTTTTGTTTGTTTGTTTTTATAGTCCACCTCACAATTTCCAGATTGTTCGAGAGAAGAGCATAAAAAGAAACCGGTTTTGGAAAGGCTTGGGAATTTGTTTGGTACAGGGAAAAGGAAAAATGTCAAAAGTTCGTTAGATCACACTTCACATTGGAAAGGGGAGAGGTTGGTTTTGCCTCACAAAGTGCAGCCAATATACTGTAAACATCTAAAAGAAGGACCTGAAGCTCTTCCAGTACAGAAGCAAGTGAGAAACGTGAGTGGTGTCTCTGAGACACAGGAATATAATTTCAGTGGGGAAGTAGGAACTCTGTGTCACGATACGATTTCAGAATGGAGTGGTAGAGGAGTCTCTTCTGACAGCGAGTGGTCACCAGATTGGAGCAGCAGCAGTGAAACCATTAAAAACTCTTTCTTTGAGAGTAGCCTGAATGTGGAAACGTTGGAACCAGAGAAGGAGTCTGTCACAGATATAAATAATTCCACAACTCCAGATTTTATAAAAAGCTTGAGGAATTTGTCTAGTGAAGATTTAGAAAAGAGTATCTTAAGCCACAAGCAGCTAGTGAACACGTGGGTGTCTGAGGAGCCTGGGCATGCAACGCCAAAGGATTTGCCATACAAGCTGGAAACTGTGGCCAGTGAACGCCCACATTCTGCTAGAGTGCTAACAGTTGATATCTATCTTAGAAAAACAGACGAGCTCCTTAATGAACCTGTGACTGTTATATCAGAAGAGAGTTGTGGTGATTCAGACACAATGGATAAGAAATCTGCTAATAAAAGATCTGGAAAAAGAAGAAAATCTCAGTCATCTAGTGATATTCCAAATGGAGAGAGAAACCAGACGGAGAATACTGCAAGAGAAGATTCTGTTTTTGAGGATGATGTCCCTTCTGAGGTGTTTTCAGACAAAGTTATAAACTCGGAAAGAAAACTGAAGTCTCCTCAACAGACTCCTGAAAGGAATTCCTTTTCCCCAGGTAATAACCCGGACCTAAAAGTTGTATCTTCTCACAAAGGCACATCCAAAAACGAAACTGACAAATGTAAACAGCAGATCTCAACCACTACCCCTGGAAGGAGAAGGTCATATAAAAAGAACCAGTTGGATTCTGTCCCCACTTCCCCTACTGGTTTGAAGAGTCAGATAAAAGATTACTCCTCAAAAAAGCAACCTTTAGCACCAACGGAGAGTACCCCAATGACAAAAAGAACTTCAGTGGAAAAGGGAACTACACCTGGGGCTTTTGGGGAAGACAGCTTGGAGTCTCCTAAAGCTTCTTTGGCCGATAAGACAGAAAACAATGCCTTGGCTTCTTCTGAAGGCAGAAATGAAACCAAGACAGGAAAGCATGGTAATGATTCTGATGGAAGAGCTTTCTCACGTACCGATGGGATTAAAAATGGAGACCTATACATGTCAGCTGAGAGACAGACAAGTTCTGATTTAGACAGCTTGAAGCTGAAGAGTTTGGATGCTTCCAAAATAGTCACGACAAAAATTAGCCTGTAAGTAACATAAACTACAGTTTACCTTCTCACGGTGGCTGTAATTTTGCCTATGTTTGTATTTAAGATTGCATAGGAGTACTGGCTATGTATTTGCTATCTAGGTTATTTTCAGCTAATTAAAAACTGGGGTTTGTTTGTTTGTTTTGGATCATATTTACAGTTACCACTTACCAAACAGTGTAATATGCATGTGTTAGAAAAATAATTCTTTCATGTAGAGGCAGTTCATGTCAGTTTTGTTATATGGAATAATTTAATACGCATAAAAGCTGCTCTGTCGTCGTTGTCGCCCCTTTTGTTGCTCTGATTAGCTCAGCTCTCATCGACCTTAATGTGGTTTTGCTGTTTCCAGTCAACTGAGGATCCGGTTGAAGATTTTGTACATTAAAATCCCTGAATTAGGAATGTGTTCAGGTTATTCTTTGAAGCAGCAGCAGGTCCACTCAGCTGTTATTTTATGAAGAAATGTAGGGTGTAATGTAGACCTTACTTGGTACTTTAAATGGTAAGGTAAATCCTACTCCAGAAATTTGAATACTTAGGACAGCAACTAAATGGATGTACAGGATGAAGCATGTAAATTCTTACAAATGGGCATAGCATCAGGTATTTGCAGAATTATGCGTGTGTTAGTTTGCAGGACTTGGTTTTAAAGACCTCTGTCAAGCAGATGTGATCTGTGCTTTCCTTAGCATTACAAAGAGGCGGATGTATTTGGTACTTGCACTGTAATCAATAGTCTGATTACAGCTATTGATTTCCTTGGGTTCATTATAGTTTGGTTCTACGGTGAATCATCTTGTTGCGTTTAGTATTTCTGTTGTTTGATTTTCATGGGTGCGTAATAGCAGTATTTCTGTCGTCTCTCTGCTGTATTCATTTGTAGGTCCTGTCAGAGTCCACCTGAGGGACACTGAATGTTCAGAATCATCTTTTGCTTGTGTTTGAGGGTCAGGAAGCTCAACGTTACAGCTTAAGAAACACACAAGCTTCCAGTTGTGCTTCTCATATCTGTGAAGTATAGGAACTTTAGGAACAATAGGAACATATTCTTTGCATGGTTTGTGAAACGCTACATCCGATTTATTCCTTTTTAACTGAATTAAAACCACCTCATTCTGATGGTTTAATTGTGGTATTTTTGTGCATGGTCATGCTTTGCCATCTGGCAGCAGAGACCACAAGTCTTAAACTCTGAGGTTGTGTATCTTCACAGCTTTGAAGGAAAGCAGCCCGCATATTTTTCTCTTTGTGTCACTGTCATTAGTGCTGATAAAGTTACCAGTGTTCGCATAGCTGGATTTTGTTTTTCTGGGTATCTGTGTGGCTTGCTGTACAGGGAATTATCTTCTGCTGTGCTCTTAAAGTAATAGACGAGTACCCTTCTGACAGCTTTCATTTTGATGATTAAATAGCCCGGTATGTTTCACCCAGTGTTATGGGCTGTGTGGCACTTGGTGCCTTGACTTCAGCTGCTGCTTGCTACAAGAACTTTAGCCCAGGGTGGGGACTGCCCTGGTGCTTCAAGGCTCCTGATGCGCCCAATAGATACTATTGCACAGTTCCTGGCAGTTTCTTTAGCCAGAGGAATTGATACGGCCCAATTACCCAGTGTAATTTGTGGTCATTGCTGAGAACATGTGAACTAGAAACCTGGATGTGAACTAAACTGCTATGAAATGGGAAAGGAGAAGTGTAATGATGCCATCACTGTAAGTCTTGTTTGTGTTCTCTTCTTACTGCTTTGAACTGGAGAGCAGCTGCTCTTTCAATTTTTAAAGGTTAAAAATTACCCTTAGATGCTCCACACCTTTTCAGTTTGAAAAACACTGATTTACGCAGAGACTCACTTGACTCCTATAAAATGGAATCACCAAAGTAGTTTTCACTTAAAAAAAAAAAAGATAATGAAGTCTGTTACTGATGACATTGTGCCAATTCTGGGCGTCAAGATACTTTAGGGACATTCTCAAAAGAAGTTGGTTTTGCCAGTTCTCTGCAAGCAGTGATACCATTTTCTCTTTTCTCCTTTTATGTCTGTGTAAAGTGGGACTTGGAAGTCACAGGATATTTTGCTTTTAGCTTTTGAAAGCAGAATTTACCAGGCCTGAGATTAAATTTAGGTTTGTGTTACCTCTTATTCAGCACATAAAACCTCAGGCAGTAGTTACTTTGATGTGCTTCACGAAATTCTCGGCTTTAGTTGTCATATTTGATTTTCAGACATGTTTTTATTAGTTGCCTTTGTGTCTATGCCCACTTGTTGAATTATTCTGCTCTGTTAACATGCCATTTTCCTTTGCTTGCCTCAATCTGATGTTCTGGCATCAGTTATGTGCTTGACAAGGTCGTTTGGACAGAAAGCTTCAGATATGTGAGTCACCTTCCGTTTATGACTGTATTAGAAGAGGGTTAACTGCTTGCTTCCACAGGTAAACTGCAAGGTATAGCCTAAGAGGAGGACATTGGTATTTCTCTTGTTCTTGCTTGTTCCTGGCTAGCAAACAGTCTGCAGATCAGCAGCAATCAGCCACACCAGGAGGTGTGTAGGAGAGTGTTTGTACCATTACGTGAATCCGTCTCTAGGTGTTTTCCCCCATATTAGATGGGAGACTTAAAGGCTAATCAGTCAGCTTGTCCTTCTTTTAAGCAGGCTTAGAAGTTGAGAGATGCATCCTTCAGCTGTATTGTAAATCAGTGCTGGGGAGAGGTGTAATGAAAGGCTTAGCCACACGAGGCCAGCCCTGCTGGATGGGGCTCCGAGGCTGAGCTTTCCATTGCTCTTCAGGCTCAGCTGTTTGTCTGCTGCTGTGCAGAAATACTGACGCGTAAAGTACAGGCTGCCGAAGCAGTTGTTAGTGTAAATTTGCAGAGCTCGAAAGTATACCTTTGAGGTGTCAGCTGCTCGTTTCCATAAGCTGTAGGTGTGGCTGATAACTATCTGTGTTAACCGTTGCACTTGTTTGTGTGAGGGCGCACAAGGAAAGAAGGATTTTATTAGGAAGATGCGTGTTGTTTCGTTGAAACATGTAATGGTGCAAGTGACGGGCTGACAAAAGGATGGTGTGGGAATGAGGCTGTTCAGGTCCCCAGGCTGTTAGTGATACCCCTTGAAAGTACAGGCAGAAGGAAAAGAGAAGTACCACCTTTGTGTAGTGTGTTGTTTGGCGGGTGAAGGTGAAGCCTGGACTGGCAGGCTTAAGCGTAGGCTGGCAGGAGCACAGCCAGCAGGTCAATTGAGAAGGGCTTTGGTGCTTTTGAGGCTGAATCTGGGCCACATTGAGGCGTGCTACCTTCTTTCCCCTTCCAAATCTGTTCCCCAGGCACAAGAGAGATGATTGCAAACTGGAACAATCCCAGTGGCAAACTGCTAAGAAGGTAGTGGCACTGGGGTACACCATGTGAGGAGAAGCTGGAGCACTTTGGTTTGTTCAGCGGGGAGAAGGATATAGGTGGATGTTAGCATCATCTTTACCTATCTCCACAAGCATCAGGAAGGCAGAGCAGCTTCTTCTCTGGTGTGCACTGAAGGGACAGTAGCCGTGGTTGCAAGTGGCAACAATGCTCTTTTGATGGGCTACCAGGCAAAAATTGTTTAGAGGGGCTGACCTGCTGCAGTGCTCCTCTAGTGAGTTGGGGAAGTACCCATCCTGGGAGATGCTCAGAACTTGGTCAGACAAAGCCATCGGTAGCCTTGAAGCAGCCCTTGCTTGGAGCGGGAAGCTGGACTACATGACCTCTGGAGGTACCTTTGTTGTACATGTTTTCAGAAAAGGAAAAAACACCATAAAATAACTTAATTTTGAAAAGTTTAGGGAAAAAACAGTTGTATTGGAAATGAAAATCAGGGTCTAAGTATCTCAAATTTTATGTTGTGTGAGAGCTTCTTCCCCACCTTCCTCCTCTCAGAAGGAGGACTTCAGTTTTCCAAGTGATTTTTATTAGCTTCTGTTTGAGGCATGGCCAGTCAGTCATTTTGTAAGTTTGCTCTTTCCTGTTTTATTGGTCTTGTGTTCATCAGAGCCTTCCAGCTGTGAGCCAGCTGGAGCAGGCTGGTAGCTACAGTGAGCACTGTCAGGAAGTCTTCTAAAATACCTGGAGATTGTACCAGTTACTTTCTGTATAGTTTCTTAGGCAGCTGGTTTTGGGTTCCTTCTGGTGTGGTGGTAAGTTTGTTCCTTTTGCTTTTCCCAAGAAATAAGCTTGTGCAATGGGGAGGTTTTGGTAGGATTTCTTTCTTGCTTGGGCTGGGTTTCTTGACAAAGAGGAGAAAGGAGTAGTTTCACTGCTAGGTTTTTTGTGTTAATTCACTCGTACCTCACACTTCTTCACCAGGCTACAGAGCTGTCTGGCAGCTCCGTGAACAGTTTGTGTAGGTAAAAAGGAACAAAATGCACGAATACCAGAATCATTGATAGAGCTTATCAGCCCCCTGCAAGCTAATTTTTAATCTCCCACTGTTTTTAGTTTTGTTTTTTGCATATCCTCTTGCTGCTGAATGCCTCCAGATACCTTTTTGGAGAGCAGCTCTGACTGTGAGGTGACAGTGGGCTGCTTGGCACTCCTTATATCTGACTGATAAATTTTGAAGACGTGTCCTGCTTTTTCACAGCTGCTCATACTGTTCCAGCAACAGCAGGTGACACAGACAAATGCAGTGCTTTTTCCTGGATCTGGGTATTCAGATTAAGGAGGTTTAAAACTGTCACCTGTGCATCAGCAGCCTTCTGCCGTAGCATGCAAGTGCTTTGCGCTGTGCCCTCATTTTCCAGCCACTCTGCTGGAGAAGTCTCTACAAGTGTTTCCCAATTCAATTCTTGTAAATTCAACAGGGTTAGTTTACACAATTTAAATTGTTAGCTGACTTTACCTGAAGGAAATGGGAGAGTCCTCACATGTGGTGATGGCTTAGCCAAATAGTGATGAGCACCTGCAGTGGATCGGGGACTGTGATCTTTTCCACCAGCAATAATGAATCCAGAAGAGGTCTTTCACTTGATTTAAGGTTGCTTCTGCAGGACAAGGACTGCAAAGAATCTGAGCAGATGTCTTCAAAACTTGTTGGAGAGGTATATTCAAATGTTAACCAACTCATTATCACCTTAATGAATTGGGATTTGTTTCCTAAGCTCTGTAGGGAATTGCATGTGTATAATTTATTCTGCCTATTCACTATTAAATTTTAATGTCTGTCAGTCATAAGTAGTTCTCTGCCTCATTTGCAGATGCTGTAGGCTGCTGTGTTTCTGTTTTACAGAGCATTAAAGTATTAGGTGCATGTTTGAAACGTATTCTTATTTAGCGTCTAATTTATTTTTGTTGCTGTTCACGTAGCTGCTCCTTCTTAAATTCCTTTTGAGAAACCAAAAATTAAACTGAATGTGACTATGGATAAAATCATTATAATGCTGTGTTTTGTTGTTTTAAAAACTGTTAAAAGTCTTTTCAAGGTTACTGAAAGATATATCACTTTGCTTCCTGTAGTCCAGCCAAGCCGAAGAACGTAGAACTGAATTTTAAAGCACCTACAAATCAAGACAGTTTAGAAAGTGAGCAGGATACTCTTGAAAAACCAGTTAATAAAACTAATAGCAGCATTGCCAACAAAATCTCCTTGTTTGAAAATAAATGTGCTAACCAGAGCCAGAAGCCTCCTGACATCTCTGCTTCAAAAAATAGTACTGTCCCGAGCACATTTGTTGGCAGAGCAAAGCTGAAATTTGGAAAACAACCTAAGGAAAGTGAATTGCCTGATAAAACGTTAAATAAGCAAAACAGTCGCCAGAAGATATTTGAGAATGGCACATCAGAGAAAGAAAGCACCGTGGAATTAAAAGGCAAAACTGAAGAAGGCTCTGCATCTCACGAGGACGTTGGGAAGGCAACAGAACTTAAAGTAAAAGCTGCAATATCCCTTTTTAACCAAAGTAGCAAAATTGATGCTACCAGTGTCTCTCTGAAGCAACTCGATCCAGAATTAACCACAGCTAAAAAAGAAAGTCCACCGTTTAAACTGTCTTTGCTCTCACCTGTTAAAAGTGAAAGCGCTCAAGACAATTCCTCCCAGAGAAATAACACAAGCTCAGAATTCCCCAGAAATGAAGAAAAGGTGCTGTCAGAGGTTTTATCACCTTGCAGCGATGATAAATGTCCTCTACAATCTCCTCAGGTTTCTAAATCAGAACCTCAGAAGATGGAGAATGGAGATAAAAAGGCAAAGCCTGAAGATTTGAGCTTTGAGGCACTGCAGCATGATGACAGCAGTCTAGGTAATATATTGGTATCAGAGCACAACAACGATGCACAAACGAGCCCAGGCAAAACTTACAATGGCTCTGCTGAAGATGATAGTATTTTTGATTCCCCAACTGACATGAAGAAGTTCGCTGAAACAATAAAAAACTTAGACAGCTCAGTTTGTTTACCACAGAAGAAGAAAAGGTCGAAGCTTCCCAAGTCCCCAGCACCCCACTTCGCAATGCCTCCAATTCATGAAGACAACTTAGAGAAAGTATTTGATCCTAGTGTATTTACCTTTGGTTTGGGACTGAGAAGGGAAAAAACACAGGATCTGTTACCAGCCCAACAGATTAAAATGCAAAGTTTGGAAACGATAGCCAGAGTGAGGCCCAAGCGTGCATCGACAGAGCAGAGCATAATATTTAAAGCCCTGCAGTCATGTAATAGAGACGAACCTGCCTTTACTCAGGAAATAAATGGAAAAGAGATCAATGATGGTACAGATGGTGAAGTTAAGAGATCCCGTCTTGAAAAAAGCTCACTCTTCTCAAGCTTGCTGTCATCTACATCTAAAGAAAAGTTTCTTAATCCTTCTGTGACTTCAGTAAATAGCACAACAGCTTTTACAGCTGACTCCTCAGGGATGCCTTCTTTACAACAAGATGTTCCTGGGCCGTTCAACATGCCTCAGAAATCGGAGGTAATAAATATCATTCATGAAATGCACCCATGTAAGATTCTGTTTAGCTGCGGGATGGCTGTTAATTTTGATTTTGCAATTCAGTGTCTTTCAGATATGAAGTTCCCAAGTTATGTGGAGAAGTACATGCAACCAGATAGTGCAAAAAAAGATCTAAGCTTACAAATGCCTAACTATGGGAACCCTGAGAAAAGTTTTTCCAGCTGGTTAGGGACAAGCAGATATGAATCAAATGTCCCCACTGGTTTATTAGATGTGGATGTAAGTATCACGTCATTTAAAATCTGTAAGGTTACCAACTTTTATATTTTCTGTAGATATCTGTATGTTGTTTTTGTTTAGTTTCCCCTTTTGGTGGGATAGGCATGATTATAGCTAGACAGAATGAGCACGGGTATAGTAGCAGTTTGATGTTTCCTACACATGAAAATGAGGTGTGTGTGCTGGCATCTGCTAACATGATTATGTTTCTTTGTGGTGCCCTTATTCTGAGACTCTTCACAAGTATAAATTGTCTATTTTTAATTGTAAATTGCTAGGATGCTTTCTGCAAACTTGAGAAAACTTGTATCTACTTCTTTTGGTTCTAATCCCTCTGTTCCTCCAGTAAGATGTTCAGTCATTGCACTGTTAAATGAGTAACACAGCAAACTTTATCTTAGTCTAGCCTTTCTGCTCCCAGTATTCCCATACACTTGGTAGAAGATAAATATTCTGTAGGAGTAATTTAAGAATTGAATACTAGTGCTTGTTGAAAGCGCTGCTACAGTGGAGGGATGCCCCTTGGTCTGACTCTGAGCATGTGTTTATCATGAGTAGAGGCAGACCTGTGTTCTCCCTCAGAGGCAACTTTACCCTAATGTGGGACAGCTGATTTCTATCTTGAGAATTATGAATCAACATGCTATAATATTCACTGGGTTTGCGGATGTTGGTCCTTGTTGTTGCCTGAGAGGAAAAATATGATGAGGAGATTGAGGAACCATGGGAAGAAACATGTTCTCCAGAGTTTAGTATTGGTATGAATGTGATTTGTGGAATTGTAGTAGTGTATTATAAGCTTGAGAGATACTTTTCCAAAGCAAATGATTATCTTCTGTTGCAGTTCTACTAAAATGCATGGGGAAGTAGAAATAAATTCTTCCTTCTTTGCCTTGCAGATAGGAGTCAGCCTTGCTACCTTGCAGTTCTGAGGATGTAGATTTTCTGTCATGAGAAGTTTTTAATTCATGTGGGGATTTATGTTAGGGGAGTTACTGGCAGTGGTGCAGGCTTATGCTGCTAGTTAAAAAGGGGTTCCTACTCTGGATGGTGCTGCTAGGATTTCAACACCCGAATTTGAAACTAAATGACTAATCCTGATGTTTTGTCACTTAATTTGTTGTCCCAGAGTGAGTTGCAATATTCCATTAGAATGTGGAGGCCTGTTGTGGCAAGGGTGTGTATCCGCACATGGGACTGCTCTTGGGAAAAACCCATTAGGCTCTGTAGGGTTTCAGGACATCTGCAGCACTGTTGCTGACTATGAAGTGTCTTGCTCAACTTAGACAGGAGTCAAAAATGTTTGGATGATGTGTGTCTGCTGCGCATCTTCCACTGACTAAGATGATGGTGATGAAAAGGCTAAAGGGTAGTGTGAAGGAAAACAGTAAGGGCAGCCTAAAACAATGACTCTGGCGTTCCTTAAAACACAGAGCGAGTTCTAACTGGAATTGAAGCTCAGGCTGAAAAACCAGTCATGCTTCAACTTGTCTTGATGATGCCTACAAAAATCTGATGGTGGTTAGGAACTCTGTCCTGGGACCGCTGCCTGCCCTGCATGGTGGCTAAAACGTTCTCATTAATTCCCTGCACATGTTGCTGGTTGTTTCAGGCTGTAAGCTCTTTAGGGGGCAGGATCTTTTTCATTTCTATGAATGGTATCTAGCAGAGCAGGACCCTGTCCAAGAAGGAACACTCCATTATTTGCTAGAAAACTGGACACATAATTGCAACCCTTTCTTTATTTGTTTTGAGTTCACATGATACAACCACAGCTTTTTTTCTTATATTCTGTATTGTGTAATTCACCACTGATGTAAAATTACTGTTGTAGATTTTGTATACCTGAGTGTGTTTGATTTGTTCTCAGCATTTTTAGTCTGCCACGTTGCATAGAGCCTCATACTTTTTCAAGAATACTTACCTTGCGACTCTTGTCTGAAGCTTCTGGAATATATAGAAAGCTGATAAAAAGGATTTTAAAACATTTAAAATCTGAGATTACTTGTCTCAACTGAGATGATAACTCAGAGTTTATTTAAAAAAAAAAAAAAGTGTAATTCATAGTAATATATAGCTCTTCAGAAGGAAGGAATTGAAGCAGAAAGTAGGTGTAGGTGAATTGCTATCAACTTTTTACTGTTCTGAATAATTTTTTTTGTTTCACTAACTTCTTTTAATAGCTGAGCATCTTTATTGAATAGATTTATGGTTTGTTTTGTATTCGTGACTTTTTTCTCCTTGCTGTCTGTTAGGCACTTGCAAGAAATGGACAGAGTAAAATCAATCCCAGACCTGGAAAGGTAAGATCAATTTTATGATCTTCACTGGTCCTCTCTTTATTTAAAAGCATACCAAGATAGAATTACATGTTGTTGTTGGTTTTGTTTTGTTTCAAACACAGTTGGTGATATACTGTGAATCAGACTATCAAGAGAATGGTATTGAAGTTTTCCATGATGTTGTGGATTGCAGTTCTTGGGTTCTGTCACCAACAATTTTAGTTAAAGTCATCAGAGGATGGTAAGAGATAAATTTTAATTCTTTATCGTTGATCTGTCCAGAAATCCTTTGGAATAGGACAACAAGTAGTTCATAATAGGCCTACTTTGCAGGTGGCAATGTAATGTGGACACCTTTGAAAAGGAAATGTGGTATTTATTTTACTTCCTGCAATAAGAAGGTCTGTGCTAGCTAACTTTGCTGACAATTGGATCAATTGTTACCATCTGGAGGAGTGCAACATTTTACTCTGGTGGGATGAAAAGACAGATTCTGTTCAGCTTTGCTGCCCTTTGACTCCTCTCTCGTTTTTGGATTCCTGCGAAGTATTTGAATTGGTGTAAAAGGCTAGCAAAGGATTTTAAAGGTTTTGATGTGGGTTTGGGCTGTGTTAATCTGGATGCAGAAGATGAATTCCATGTCCAAAGGTAGGAAATGATGCTGCAAAGATAACAGACTATTTCTCTGGTGAGTCCAGAGGAAATTTTTCTAAAAGCCAGATTGTATGAGAGTAATTCAAAACAAATTAATCTCCTACTTTCTTGGCAGCATTAAAGAACAGTCATTACTGGTGTGGATAGCATGTCAAGTTAAGTTGTGACCAATCTATAATACAGTCAAACAGCAGGTTCTCAGATGGAATGATCCAATAGAAAGCTGGAGAAACAAGGACCAGCTGCAGTAGGAGATGCTAGGAAGCGTGCTGGTTTCTGAATGAAAGTCTTTTGGTCTGTGTGAACCAGGACTCTCTTCATGTCCAGCATGGTTTTCAGTTTCACCAAGGAGCTATTTTTGTTTCTTTTTTCCTCCTCTGCAACTGAGAGCTCCAGGGGAGTGTTTTTTATTTGCAGATGGATATAGTTTTTTATCTAGTTAGCTATTGAAACCCGCAGTTAAAAATGAAGTTGTACTTGTCTTCTGAACACTCTTATCATCCTTCTGCACATCTATACCAGCCTGTGTAGAACTCCAGGCTGCTGTTCACAGGATTCAAGTGTCTTGCCTGTTTATACATGACACAGCAGTCTGCAGTGTCAACATTTTCTGACCTACAAATTGGTTCTGATTAATATCTCATGCAAAAGTCTGGTATACATAGACAGCACTCCTGCTGCCCCAGATCATCAGTTTAAAGAGGGTGGAGGAGGAGTTTTTGATGAAATTACAAAGTCAGCAGTAGGCATCTTTGTTTTTATCATTGCTTTTAAAAATATCACAGAGACCAGAAGTGACTTACATCAGCAGTGTTGGGTGATTTAGCTGTATTGGGGTGGCACAGAGGGTCCAGAAATAATACTTCTGGTGGAGGGAAAAAACAAACGAACAACTATTAAATGGGAGCATGATTTTGGAAATCACACTTGGTAAAATTACGTATAAATATGAGATTTTTTTTATTATTATTTTAAGCTGGATACTCTATGAGAAACCAAATTTTGAAGGCCCCTCTGTTCCTCTGGAAGAAGGAGAGCTGGAACTCTCAGATATCTGGGGTGCGAGTACATCTGAAGAGCAAAATGAATGCAAATCTCTAAAGCCTGTGGTGATTGGTTCAATAAGACATGTTGTTAAGGCAAGTAACGTAATTAAAGAAAATCTTACATAAGTAAGAAAATCTTACTATGCTTGGTGAAGTTTTATACTGATAGAAAAATTCAGTCTTCGAGGTTGAATTTCTTGTGTAATCACAAAATAAATGTGGGTGGATGGGGGTGGTGGTTGTTGTTCTTTTGTTTAGTAATAGAGATTCTGGTAAAACTTACTAGAAGAAAACTTGCTAGAAGGATACATCGGGAAGAAAACAGCGTTGTTCATCAGAATAGCCTCCAAAATGCTACAGAAACTTCATATTCAGTATATGCTTTTTAGCTTGGTGGGAAAAGCTTTCTAGAAAACTATCAGCAATTCCCCAGATTCATAATTTCAGAAGCATGTGTGAGGGATTTTTGCTCATGTTTTTCTTAGTGTATTTACCAAACTTACACCCAACACAAAACTTTAATGTTAAAAACCCACAAAGCTTTTTTGATAATAAAAAATACACATATGCACAAACTAACCAGGGAGTTTCACATGATGGAACAGCCTTCCTACGTGCACTTTTAACCTACAAGTAAGTATGTTTGCAGGTCACCAAAGCAAGCATGAGCTATAAAGGTATTTGACTAGGAAAGAAAAAAAGGAAGAATATGCATTGCTTGTAACTACAGTTCTTGTTTAATTCTTTTCAAGAATGCCTTGCTTGGTGTTATGTTAGGTTTCAATTTGCTAGAGGAGGTATTAAGTGGTAAAAGAAGGTGCATTCCTGCCTAGATGGCAGAAGGTAAACAATGTACATTTTAGCTCAGAGGGTGACTGACTGCTGTCTTTGTCCAAACAGAGACAGGCAACTGGCCTAGTTTTACCTTTTATGACAGGTGTCTGATAATAGCCGTAATTGACAAGAGGGGAAACGATTTTAAGCAAACAGGAATTACAAAACTGTTATCCACGTTAATTACAGAACTCACAGCGCAGATGAAGTGATTATTGCAATCTTCTTCATTTTGTTAGGATTACAGGGTCAGCCGAATTGATTTGTACACAGAACCTGAAGGGCTTGGAATCGTGACTTCCTTTTTTGACGACACTGAAGAAACAGGGGTGTTTGGCACCACTCAGAAGACTTGTTCTATTAAAGTACACTGGGGCATGTAAGTGCATAGTTCTGTGTGAACGTGTACTGCTATGAAAGGAATTAGTTTTAAACCACAGGCTACACCTATCAGACGTTCAAGCAGGCTATATTTATTCCAGTCATATATTTTGGTAGTTTTTGTTGACAGTAACATTAGTACCTCATTGTAGTGCTTCACTCTTGGAGAGGCTGACCTCTGAGAATGTTGAGTGATAGAGACAGTTTTTCTTTATTTGCACTGAGGTTAAAAAAAAAAAAAAGGTAGTAAAGGGTAAAGAAATGAGTTTTTTTTTCTCTGCTGCTCTTTCTCATTCAGGCAGACTTACCATTTCATCTCCCCCCTCTCATTTTTTATATGATAAAACCATCTTTCCTACATGCTTCCATCTCTATACTTGAACTCATTGTAGTAAAATATTTAAGCTGTTATAAGATGTAGTGTCAAGTGTGGACTTGACAGCATCCTTTTATTTCACGGTGCATTTTAATTAGTGTTTTTAAAGTGATGATTAAGAATGCATGTTATATCACCTGAAAATATCTAGCCATGTAAGTCAGGAGTGTAATGTATGTCATGAACTATGGAGACTTTTATGTTAAGAGACCTCCAAGAAACAATCCAGGTACTGTAGAAATGGCAATTTTGATAACTTAATAAGTAAGCCTATAAATCAGTACTGAAAATATCCCTCAAAGTGGCATGAGCAAACTGATGCAGGAGAGGTAGATTGCTTTCAGAAAAACTGAGAGAGTGGAAACACTTTCAGTAATCTTACGTCCTGCAGAGCATTTTACAAGGTGTACAAACATTGATTGCTGCTTCTCGGCTGTGTCATGTTTGGGCTCTGGTAGCATTTGCCTTTCTGCAAATGCTTTATTTAACTACTGAAAATTGCCCATCTAAAGACAAATATTACATATTGCTGCAGAGATGTATTCAAATACGCCCCACGATGGATTAGGCATTTTACTTATTAGATAAATGTATTTTATCTGATGAAATTTTTACATCTTGATTTAAGAGGGGGAAACAAAGAAGCACTCGGGTATGTAGAAAAACTAAGATGTTCATATAACTGGTTGTCTGACAGACATTTGTGTTGAACTGCAAGCAAATTACATACCTGCCAAGAGTAATAAAACCAGATATGTTATTTGGAGGTTGGTTATCAATTGATTTCATCTACCTCTCAGTTTTTCATCCATCTCTCAACTTTATTTCAGTTTTTTTTTCTGATTTTTATATCAGTGTGAGAGTATTTTTTGCACCAACTTTGTGTAAACTCTTGAAATCTTAATTTCTCTCTGTTGCATTTGGCTCTCTTGAGGGAAAGAGGACTAGTATTTTAATCAGGAAACAAAATAGTTAGAAAATGATCTCTCAGGTACTAGCCCATTAGTCCAGTGTAGAAAAGTGTCACTTCTGCCAATTGCTTGCATGAGAAATTCAGTAAATTGCTGCTGCTTTTCTGCATTTTGTAGGTTTTCTTTACAAGCATGACATAGTTCACTGTACTGGCAGTTGAGGCAGGCTTTGATTCTGAGTCACTTTGCCATGTGGGTGTGGTTGTATCTTAAGGTTTCCCAGTGTGCGTGCTTAATTATTGTTTATTAAAAGCTGCCAACAAAAATGAAGCAATGTACCATTATCTTCTGATTGTACTCTCTCCTTGGTCTCCCATGTGTTTAAATTCTTGCAGTGAGGCTGAGGGCTTACTGAGCAGGGGGCAACTATGAGACACATAATGCGTCTAGTATTTGGCTATAGATACCAATAAAATTAAAGTTCTTTGTTGCTCGGAACCATAAGTCTGCAATGAAACTATGCTAACTTGTGCCAGTTAACATCAGCTCAGAACATGTCTTAAATGATTACTGGTTAAAAAAGCTTTGAAAAACTTCTGTTGCTGTCCCATTCAGTAATTTGGAAAATGGTGTTGCTTTCAAAGCAGACTTAAAAGTGGGTACAAACCATTAGGAAGCAGATTTCTAAGAAGTCAGTGGTGTTTTTTTTAACCTCTGAATTAGTAACTAAAGTTTAGAGTTCTGTATCAAGCAGATTTTGCAATAAATCCAAGTCTAGGGTAGCAGAGATCTTTCAACTTCTAGAAAATTTATTCCGAGTATTTTAAAGCTATTCTAAAAATAATACACAGTAACCTTAAATCTTGAAACTTCAGTCTAAAACTGATGTTGCCCCCAGATAAGACAGAGTCAAATTCTTAACTGCCTGTTCATTGTACTGACTTTTTTTACCCTGCTCAAACAAAACATGCATTGTCAGTAGTTCCTGCACAGACACAGTTTGCCAGTACACCAGCTTGTAGTTGGGAATTTTGGTGGTAAAGACAAAGAAACAAAGGTTTTTTAGGATACAACGATGTTTTCTAAAGTAAACACTTTGTCTTGTTCTTTACTGTTCAAAAATGTTTTTATTTTAATTTTTGCTTTCTACTCCTCCCCTACTTTAGATGGCTAATTTATGAAGAACCTGGTTTCCAGGGAGTCCCTTTAATGCTGGAGCCTGGTGAATATCCTAATTTAGCTTTCTGGGAGAAGAAAGAAGCCTACATTAGGTCTATGAGGCCCTTGAAAATGGTAAAATGTAGTTATTACTTGCAAGCTACATGACCTTTTGTATGTTAGAAATAGTTTGTTAAGGTGACTAAATTTCTCAAGATTCACAGACATGTAAGTCTTTTATAGATGAAAATGTTTTTTTTTTTTTTTTTAAATTCTTGAACTTTTAACATCTGATTGCATCTATTTCTGCTTTTAATCTTCTTGTTCTCCATTTGTGGCCTACAAAAAAGATTTCATCCCAATTCCAGCTTCTTGTGAAGAGTTGATGACAACTTGGTATAGGTGAATACTTATCTATTTTTTTTTTTTTCCTTGCCAACAGGGTGGTCGCAAAGTTGAATGTGCTGGAGAGCCAAAGGTAAAAATCAGTATTTATTTGATTGTTGAAAGGTATATTATCAATACACACATGAACTACATGTGGGTGGATAAATCTATCTTGATTGTGTATTGACTACTGATGGCTTAGCAGCTGGTCACGCGGCATGTAACTGCACCATGAAACTGCAATTTCTGACAAATTTTTACATCTATCACATGCACATGACAGTATTAACAGCTGCCTGGATAATGCAGACAAGTAATGAACACTTAAGCGCAAATGTTGCATGTCGAAGGGAAGACGTCTTAAAAAGAAGGCCCCATTACTTAGTTTCATCATATTGCCTTCTTCCTCTAGGCACCCATACAAAAGAAACTGACTATTGTCAGAATTTATCATGCTCTGCAGCTTTCTTTTACTTCCTTTCTGTGACAGGTAGTCATTTATGAGAAGCCTTTCTTTGAAGGAAGACATGTGGAAGTAGAATCAGAGATCTTTATGCTCAATGACAAGGAATCAGAAGAAAAGACGAGTCTTCCTCTTACATCAGTGGGATCCATGAAAGTACTGGGAGGAATGTAAGTGTGGGAAACTACCAGCAATATTTCCACTTGAGCTGAAGTGGTAACTCCATAGATTGGAATTTGCAGTGGATAAATTCAGTACTTGTTTACTTTTTTGTCTTCCTATTGTTTTTTGGGGGGTGGGGGAATCTGGATTAAATTTGCAAATACTCGCTGTGTTCTGGACAATACTTTGTCACCCTGATTTCACAGTTGTGAGAGAAGGGGTAGAAAGGCTGCCAAGCTGACAAAGCAGCCTAAGTCAGCTAACTTCCCTCTCTCCTGTTGTAGTGCTGTTTCCATGATTAACTGTTTTAAACCTCAGGTATGGATTAGTTACAGAATTTCATTTGTCTTTGGTTAGCGAAGGATATAAGGTTTCTCAAATTCCTCTTTCTTGTTTTACCTCTGGGAAGTTTAGCTTATTAGACTTTTTTTCCTGTTTGAAAGGATTATGTAATTATATTAGTGTCAATGGAAAAAGTATTTAGGAGACTCCTATATATGTAATGGAAGAGTGGAGAAGAAAAGAACAAATTTCACAAATCTTTCTGTTCCCTGAAAAGACATAGCGGCAATTGTCCATTTTCACACACAGACTCTGTTGTTGTTGTTTAGCTGGGTTGCTTACGAGAAGCCTGGGTTTGAAGGCCATCAGTATTTGCTGGAAGAAGGAGCGTATCGGGATTGGATGGACTGGGGTGGCTATGATGAAGAGTTGCAGTCACTGCGACCTGTTGTTGGCGTAAGTTCCAAGAACGTGTAGTAGAGATCTCCTGAGTGCACCGAAACATCACGTTGCATTTTCCTTATGGTGCTTCTCTTTTCTTTTTTTAACAGGACTTCACAAGCTCCCATATGATAATGTACAGTGAAAAAGACTTTGGATCAAAGGGTTCTAATATTAATGTGTTAGGAATTATTTCCAATTTGAAAGACACTGGATATGGGCTGAGAACGCAATCTATAAATGTGCTAAGTGGCGTGTAAGTAATATTCTTAATTGTTGTTTAATTTTAAACACGCTTGTATACTTTTTAGAATCTCTGTGTTTGAAGATGTTTTTCTGTACTCAGACATCTAATGTCTCTGTGGAAACTTCAGATTAAATTTCCTGCCCTTGACTGCAGCATCTTGGCTACAACATGGAAATGTTGGCTTGCTGACTTGCAAAGTATGATAGTATATGAGATAAGATCTCATCAGAGAGGTAAAAATAGTTTGTCCTTGTGGCTGTGTTTTTAAAAGCATTTCCATAACAGCAAAATTGTTATGGAACTAATTCTAGGCTTGGCGTGATTGACCTGAGGCAAATTCCTTGCTTTTTCTCAGAGTTGTGTGTAAAAAGGAGTTTTTCTGAAAAGTAACATTGCTTTTGCAGTGAATCCCATAGGTTAATAATTCTTTTACTACAACCACTTACATACGTGTGTGTGTGTATATATGTGTGTGTGTGTGTGTATATATATTTACATTGAGGTTCCTAAATCTTTTGATTAAGACTACTCCTATTCCTGGTGCCTCTTGTGTTGTCACATGCAATTGATAAGTTGGTAAATCTTACTGTTTGATTTGCTGGGCACATCAATTGCAGGTTGAGTTCCACAGCCTTATAGACTGCATCAAAGCATTTTGGAAATATAAACAAATATTAGCAATCGTGTCTCCTAATACACAAACTCTAGGAGTATGCAATATACAGTCTCTTTCCTTGTCTGGACTGCAGGTGACTTGCTGAAAGATTTGCCTTACCCAGCCACACCCTAAATCTTTCCGTGTGTTATCTCTGTGATATCTCTGCGAATTCTGCCTGTGTAGAGACTGCAGAATCAAGCTCAGTGCATTCCAAAGGAATGCGTTTGATTTGTGTACAATATGGTGTGACAGCAGTTTTTTCTGCATGGTGACCTTTGAAGCCGCTGTGCCCTTTTGTCTTCTGTAATATGCAAGGGAGATTCATGGGAAAGAGTCACCTCTGAAGGTTGGGAAACAAATTGTGGGTCACCTATCACACCCCTTTGTGTAGTTGTTCTAGTAAATGTGACTGTTGCAGCTGAGATAGGAATCATACTTCAGTATGAGTATTCTAGTAATTAAGTGTGACTCCCACTCTTTGATGGTAAAAGTGGCTAGAAGTTATTACAAACAAAATCTTTGTCCCACAGACTCTGCAGTTGCTCCCGTAATCTCACCTTCTAGTTTCTTAAAGGTGTAATTTGTAGCATTAAACGTATTTTTTATTTAGGTGTATTGTTCCTAACTGGTGACCGCCACTCAGCTTTTACGATCTTGTACGACCCTTTTGTTTCCAAAGAGGCTGCAAGCCTTTTAGAGTTTTGTGGTGGTGGTCTTAGTAAATGCAAGTGTGTCAGGTAGTTGAGTGAATCATGTTAAGTCATGCTTGGTAATAAAATATTTTATTTTAAGTGATAAGTAACTGTTCAGGTAGAAGAATTTTATATCTTCCCTTCCTACCAGTCATACAGTGATGAATAATCCATTGAGCAATTCCCAGAGCTATTTAGACTAGAACATATATGATGTCATAGGAGACTGTTAGAGGTTCGATAAAGGATTGTCCTAAGCAACCTTCCTGGTATCATATTGAAAATACTTCATAAAGAAAATAAACTGAAAGAAGCCCTGAACCTTCCATAACATTTTTTTTAACTACAGGTCTCTGTAGTAAGCAGTTATAGCAGTGACAGATAACCCATGATCTGTATTTCCCACATAATTAATTTGATTGCTCTGTAATTTAAAGGGTATATCAAAGAAAAGAAAGGCTTACAGCTTACAGGGCAGAACACAGATATTACTGAACAAGTTCTGAGGTAAGCTGCATCTCTAAACTGTATGCTGAAGACAGCCTAGCTCTGCATGTGGAGAATGAATATTTCATTTTGGGGTAATGGGGAACTGGCTGCATTAAAATTTTCAGCTGTAGATTCTGAGGAATGTTCCCAAGCAATATTTTAATGCCTTTGCTTAATCTATTGTAAAGACACATTGAAAAAACATATCCAAAGATGGTGACTCCTTTTAAATCGATAAATGATTTGCTTTTGAGCATTCTTCAGAAACTGGACGAGCACAAAATCCAGGCTGTTTTATTCTTCTACCATGTGGGGCGGGAGAAAGGAATTCAGACTACTTGAAAATAGGAGAGGCCTTTCTTTCTTAAGTAGGATTTGATCTTTGCTCCAGAGTTGGCAAACTGTTGGTGGAAAATGAAAGTATTTAGTAGCAACAGGTAACACCCTTTACAAGTTTATGCAAGTACTAAAAGCAACTGTGTTGTACAATTTTGACTTTCCTCTTTGCTTAATAATTCTTCAAGCTTATATTTAATAGTGATCAAAATCACAGGAATTGCATGCTTTGAAATGCGCCTTTTCTTTATCCGTAAGCATGGAAAGCTTTTGCCAAAAAATACTGAAAAAGCCCCTGTCTTTTAATCCTTTTTTTAACTTGGTTGAAGAACTTTTCAGATGTGTTATTCCTAGGTGTTTGTTTTGCTGTGGTCCCATAAATCTTACTGCTTTCATTCCAGTTTTCAAGTAATTAGTCCGCAGTGCAGATTTGGCTGCTTCTAGTGCATATATGTGTAGTGATAGAGGACATGATTAGGTGATGAGTAGTTCTTACGCAGGAGCCAGAATGTAATGTAATGAATCTAGATATACACAGGGGAGTAATGTAAGGGCAACTAAATAGATGATATGTACAAGAACAAACCTCCACTGAGAAGCTTGAAAAGGTTGAGAGCCCTTAGGTACCCTGCAGGAGAACATTACAGACAAAGCTTCTTCTTCCCTTCACGTCTGAACTGAGCTGAGCTAACACTGAAGAGAACTTTTCAAGGAGTCACAAAATTAAAATTAACAGGTCCGTGGGTACTAGAAATCACAAGCAAAAAGGGGTACGGTAAATAACCTGTTTCTCCTCTTTCCTATGAAGAGAATTTCATTGCCTCTTCCTCCCTGTTAGTCATGCTAAAAATCTGCAAGTGCCAGTTTTCTCCACGTGGTCTATGATTACCATATATAGGCTGATTTAAACCTGTTGTCTCCATGTCGTATTTAAGGTTTAAGTATTATGGATTCTATTTCAGACCTGAAGGAGTGCTTCTGTGCTTGAAAGCTTAACTTTTTACAGCTATGCTGTTTAGTTTCATGAAGGTGTTGCCATTTCTTCTATAGCTGAGAGAGAGGTAGGTCCATCCAGCAGGTAGTCTGTCCTATTGTAAGATGAGTCTGAGCAACACAGAAAGTGGGGTTAGTCCTCTCAGCTGGTGTTAGGAAGATCATATGTGCTAAGAAACAACCAATGTTTTAAAAGATCAAGTTAGGTGAGATGAATCCTGAGCTGACTATGGGAAAAGCTGTCTTTTAGCAAGGTATCTGTCTCAGGATTAATTCCTTGGCTGTTCTTCCAGGCACTGTTTGGAGTTGCTGTTACTAGACATCACATACAGAGGCTTTGAGGAAAGATAACGGTGTACTGTCACTTACAGTATATAAGTGACAGTTTTCTCTGCATCTCAGGTTCCGGTAGCACAGTTGGTGCAGAGGCATGAAGCCTTCAGCACGGTTCTGGCATTGACTTGGGCTGAGGCTGTTGCAAAGCCTGACTATGGCAATTTGTTGGGCTGGGGGTTACAAAATTTCTGTGGTGAGGGAAGACGCTCCCTGTGGGGTAGGGAGGTTGCTGCCACACTGCAGCGTAAAACTTGAGCTGTTGTGGTGCTTGGCAGCTGGGGTGCGATTCTTTCCCTCAGATATGGAGGCTGCCTCTTGCTCTCCCGGCCTCCCGGTTAGTCAGAAGCTGGATTAAAGCAACGCTTCATCCTGGGGATAGTCTTGAGGTCTGACAGGTTCAGCTGCTGCTGAATTCAGCTTCCTGTCCCTGGCGCTGTTACCAGTACTCGTGGCAGCTTGCATGGGCTTCTGAACAAAGTGGAGAAGCACACGCATTTCACCAGTAAGCCCTGGCTCTAGCAATCCTCCAACATGGGCTGACTTGCATGGGAGAGCAGTACTTATTAATTTAAATCCCATTGTTTTCAGCAGAAACATGTGCTTAAAGAGAAATACATTCATTACTTCTGTATTCAGGCTGCTTTTTAGGTGGGAGGAAAATAAATTCCTGCTTTAGAGAGTCTTAGGCGAGGGATCTGACGTGTTTTATCACTCAAAATCAGGAACACTTATTTTCATAGACGTTAATCAAGTTAAACTGCCATGCCTTGTAGTTAGTTACACCTTGGTGTCTGTGCACTGAAAAATCTAATAAGCATCTGCTCAAGAAATTGATTAAGGAAACCTTTTTTGGTTTTTGGTATGTGTGGCATACAGGTCTAAACACACCTGAGACATTTGAACTTTCTGCTTAATTTATTGTACATACCAGTGCCTCTTTAATGAATTACTGTGAGGTGATTTTGAAATGTGTCTTGAAATATGCCTTAAGTAATTAGTGCATAACAACTTGGAATAATTGATTATATCTGAGGCAAACCAAGAGATGTGAATAGTGATAAATGTGAATCACTATATGAGTGCTTGCCGTGGACAAATATGAAGTTGATACTCGCAGCATATACATGTGATGTAGCTTTATTTCAGTTTGAAGTTATCCTATTTCTTGTATCTGCAGAGACTCCAGCATTTGTTCTTGGACTAAAACTGCAGCTTAATAGAATCTAGTTGCTCAGCACATGTAAATCTTTTTGTGGTGAATTTAGATGGTGAGAGGTAGCTTACACTGCACATTCTACATCCAGTATCGTTTCACTGCTTTATGATGTCAATTTTTTGTTAGTTTTGCCATTCTGCATGAAGGCCCAACTGAAAGTGGGTTTTGGCATAACCTAGGATAACTCCTTATGTAATGCATTGGCTAAATTATTCTATTCATAGTCAGCCAGCTGTTATCTCATAGAACCAGGAAGATGTCCTGATCCCTGCATAAATATAATGAATGAAGCTCAGCTGTTACTGTGGCCAGTTCTGATGTCTGTATACTCCTCCAAAAAAAAAAAAAAAAAGGAAAAAAAGAAGTGAGGAGTCTTCAAAAGAGCCAGAATGTAATTGGAAAGTTTGGGAAGTCTAGAAGTGGAAGGCAACAGAATTTCTGTAGTTTATGACCAAAGCAAAGGCAGAGTACTGATGCAGGAATACTTTGGACTTAGTATGGACCCTGGGTTAGAAGCATGCTATAACAGAAGGTTTCTTGAATGTAGCAGACTATGCATAGCAAGGCTAGCTGACAGTGGATCCTTCAGAGTAGTAATAAAACATTGCAAGGGCAACTGAATGTTGGAGAGGCTTATGTAAGTAATTTGGTTGATTTTCCAGTAGTTTATTTCAAATGTTGAATATCTTTCAGAAAAGATATTCTGGCAGAGATGGAAGTTATGAGTTTGCAGAAATCTGAGTTTGTGGCCTGTGGCAGGCATGAGGTCTATGTAGTTGTAATAATTGCTTTGAGTTTATATACATTAATCTGGTTAAATTTTTGATGGCTTTAATGTTTTACTGCCAAGGATGTTCTTCCAGCTGATGTCTGTGATCCTTAGCACGGAACAGTCTACCCTCATTAGCATATATACCTTTTGCTGCAGCTTAACTTTCTCTTCTCTGTGCATTTGCTTAAAAACAAGTGAAGTTTAGGAATACCGTTTTTTAATGTTGCCTGTCCATATCTTTATTGTACAGATGACTTCAAAACTTAATTTTATCCAAAACAGTTATATTCTGATATCTATCTGCTTTTCTAGAGAAGAACTTAACCTAGATAAAATAATAGAACTGTGAAACATCTCAGAGTATTCTTCCCGGAGTATGCTTTAAAGGTATCTAGGTGATGATGCATTGCACTGGTGGTCTGCTTTAGCTTATGATTCGTATTCACTCTGATTCATACTGACATGGTGGGGCTAACGGAAATAAAATTTGCAGGAGTTCTGGAGTATCACATGCATGGGTTTGTTTATTTAGGGTTTTAATAGCATCACAGTTTGTCATTTGAGGGGAGATTTTGTTGTTGTTCTTACATTAAGATAATAGTGAATATATACTTCTGTTTTTTGGAAAAAGTAGTATAACTTTTACTCATTACTCTCTTGTCTTTCTCTTAGGTGGGTGGCATATGAGAATCCTGAGTTTACAGGGGAGCAGTACATACTGGATAAAGGGCTATATCCCAGCATTGAGGCATGGGGGGGGAAGAATTGCAAAATATCTTCAGTTCAACCCATTGTTACGGTAAGGAGTTAATTTTATTATTGTTTTGCAAGTTTCTCTGAAGTATTTCTAGGTAGTCTTTTCTATCAAATCCAGTTTATGGATTATTCTTTCAACAGTAATTAATAATAAGCTTTTATATATTTGTTAATTTAATGCTTTTTATTTTTTCTGATTTTTTTTTCTCTTTTGTTCTCCAAACTTTTGTAGGATATTGTTGGAAGTGAAAGGGGTAAAGTCAAGGTAAGATACTTCTGTAAATGCTTGAAATGTATTGTGTGTTAGTGACGGTATAACACAAATGTTCTCAGGCTTTTTGTGTACTGTATCACCTGTTCTTGCACAGATAGTTGACTTGTCAGACAAAGAGTGAGAACTCTGTGAAGAAGGAAGGCTGCTTTCTGAGCCTCCTAACTAAGGCACATTGAATTCCAGGAAAGCTGGGATTTAATACCCAGCTGTCCCCAAAACTTTTTTTGGGCCCAGGCAATATTTTGGGTCTGCACGTGAGCAGTTTGGGGGTATCAGCAGTTGTTCTGAGGAGCTGGAGTCTGCACCCATCTATGCAGAGCTTCAGTGTCCAGCTGAAGGTACCTGGAGTCTGTTACAAAGGTGAAGGCTCTGCAAGTTAGACATTGTTGTACATGGTACAGTTGAGACTTAATTTGTTTTGAACCTAGTTCTTTGGTTAACAGTTCTGCTAATGGTGGTTATACTTGAAGTGAATCTCATTCAGTCACAAGTACTGTTTTCTGAGTGTGCTTAATAGTTGATGTTGTATTTGTCCATAATGCAGTGTAGGAAGTGACAGAGAACTTGTCTTTTCAGTGAGTTAATGTATTTTTATGTTGGACTTTCTCCTAGATGCAAGAATTAATACATTTTTTTTGACAGTGAGAGTAATAGGGAGCTTTTTCATTCTTTCATAATTCTGTTCCTTTTTGTCTTTTTCCCTGTACAAAATTACTTTTATTTTCAGTCAAATTATGAATAATGTCATGGAACTAAAAACCAAGGAGAAAAGTCTTGGCTGTCTCAATTTGCATTCTTGATTGGTAGCATGCCTCACTGGAATGTCCTGTATAGGGATGTATAAACCATGGGGAATAAAAATCTCAAGGCTGCTTATTTTCTGCTGTATGCATGAAAAAATATTTACATCTATATATTATGTTTCCTTTTAAGACATTATCCTAAGGAAACTAAGAAGTAATGGCATGTAGTCAACAGACTGTATCCTTCGTCAGCATGTTCCTCTTTGGAAAGTGCTGTGCATGCCTGCACTTGTATCTCTGTTAAGAGTGAATAAAGCTGGTAGGCATGTGATAATGTGAATGACTTCTGTGTGATCAGGGTTAATTATCTTCTAACCAAATTAGCAGGTTTGCTGCCCACTTTTTTTTTCTCCTTTTCAACAAGGACAAAAGACTCCAGGTGACTTATCCTTTCATACCCTCTCTTTCTCAGAGTGCAGAAAGAAAAGAACTGACATGACCGTAACTGTAGTTATAACAGGCACATCAGTCCTGGGAATATATACCACACCTGTTGGCATGCTCCAGAGTACTTTGCCAAGATTATGCACCATTTATGTTCTCAGAAACAGACAGTTTTTCATTTAGTGAAAAGAGTATGCATTTTGGAGATTAAATGGATAAAGAAACTAAAACAGAACAGTTTATCGCCCTTTACTAATGATGTGCCTTTTCTGACCATTCTGTGGGGATTTAAAAATAATCTCCAGAAGATAGTCAAAGCAGCTTTGTTATTGTCCTTGGAGTTATTTTGTATCTTACTAAACAATTCAACATCCAGAGGTAGCTTTTGGTATTACGAACCTTGTTTAAGATACCAAGGTAACAACACTGAAGGTGTAACAAAAAATGTATGTCACTGAGGGAATCTGGGTAATAAGTATATTGTAACCTAGTCATTGAAGTAATGGTAGAGACATGCTAATGAAGGTTAAAGAATAAAATGTTTTTAAATGTTTGTGGTTGTTTAAAGGTCCAGTTATTTTCAGAGCCTGAATTCAAGGGTAACTGCCAAATATTTGGAAAAAACACAAGATGTATTGATTCATTTGCAGTGAAGTCTTCAAAAGTTTTAGGTGGCAGGTAAGTTATATCAAATGAATATTGTAAAATCACTAAAATGGGAAAAGATTTTAAAAAGCAAACACCTTCCTAACATCTGAGATGGTTTCATCTTTGGGGACTTACAAAGGACAATGCTTTGCAGTATATACATCAACCAACCTTTAGCTTGTCAGAACGTTGTAAATGGTGTTTCTGTCAGTATCTCTTATCAAAGACTGAGAAATATAAACATCATTTTACTTGCACAGTTTTCTTAAAAGACAATTTCTTCTCCTTCCTGCAGCTGCATAGTGTTTGACCAGGAGGAATTCTCTGGTAACCAGTATGTGTTAGAAGAAGGAATCTATCCTGATCTGATGGCAATGGGTTGTTCACCCCAAACAGTTCTAAAATCTTTACGGATTATAAATACTGTAAGTAAGGCAGATAAGTACAAGGTCTCTGACCTCCCTGTGTTTTTTTTTTTTTTTTTTTTTTTTTTTTTTTTTTTTTTT
>NC_048895.1:72262081-72320716 GCF_011077185.1 Oxyura jamaicensis | reverse complement strand
TTTTTTTTTTTTTTTTTTTTTTTTTTTTTTTTTTGTTTTTTGTTTTTGGTGACAATAAAAATGATAGGGACGGGTGGACAACAGAGCAGTACTTTTTTTTATTTTTCCTATGCAGTAGCAGTGGAATGTCCTATCTGTAGTCAGGTTTTGGACCCCTGTACTGTTTTTGCAAAGGAAAGGACCTCATAGAAGCAACTGCCTGGCATTGCTCTTCTTAACAACAGCTTACAAAAGGACTTCTGTAAAAAGAATAGAGGATGTGTCAGATGTTTTATTTCCCATTAGGAGAGACCACTTAGAATAGGTTGAGAAATATCAGTAGGACAGTGTGAAGTAATATCTACACTATGGTCCTTCCTTTTAAGTGCATGCATTTTAAGAGCAGACTTCAACTCAGGAATTCTGCATGAAATGCAGGTAATTATAAAACACTATTGCTATCATCAGGGAAATGCAATTTGTGTTCATCATGAAATAATGTGCCCTGCTAGATAAAGCAAAGCAACGCCCAAATGCCGTTTGGCAAAATCAGACACACTGTTGTTATGTGCAGTGGATACAAATCTAAACAACATTTACATATTTTGTAACTCATCAGTGGTCAGAAACGAGTCTGTTCAAGCCTTTAACCAATCATTATGATAGATCACTTATGGAATCTGCAAGTAATTACTAGCAAAATGTAGTTAAGAATCCAGGAACTTACTACAACTATGCAAAGAGGTGGTACTCATTTTAAAAATGGAAGACTGCATTATTGACTCTCTCCTTTGAATTTGGCAACTGTATTGCACTCCACTGTAATTTTGGTAACCTGTCAGTGATGTAGCAGTTGACGAAGGAGAACTAAAATGTGTCATCCTCTTTCAAGTCTCTGGAGCATTTTGATGTACAGTGTAAACAAACATTTGCATCAAGTATGTCTGCCTTCTGAACTCTGTCTGTCCAGTAGACAGATCATATTAAAAATAATAGAAGTGGTTCTAGCCAAACTTGGTGGGTGATCACCATGTATTAAAACAGACTCTTCTGTACATACCATTATCAAGTTCTTGGGTTTCAAATGCTTGCTTCATGCTGGAAGGATCAGCTCTCTGTAGGAAAATTTATTTGCGACAGAGACTGTTGTGGTAAAACAGCCAAATGTGTCAGTTCTGTGCTTCTTGAAGTTCTTAAAGCTTCTGAAACTTGCTCAAGCCCTACAATTTGTCAAATTTCAATAGTAGTGCAGAGATGTGTCTGTCTGCAAGTCATATGCTGGTGCTTTCTTTTTCAGAGGCTTCTTAACCTGAGGAGAAGAGGAAAATGGGTTGCTTTGCTCAGTGGTTTAGTAGCAAACCAGAATACAGAGAGTAAGAATTTAGATGGAAATGGTCATATACTGTTCGTTTTTCATGATTTAACAGAATTCTGAACTTATTATTCTAGATACCAGTGTCACCTGTCATTTATTTTGTGGCTGTTTTTTGGCAGTCTCAGTTTCAATTCCTCCCCACCATTTGCTGGTCCCACAGCTTTCCCCATGACTTTTCTGTGACGTTTCTGCACAAGATGCACATTTTTTGTTCAGAAGCTCTGTATCTTTGCTTCATTATGCTTGCTTGCTTTGCATGCTCCAACTAATTGTGTTGCAGATGGAAGAGTGTTTTTCCTTCTTGAATTTGCTATGTGTTCTTTACCCTGAACATACGACAAAAACAACTGTGGGTGTGGTTTATACGTGGAGTCATGCTGTAAATACTCATTTTTAATGAGCAACTCTGTGAAAGAGCTAAATGTAGATATACATGGGAACCAGCTCCATATAATACAGAACATGGGAAGAACTGCAAGATAGAAAACTCTAAGCTGACATTGCACTTCTTGCTGTGGGGAATGCCTTTCTATAAGTGTTACTGCTGAATCTTAAAAAATGCCCAGAGTGGAAGGTGTGGTTGAAAATTGGAGGATTTCCTTTTCTGTCTCTGTGCTTTCTTTTTAAGTAGGTTATTTCTGAACTATTGAATACGGCTCAAGAGTTGCTGTCTGACCAGTTTTCTATCACGGAAGGCAGGTGCTGAGGGTTCAGAGACACTGGGACATAATCATAGTTCATGTTGGGCTTTTTACCTGTGATGATGCTTAATAGTCTAACTTGCATTAACCTTTGATGGTGGGATTAGTCTACTCTGATTTCGGAGTAAACAAAAAGGCCTCTTTGGCATTTTCCACAAGCTAATAACATGCACGCAAACAGGAGTGTAGCTCAGCTGCTATGTGATAACCTGGGCTGCTGCTGAGATGATGGTGATACTAATGTAGCATTAGCCTTCCTTTAGACGGTTGAGGGCTCAGATGATAAAGAGGAATTTAAGCAATGTCTAGAAATTGGTTGCCATGAGATTGTTTCTGGTAAAAACATACCTGCTGCTGTGTGCATATGGAGCCATCTCTGCCTCGGCATGGCCTGTTTCTATGCCTGAGGCCAGTTGTGAGCCTGAGACCTTGCTTCACATTGGATGTTCCTGATCTGGTTGATGTGTTTCAAGCATGCTGAAAACATGCCAGCAGTAAGGAGCTCTTCTGGCTATGCCATTGGGTTTACTCAGTTGTGACTGGAAGACTTGTGAGAAAGAAATGACCCTGCCACTCCCTATCTATGACTGTAAATTGTGACACCAGGACACTCAAGCTTAATTAATTTTACCCTGAGGGATTTCAAACCCTTACCTCCCAACTTCCAATGAAGGGCCTTAATTGTGAGAGGCTGTTTCTAATCCACTACAGATACTTGCCACACAGAAAAGAATCCCAAGTTTGATATCCAGAAGGCATTTAAAATGGGTTCATTCAGTGATACAGGGAGTTTAATGTGGGTAGGACCCCTTTGAAACCAGAAGCATTTTGACAGAGATGGAGAAGACTCATCACTCTTGAGCCATTGGGAAGATTCAGGTGTTAGTTTTTGCCTGAGTCATGAATTTCACCTCAGAAGTATGAATCCTGAAGCTTTTATCTACTGAGAGATGGATACTGGCATAGCCTACTGTAGAAGTTAAAAATGAAAGCTGCAATAGGCAGTGTTGACAAGGCTGTCATCAGTTGAAGCTGTAGAAATCAGTATTAGTTTACTGTCTGTTCGGATCTGAAGATGAAAATTCCTACAGTGAATGGAAGTTAGTGCAATGGGAGAGAGAGATTGCATTAATTTAAATGTTTTAAAATAAGATATGCAAGAATTGATCATGGAGACATTTGTATGTGTCATGATAAGGAATTATGCTGAATGGAAGAAGACTCCTTGTGTGTTTTGTATAAGGTCTTTTTGTGACATTTTTGTTTGTTTCCTTTAAGTAATCTATTGAAGAGCAAAAATATTTTTCAGGGTCTTTGAGCTGAAACAATCGAGCAGAAAACTAATATAAAGGGGTTGTGTGGAGAAATGACGTTCACAGTCACCATTTGGACTTCTAACATCCTATAGAAATACTGATCTTCTTTTTACAGGAGCTGTCTGAGCCATGCATAGCTCTTTTTGAAAAGGTGCATTTCCAAGGAAAGAAAATCGAATTCAGTACAGAAATATTAAATCTGCAGTTCCTGGGATACAATCCTCGAATAGCTTCAGTTCAAGTCCTTGGTGGCACGTAAGTTTCAAAACACTTCTTGATTCTTTAGAATTATGTGCTTACTCAGTAGAAAAAAATACAGGTGTTAGACACCAAGGCAATCAGACTGGAATAAGATAATGTGCTCAGTGCATGAATGCACATCATAGTTACAGAAACTTACTCTCCTCCTGTTTCTACAACATGTTATTACTCACAAGAAAGTGCCCCGTGCTTTTCTAAGAAGCTGCAATGAATTTGAATAAAGCTCCCAAGGGAACTGGTCCTATCTCTCCTGCTATATTATAAAAAGTAGTTTGTATAGATAGCAACCTTAAAACCAACTTCGGTGCTCTTGGTTTAGGTCTTGATCATACCAAATCATGCAGTTCATGATCTGTGTTCTACATCATAAGTTCAAAACGTTTTAATAAGCTTTGTATTCATTCTCTTTCCTAGATGTTATGGACACAGATACAATCAGATCATGACCTGCCCTTTTTGGCATTAGTAATAATCCCGTTTGCTTCAGGAACTGGGTCAAACTTTTGGTTATAAATTTATCAGTTGAATTCATGAGCTATTTTTAAGAAGACTTGTTCTCTAAATTTACTCCAGAAGATCACGTTAGGAAAACTAATCTGTGATGTTTAAAAACTGTCTGGAAGTATTTTGAAAATTATTCTGCTAGCTTCTTCTAATACCTCAGCAGATCTGTTAAATTTATTTTCTTGTGTTTTTCTGATGCAAACCTTTACCTCCAGGATACTTGCTGTAAGTTTTTTCTCACTTGAAGAATCATGCTTCTTCTTTTAATGTTATGTCCGTGTTGCTTTGCATTTAAATGTGTTCTTTTGAAGAGGTAAATTTCTGAAGCGCATGCAAGAGAGATGCTGTAGGATAGCTTAATAGTGCCCTCAAGTGGATAGTTCGTACCAGGTCCTTAGCACAAACCATTTTCCCCATCTGGATAAATGGGTCAAGGATTTCCTTGTAGCTCATTGAACTGAAGTTTGAAACCTAGAAGTCTTGAGAAAAGCTGTGCAGAAGATGCACGTGCTATATCTTTGAGTATCCTGAGATTTTTACATCTCTCACCATATCCACAATATAGCTGATTCTCACTTTCTGTAAGGGGAAATAACATGAAGTCAAACATCAGATTGTTTCTTTGCCAAGAACGTGGTTACCGTGGTTCCAGGTAATGGAGTCATGAATCGTGTAAGTTTCCTGTCCAGTGAATGTACAAGTCTTTTCTGGCTGATTACTGTGAAGGTACAGATTACGATATGAAAATTCTGATTTCATTGTAGTAGTGTCAGCTGCCGGACTAGTTGCTGTCAGAATCATGGGATAGCTTAGGTTGGAAAGGACCTCTGGGGTTTGTCTGGCTTCTGAGTGCCCTTGTTCCTAATGTCTCCTCCTTCTTTGAGAGGGTCATCTTGGTGAAGAGAGGTCCATTTATAGTTCTCTTAATTTCGTACATGGGGATAGATGCGTAGTAGGCCATGGAAAAATTCCAAAATTAAGGTGAGCGTGTTCCTGAAAACAGATGAAATTCCAAATCTGTGTTCTTCCTTTAAGACAAGAAAACGTTTTATGTCATTCAACTTGTAATTGTTAAATAACAAGACTTTATAATGTGAAATCCAATGTATCCATCTTAATGCTGTTGATCTAAATCAGAACATGAATTCATTATTTTGAAGACCTGTTAAAAAGAAATGTCCCATGGGTCATTGGCTTAAATACTTAAAAACTACTATCTTGTGGGTCAGATTTCTGTTACATCTATTTATTGATAATAAAGCAGGATTTGGCAGCAAAAGCATTATGTTTTTTTCTTTTTTTTCCCCCTTCCTAGATGGATAATTTATGAGCATAGTAATTACAGGGGGCGTCAGATGTTTTTATCACCAAATGAAATTCCAGATTGGTATAAACTGAGTGGCTGTCGTCAGATAGGTTCTCTGAGACCTTTACTGCAGGTGAGTAGGCTCTGAAGGGAAGTTGTGAACTACTGCTTTACATTTAACAATGGGGTGGGGGGATATTATGCAGATGAAAGCAATATTAAAATCTTGATGCGTGTCACAAGCTTCAGCAATGGCAATTGTACAAAGAAATCACTCTACAGTTCTGTTCTAGTAAGAGTTATTTGATGATGCTACGTGGTTGGGTTCCACTGCTTAGACTGTTCATTAGGCATACTCTAAACCAAAATATTGAAGACAGAATATAAGATTTGTCTAAATAATTTGAACTAACTCACAAATAATGGATATAACTACTTCATAAAAATTATTTTAAGTTGTTTTATAATTAACTCCCAAACTGGTCACTGGCATACTGTCTGTACTATCTACATTATTTTTGGAGCAACAAGAAAATTAGTCAATAATATTGGGTTACTTCAATTAGTAGTGATAACGTGTTGATTTAGGGGATGGAAAAATCCTTCAGTGCTTACGACGCAGCAGAACAATTTGCAAATCTAATGCAAAACTTCTTGTGTTGTTATTTTTGTGTTGCTCTCTAAATAGAGACCATATGATTTGGTCCAAATGCTGTGGCAGTCCTCTGAGCTTTAACATCAGAAGTTCTTGCTGGGCTGTATTTCGTTGAGGAGACTACTTCTTATAACTCACAGATTATTTACACTGGTAACAAAGGCATTTGCTTACTGTCACAGAGTTGTCTTTGTATAGCCGTAAGCAGAGTTAGGAATAATGTATTTTGACTGCCCTGGCTGAGAGCTTGTCTAAACAGAAATGTAAATATGAAACAAGCCGCAGCATGAATGTGCACTGTAATACCTGCTGCCAGTGACATGAGCAGCACTGCACAAGCGCACCCTTTGTGAAGCCTAAGAGCATCTGTCTATACAGGAATTTAACACAGAAAAGGCGGTACTGTTCTGAATTCAGAACTTCCTTAGCTTTCCACTGTGTGCTGATCCCAGTGTATAGGCAAGCCTAAAACTAAGCGTCCAAGCTGAATGGGAGATTATCAAAGCTTGACTCTTCTTAGACAGTTAAGGATAATAAATAAAATTCTCAAATAAATAAGTAATGAAGGTAAATAAATAAAAAGTAAATAAGTAATAAATAGTAAAATTTTCAAACAGAAAAGTTAAGCTTTGTGAAAGAAACTCGCCAGGTTTAGAACTGAGTGGTGACTGCTCTGAAGTTAACCAGAGCAGGATGTGTTCTGCACTAAAGAGATTGTGGTTAGAGTTCTGGTTTTATTTATTTATTTATTTTCCCTGCAGAAACGTGTGTACTTCAGGCTCCGTAACAAGGAAACAGGAAAGTTTGTGTCAACGGATGGAAATTTAGACAACTTGAATCTTCTCAGAATACAGGTTGCCGAAGATACAGACTCAGAGGATCAAATCTGGGTTTATCAGGATGGATTCATAAGATGCCGGGTAGGGTTCAATGTGAATTACCTCTTTTGCTCTTCAGTAACAGGACTCACTGAATTCAATCATTACTCTATCATTGTATCATCATAATTTTTCTAGGCTTATTCCATTCCAGCTGTAGAACTTTTTTTTATGGAGTTTTTGGTTGTTCTTGTTTGTTTGGTATGTTTTTTGTTTTGATTTGCGTTGACCTCTGGCTTTTTCAGGTGACATAAACAAGTTCTATGATGCCTTTGTTTGATGTAGTAGAAATTTTGAAACTTCAGTTGTGATTTACTTTTACCGTAAAGAACTGTAGCTTTATAAACACAATCAACATGGGATCATCGTTGTTGTGCTTTTCACAAGCTCCTACTACTTTCTCCATGATGAAAATATCACAAAAGTTCTCAAAGCTAGGGAGACCTTCAAAAGATTATCAGGAAGGTTCTGCATTTTAGAATTACACATAGCTGTAGGTGTACTTTGTGGTGGGTAGATTAGCCTGCTGTAGGTTATATCCTCTTCTGCATTCAGCAAGCCTAAAGATCAAATCCTACCTTTTCCCCTCCGTTGATCGTAATTCCGTATTTGTCAAAATCCACTTTTTTTTTTTCATTCCTCCATGCAAGTTTCCAAATGAGGTCCTACTTTTCTCACAGTCCATAAAATTAATCATGTGTGAATTGTCACTGAGGTGAGCAGAGGTATTTGCAGTTCATAATGTTAAAGCATGAACAGTCCTAGGTAGGGATGTGGGCCAAAGAAAATTAAGTTACTTTAATACTGTTAAACAGCTTGACTGCAAAGAATCATGTGAACTTTTTCTATAGGGTGGTATAACTTCAAAGGAGAGGTTTATAACCACGTCATCTATGCTGGAGGGAAGAATCTTGCTGTTAATAAGCTAAGGCATTGTTTGGACATGTTTACAGGACACAGGCAGTGGTGAAAGGGATTTATGCAGTGAAATGGTGCTCAGTAAGCTAAAAGCTTTAGTATCACATACAAAAAACTTCTGTCGTGATGGTCTCTCTCCAACATTTTGTTGGAAATATTATATTCATATTGCAAAAATGTGATATGATTATGGATAAATGCTCTTTGGTTTCATTTCATCATCAATGTAGTCCATAGTGTAGTTTTTCTGTGCAGAGAAAATACACAGCTGGTGCTGTGGCAGTCATGTTAGCTTAGTATGGAGCGCAGGATGGCAACATTGATCTTAAATCACTGAACTCTTACACAGCTCTGCCATTGCTCTATGAAATAGCAGAAAAATCTTCGTATTTTGCACAAACGTGTTTTTTACTGCATTTCAGAAAAAAAACTAAGCTAATGGGAGGGCAGGTGCATGCACACAGGCAGACACACAGACCACTGGAAGAACTGCCGTTGTGCCTGGAAGTTAGATCATCTTACTGACTCAGGGTCACTGTATCTTGAGGTGTGCCTGTTTTTAGATAGGTGGGATAACCACGTAAGCAGGGTATTAAAATCATTCCTCTCATTTGTCATAATCAGATACAGATTTTGGGTCTCCTCACTCATGACGGGTCTTAGAGATGCGTGAAGTAGGCACCTCATGAACCTTTGTAAGGTGCAAGCTTTGAGTCCTCCACATCCTGGTAGAGAAATTTTTTAGATGCAGATGAGAACTAAATTGACTAACTTTATAGCTGTATTTCAATTCTAGGTTGTGACAGTAGGAAGTTCTGCTCTCTCAAAACTGTGTATTTAATAATTTAGGGCCATACTGACAATGGCGCTTGGATGTTTGAAACTGCCACTGAAGTCAATTCAGAAGTTAAAAGAAGGCTTGTGGTGATCTGTTGAAAATCACAGTGCCCACAAAATAGTTCCCTACAATTTACTACTAACAGAGCCTTAACATTCTTGTCAAGTAAGCTTGATTTTTGCTGGTATTTTTTTTAGCCAATAAAGAAATTTGCAGAGTTCTGACATCAAGTAGTACGGAAGCCTAGGAAAAGAACCACAGAACAAAATAAAATACCACTGTGAAATCGTGACTGTGTACTGTGAAATCCAGACACTTTGTACAGTGCCCAGTTTTGTCCTTTCTTTACTTCGAAAGGTTATTGCAGAAATGGAAAAGATTAAAGAAAAATGATGACAACAAAAAAGATGAGCAAAGGAGATGGAGTGCCTCCATGCGGGGAGGAGACTAAGTAGTGTGACTACATGTAGTGTGGACAAGCAATCCCTTAAAATAAGGGGCGGTGCAGCAAGGTGACCATCAAATAAACCCTGTAGCTTTGTATCAAAGAAACTTCTTTTTTTATGGTAGTAGTAAAGATGTGGAACTACTTGCTACAGAAAGGTTATGATAGAATGTATGTGTAAAAGGATTACATTGATCTCAGTGAGTATTGAGTAACAAACTCATACATGGGGCAGAAAACATCCAGATATTAAAGATACCGGCTCTGCATGGAAAAGTCTCTGGGCTAGAAATTGCTGCAGACAGGGAGAGTATAGCAGGAACACACAGCATACAAGAACAGAGTGAGTGTAATCTTCCATAGCATCTGTTATTGGCCACTGCTAGAGGCAGGTGCTAATTGCACCTTTTGATCTGATACAACATGGTTATTTTAATATTCTTATGTAGTGGAGAGTGTCAGCAGAAACAGGAACAAAAGGAAAAATAAATAGTCTGGAGTTTAGGGGAAAAATACATTCCTTTAGGGGAAAGTAGTTCTTAGATTCTGTTCTCACCTGCTTACATCCCTCCCTCCCTCCTATCTGAATAAAAGCCAGTGGATATTAGAAGTAAGGGCTTTGGAGTAATTGCTGTTGCCTTTCCGATTATGTAGATGGCAGAGGATTGCTGCTTGACAATTGTTGGAAATCTTATAACTCCTGGCTCTAAACTCGGCCTGTCATTTGAGCGGAATGAAGACAAACAATATTGGCATATTAGTCCTGATGGCAGGATTTACAGCAAGATGAAGCCTAAGCTGGTTTTAGATATCAAAGGTAAGCAAATGTTATCTCATTACATTGTGTCTTAATTACATGGTGTTTACAGTGGGATAGGCACTAAACGTGCCTATAAATTAAGGATGGTGTTAGAGCTACTTTAATCTAGAATCAGAAAAGACCCGATGAGCTAGTCTGACCTCCTGAATTATACAGGCCCTAGGACTTCATTTCATTTTTCCTAACTCACAGTACTTGCTTATCTTGTATTCCTGGTGTCCACTCGGGGTAGATACCCTCAGCTAATTTTACTTGGCACTGGGTGATGTGAATATAATTAAATTATTTGAAAATGCTGAAGCTAGGTTTCTCTTACCTAGCTTTTCATTAACTTTAATTTGTGTAGAGCAGATTTTCTTATATAGTAGTTGTAGAGGCAATAGCCAAGGGATATTAGGAAAGCAAAGGCAGGCTTGTACGCTGATGTGATTAGATGCAAAAAGTTTTTTCATTTGTTAATTAATGGCTATACCTTTATTGTCAATGTCAGATTCTGTCATAGCAGCCCACTGTCTGTGTGCACTCGATGCAGGTTTCACTGTAGCTGTTGTCACAGCAATTTGCTTCATGTAGATGTTGTCTCTGAACTGCGTCGGCTTTTATAACTTCATAGGTCTGATAAAGCAGCAAATGGAATGATTTGCACAATCATGGTTAGATATTCCTACGTAACTCTGCATTTTGGAAGGGTAATCATTTCCTATAGTTGATTTCTTAGCAATTTTAAAATTAATTTGGGATTGATGCTGTGACATTAGCTGTAACAATTAACAAAAGAAACAAACAGAACAAAACACAACAGAAAATTACCAGAGCCAACAGTCAGCACTTTGAGACTAACACTGGCAGAACTGTGAGACGAGCTATGTGATGTCTGGCTGTGATACAACACTGGCACTAATACTCATAAATTCACTTTACTGCCATATAAAGCTAGTGACAATTAACTTAAAATTTATCAGAAAGACTCAGAGTAGACAAAGGAGGGTGGATTCACAATGACTCTGCGTACATTTTTTTTAAAGTCAATTCTGAGTTGCACCAAAAAGCAGGAGTACTGCTGCACCAACTTGCTTTCAGTTAATCATGTTAAAAGCACGTTACATATTCTGCACTAATTGAAGAACTTCGCAATGGGCAGGTCTGATGACAAAAGTACAGATGCTTTCTGCAGAGTTGTGTAGGAACCTAATTTTATGTAGGATCATAGTTTTGCTAATCATTCCATTTAGCTTTTATGTGAGGAAGTGTGGTAGGAACTTTATCCGTCTCTGCCAATTTCGCTGATCCATTCTTGACCACAAACTGAGCTTTGATGAATTCTTCAGGAAATGAATGTGTTCGACCGCGCGCTACCAATGCCATCTTGTGGATACTCAGCATCATGCAGTGGCCTGCCCAGAGCACGGCTCTATCAAAGGAATCTGGCGCTGCACTGAAAGAAATCTTATCTTTCTCTTTATTACCTGTTTATAGTCTACCAGATACTGCTTACAACAGACTGTTTGCTCTCACAGTGATAACTGAGCTACATAACTAACGTTATTTTTTTACAGCTGCTGGTTAGTTTTTTCCTGTTCCTGAAGAGCTTTCAAGTATTTCTGCCATATATCTCTACTGCTTTTTAATAATTTGTTGGTGATGGGAAGGAGGCAAGTCATGTTGGTGTTAACCTTCTCAGACCCTTTATGATTTGGGATGGTGATGATTTTGGAATCCTCCCCCAGATTCCTAAAGGGGAGATCAGCTAAGGTGCCTGAGGTGGCATTTCCTTCATACAGAAGAGCTGCTATTAAATGTGATTGACCAAGTAGGACTCTCAGTACTTAGCATATGTCTCTCTGGGATCTGCTATAATCTGTATTTGGGATGCTCAGAGCAGGCTTTCAGCTGCCAGGCACATCTTTTGCTTGTTCTGGGAAGGTGAGGCTGTAGGGAGGCGTGGGAGAGAAGGTGCAGAAGGAAGGCGGGTGTCCATGGGAGTGTCCTGGTGTTGTGTGGACGGCTGCTTCCAGTGAGAACTGTGCCTGCTGCTGCAGGTGTGCTGCACTGTGTGCAAGATGGATGCACCTTATGCAGTACGTACAAGGTAAAAAAAAAAAAGTCATCTCTGACTTTCAGTTCTAGTTTAATATTCCGTTGTTTCTGAGCTGAAGTCAGAACACTAACAGCACTTTTCTATGGGAGCATGTTTGGCATTGCATAAAAAGAGTAAATTAAGTCAATAAAAAAAATGTACATATTTTGCATTCGGGTACCTTCAGCTACCAGTGGAAACAGCTGGACATTGGGTGATGGTCTGCGTACAGCAACCTGTGATGCAGCTGGTCAAAACACAGGGGTTATGCATAAAGGAGTACCAGGCCTCAGCCCTTGGCTTATTCTGTATTTATTTTTTGTATGGTTTTGCTCATACTGTCTGTTAACAGCAGGACTTCTTTCATAGTGTAAACATCTTGAGAGCAAAGTGACAACTGTTGTGGGGAAACCGAACTTTGACTTTTGGGAAGTGGCAGTCTTAGCAGAGTTAGACCTGATGGCGTTAGTTTTTCTTCCTTTCCCATTTAGGCTGAAGAGGCTGAAGTACTGACTTACTGAACGGGAGGGAGAGGAGCAGGCAGGCCTCCCTGTTTCAAAGGAAATGCCAAAAGCAGGCAGTGATGAAAATGAGTTTGTCTTTACAGTGCCTTGGGGACAGGGAGAAACTGTCCACATCAGCACCTAGAACAGCCCTGAAACCAAGAGTAGGATCTGTCTCTTATTTCAAAGATACACTATGCTCTTTGAATTTTCCTTTGCAGGGGGCACACAATACGATCGCGATCACGTTGTTGTCAACACAGTCAACGAAGAAAGGCTAACGCAGTGCTGGGAACCACTCGTTGTGTAACTCCAAACGAGCAGCGGTGACATGTGGGTCGGGCGCTATTCTGGACACTAGAATCGGCACTGCCATCCTTGAAGGATGCAGGATCAACAACCAGAGATCTGTCTTTTCTTTGCAGTTAAAAAGAACAAGCAACAGAATAACTTGACATCTCTTTAGCTAAGGTTATTAACCCCATGAAAGCTTGAGTATCTCTCAACCTTCTTTTAATCATCGCAATGCAAAGTGAGATAGAGAATGGTGGCGTGCCTCGGGCGAGTGTGGAAGAACTAGAGGTGGGAGAGACCCCGCAGTTACAATCATGTCAGGGAGTAGTTAATCCAGAATAGTCAAGAAGTGTAATTTTAAATTATTTTTAAAGTTTCTTTTTTAACAGAGAGAAGGGCTAAAAAAACAATTAAAGCTTATTTTATAAAGGACAGGAGTGCAATGTGTATGTGGGTATAGCAACTTAGGCCTATGGGCTGTAGTATAGAGGAATATTCACTACTGAAAATTAATATATTGGTTTCACTGGAACAAACTTATGTTTACTGAAAGCTTAAAGACTTCTAGCACACAGCAAATCCAAAGAATTTTTAACACGTGCCTTCAAATCTTTGCTAATAGTATGCTAAAATAGTAAGTCCTAAATTAAGAAAAAAAAATTCTCATGTAGAGAAAAGATATAAATGAGTAGATGTTTTTTAGAAAAATACAGGGCTGACAAAATAATTTATAAGAATGTGAAGAGCTTGCCTGCCCACTTCCTAGGCTGCCTGATTTTTTGTTACAAGTATTTTACTTCTTTGCCAAGTCATATTTTCACCTTTTTAAAACAGCTCCAGTAAATGCAGTCTTCCTGAACTCTAGAATCATTTGCCATATAGAAAAAAAATGAAGTCTTAAGGAAACTATCACTAAACATGACTGCAAGAGCATCTAAGCACAGTGGTAACTATGCTTTTTAGCCACCACCTTTTGGCCTGTGCTTTGGCTTACTGTGGAGAATGCGAGACTCCCTGGTATTCTGGGTGATGTTGGAGAGTGCCTGTGGTGTGCTGCTGGCTCCCAGTCTCTGCTGGGGAGGAACCCTTAGACCACCAAGCTTGGATACTTGTCACTTTGGACAGCGCCTGTTCAAGGTTAGGCATTGCAGGCTTAGTAGAGAACTCGTGGCAACAGAGAGATACTCAGTGACTCCTGGACGTTCTTCTGTTGCCCTGCGCTGAACCTGTTTGTTAGTTTTCCTTAATAATGTTGGCAGAAAAGTAAAATACGAAGAAACTTTTGTACATGCTGCTGTGTTTTGTTCTGGCTTGGACCAGTGTTACTACATGCTGCTCCTAGGAGCATCAGGCCTTTGTCTAGCACAGTAAGTCTGTTTGCAAGTAACGCTTTCATGACTATTGTGTTGCCTCAAAGGATACTGGTGCTTTCGTTGTTACCACCACAGAGGAAGTGCTTCACTAGTTTTCTTCCTTTTGTACAGAAGTTTTGTTCCTTCTCGTGTGTTGCTTTTAGTTCTTATTAGCAAATGTGTTATTGGTTCCAAGCAGTGGCACTTTGTCGTATTGATGTGCTCTTGCTATATATAATATAGCATTTCATAAATAAATATAAGTTAGGTTATACTTCCTTGAAATTACTTTTAAGTTAAAAATCTAACATTCAACAGTTTTGCTTCTGTCTCTTGCTTTTTCTCTGGCCGTAATTATTCTGCTGCAGCTGTTCAATGAGGAATGAATACATGGTGGGGAATAGCTGCAGGCTCTGAGGAAGGGCTGCCTCTCCTACACAAACAGGTGCTCAGTGCACTTGCAGATGGGGCTGCAGATCACATGGCTGCTGCTTTTGTCCCCCGGTAGAAGCACTGCATGACACTGTGTGACATGGTTTTTCCACCGTCATCGCTGCACCACATTAAAGGTGCAGGTCTCAACTAAGAGGTTACTGCTTCCCTTTGATCTGCCTGCACAGCTGCAGGGAAGTAATTCCCTCCCATCTCTGACAAGGTAAGTCTAAAAACAGACCCCTCAAACACCTCAACTCCACCAGCAGCGATGGGTGGCACCAGGAACAGGGTCTGATTACTGAGAGAATCATGTTGGCCGTACCCCCGTGAGCACTGTAGTCAGCTGAATCTGTACTGTGAGTTAGACAGTCAGAGTAATTAGCAGTTACAGACTGATTTTGTTCCATGCTTCTACTCGCATTAGTTATGTCATGAGAAATTTGGTCCAAGTATATCAAGCTTGAAGTGCAGTCCTGAGACAGCAACATGGTTACTTCATACAGGTGTTTACAGGTCCTGAGAATGACCTGGACAGACTGTTAACATATTACTGTATATATGAACAAAGGGCAACGGAACTGAGGAAATGGGAAAAAAGACTACCCAAGTTTCATACGGACAATCAACTGAAAGCGTCTCACCATTTCGGTATTTAGCTGAAAACACCTAAAAAACAAAAGCTCTGAAGAGCTACAAAGTGAAAATGCTGCTGTGCTCCTCAGGTCCCAAGAATGAGGAATGTCCTGCAATGGTCACAACTACATTTGCAACATGTTTTTTATGTAGAAACACCTGGAGAGAGAGTAGTTCTGGTCTGTGTATTAACAGTTAGTAACAGAGTTCAAAGGAATCAGAGACTTTTCTGAAACAAGATGATTTTTTTTTTTAAATGATGAATCCTTTAAGAGCTTTGTAAGAAAAAAGTTGCTACATACCACTTCATGTTCAAGTGTCATTTACCAGTTAAGGATGACTGAAGGTAGTACAATGATTACAGATACTTTATTTTTTATTAACAACATTGATCACCGTTTTTCCACGTGCATGTCCTTCTTCCAATTTCAGAAAGGCCTTGGGAACTTCAGAAAAAGGGAAGACTTGGTCAATAACTGGTTGAATCTGTAGAATGAAGTGTTACTATGTTAGGAATAAAGTAACATACAGGTAGCACATACATGCTTCAAAGCTGTGTAAAGAAAGGGGAAGGTTTCACAATAGTATTTAAGGCAGAAGTTGCTTGATGTAGTGACTAACTTTTAACTTCTTTTATATGGCTGCCTCTCTGCCCAAGTTTGGAAACCTCTTTAGTAGCACAGATCAGAGCCCTACCCTCGGACTCTAAACATAAAGTTGCCACGCAAGGCTTCAAACTCTTGTATTTCTATAAGGGTTTTCTTGTTAAACCCAGTAATTTTTAAAGGGTCAGATGTTTTAAAGATACCTATGAAGCTTCTGCCCATCTGCATCAGTGCATGCCTTGGTATCTTTAAAAGACCTAGCCGCAAATTAAGTACAAAAAAAAAAAAGTACACTAATGTTTATTGCTGAATCATTCAGATACACTTGAAAACTCAGCTGCTGTGTTATTCCAGTGGGCATAGACCATTAAGCCCAGCTTGCATCAATTGCTATTTTGGCATTAATTTTGTAGAGTAGCTTTCTGGATTGTTTTAGAGTAATCTCTAATAATGAAGGTGAAACTATTGTATTGGCCGTGCCCATCATTGACTAAGGAGCCAGAAAACCCCTACCAGCATTTTCTTTAGATACCACAGTATACCTGTGGAGGGGGAAGAAATCCCAGCTGCTTCTGAAAAATATTGGTCACTGCCAGTCCAAGAGAAGAGCCCGTCATCCCATTCCGAGTCAGCCTTCCAGAGGCCAACATAAGATCCGTACACAGAACTGCCTCCCGTACATCCTCCCGCAGCCCCTACCCTCAGGTGGGTTCCTGACCTTGGGCCCCCTAATACCAGCCCAGCATATGCTTGTGCTTTGATCAACTGATCCGAATCCTCTTACCAGAGGAAAACGTGAACGCTAGGTAGGTGTGCAGGTAGCTCTTCTGAGCACCCAGCACCCCCCCGGCTGCACAACAAATGCACCCTAGTAGTTGTCTATGCTCACACAGTGCCTCCTGCCTGGTCATTTTCCTTCAAGTCTGCTCAGTGCACTAGCTCAGTGCACTAGAGCAGCTGCTATTTTTGGTTATATGCTAACGGTATTCCACGACAACAATCAAATTGTGATACTGCAATGTCTCCTAATCTGGTTCCTATGATTTTCCTTTTTATTCCATCAACACATGCGTAGCAGTAATGTCCAAGTGGACATGACGGAACAGGAAGAAGGAGTGAATCCCTTTGAAGAAAAAGTCAGAATTAGCATCTGATTCCTGAAGAATGCAACTGTGCAAATCTATTCACCAAGTGCCTCAACTCTGCCATGCTGCAGGGCACCAGGCTGGGAAATTTCATCCCCTTGTTCAGCCACACCAGTCTCTACAGCCAGCCCTCTAGCAAAGTGTGCAGAAACAAGCAGCAGAGGAGCCACAAAGACGCTGTTTAACACTTGCTGCTGCTCAACTGGAGAATAAATGGGGGGGGCAGGCTGACTAAGTTCAAGACAAAACCCCGTTTAGGCAGCGTACAGCACAGAGTATGGCATCTCAGGCCTCAGCAAAGTCAGGGACAGGGTCCCCTGGCAGCAAAAACATGGATGAGATAATGTCTTTGGGTAAACTGAGTGTCTGAGTGAACGGCAGCTGCCGCCGCCGTGACAATCAGCAGGAGACACGTGCTGCTCAGCAGGGACTGTTGAGAAGACTGACCCTTCCCTTCATAACCTGGTGGAGCTGTGCACGAGTGCAGTGTTTGTACAGGCAGTTATTGTCAGTGGCAGCTAACAAAGCCGTGCTTCACTTCAGAAAAAGAAGCCAGAACCTCAGCCTGCTGGGGCATGGACACAGATGACCCTTGCAGGGGGAGAGGCTTGGTTTCAGCAACGTTAAGGAACTGAGAAAAAAGACACGACCATTAAACGTCAGTGTTCTGCTACCTGCAGTCACTTACTGTGGGCTGCAGCTCCTAACCCAGAGAGCGCTCTGCGTGCTAGGCAGAGTTCAGAGCACATCTGAAAAGTGGTGACACAGGGATTCAGAGGAACCCCGAATTCAGCCCAGCAGTTCAAAACACCCAGTGCACTGCAGCCACCAAACCCTGACAGCCCATCTGCTACGTTGATGTAACCCCTAGTGCCATTTAAATGCTGGCTGTAGGCAATGCTATAGAGACATGAATACTGAATTGATGATCCTGACAATCTAGAGCATTAAACATTTTATCTGGCTGGCTGCTCGGTCCCATTGTTTGAATAACCCTGAAAGGGCTGACCGTGTTGCAGCACAGTGATTCACTCAGCTTTTACCATAATCCACTGACTAAGATAAAATTTCTTCCTGTGAGCAGACAAACAAGTAGGGAAGCGTCTGCTGTTTGTTGAATGTGCGATAAAAAATGGAGATTAACTGGATAATAAAAACACTGCCTATTTACAGCCACACATCAGTTCCTTGCCACAGGACACCTATTTGTTCAGGGAAAAGGGATTAAACTAAAGTCTGGGAGAGAAAGGATCACACACGCACGCATTGAAATGTTTATCTGAAAACAGATTGGGACTGAAAGATGTTTTCTTCCTCTTCATTCCCTCTGATGTTGAACATACTATAGAAATAAATCTTAGCTCTCTTGAAACAAACTTACATGTTTCAAAAAATAAAGAGAGTAATTGCTGATGCTGATTAAGGCACAGAGCACCGATGTGGCATCATACCCAGTCCCCCCCCCGAACACGGCAGGCTGTGAGCAGACCTTGCAGGAGCTGACTGGTCAGCAGAAACACTCCAGCTAACAGCAAAGTCGAGCCCACCCTTGGAGGTTTCCATTTCTGTGCTAGCAAGGCCCCAGTTTCAATTAATTAGGAGGGGAAAAGCAAGAAAGCATGAAGGGAATGATGAAGGCTTTGACCCTCGTTACTAACAAGTTGCTCGTCAGTTTGGAGCTGCTTCCTGCCGCTGGAGGGAGATGTAGAGCCTTGAACTTCTCAGAGGAGAGAAAAACCAACCCCCAGGACCCACAGAGCAAGATCAGCTCAGAAAGAAAAGAAAGAAGTCCTCTGACTCCAAGGGCAATGACGGAGCATTGGCTCTTCCCCAGGTTTGTGGAGGGTGGCCTTGCTCAGCAGTGTGCCTCCCTCCAGCTGCTGTCCCCCAGCACATGAGCCGTGCCTTGGCATGACTGCTCATGGCCTGGGCGATGTGCTCCACTGGACCTCAACATCCTCCAGGGCTTCCTTTAATGGAAAAGGCCAGCCTGCCGTTTTGACTTAACTGAGCAGGAGGATAAAGAAATTACCTTACCCAAACGTGGTGCATGAACCGAGGCATGAATGCGAAGGCTGATACCCTGCTTTGGCCTTCAGTGAGTCTCCCTTCAATGTCAATGAGACCCAAACAGCAATTGTTACAAGAACAGCCCCTGTCCTGCAATAAACATGTAGTTACCTGTGCAATACTTCATTGCCATCTCATGGAAAAAATGCTGAGTTCTGTTTCTGACAGAAGCTGCTGTTCCTGTCATTCCTCCCCTTAGCTGAGCACGTCCTTCCCTAGTGTACTTGCACTCTGTGTTCCCTGGTGTCAGCCCTACCCCTTTCTCAGCCTTTCCTCCCACTCAAATGGTGCGCAGCGTGTATGCTGAGCTCCATACTGCTTGCCTTCACTAGGTTTTAGGGTCAACACTCACTGATGACAAAGATCAAAGGAAGTTCCGATCCTCTGGAACAGCTGACTCTGGTCACAAGTTTTAGGAGCAGTTTTACATGGAGCCAGTGCCGGGTTTGACTCTGCACTTCAGAGAATACACACCTGCACCCATGAGCACATTAAGGACACTGGGCATATTTACACAAATGCTTAACAGAAGTAAAAACCAGCCAACACAGTTGGCACAGGCGCCCAGAAGGAGAACAGTGGTGAGGTGGTGCAGAGCCAAAAGTGGAAGGCAAGTGCCCTGGGGTCTACTCCCACAGTCGTCTTACCAACGACTCGTATTACCAAACTTCGTTACTTTTTCAAGCCAAGGTGCATTCTTTAATATCAAACGTCTAACAGAAGCCCAGAGTAACTCTGAGTATCAACTACAAGTATTAAAATACCAGAAGATAAATCCTAGTTAAGCAGGCTGTGGTTCAGAGTGTGAAGAGGTTTAAAAAGGTTCCTTACCTGACCCTGGCAATAGCTTCTACACAACACAATAAAGAGCAGTAAGAACCTGGAACAAGCCCAGGAGGGTAAGTGCGTGCCAGCTTAGTCCAAGTTTAGATCAGCAGAAGTAAGGAAGACAATTCTAGGTTTAGTTACTACTGAGCTGTGCTGAAAAACTATTAACTAAAGGAAAAATTAACTCTCTTCTGGAATCCCCAAGCACACACATTCATGGTAGGTGTCCTGCGAATTATGCTGGTAATTAAACTGATGTGGGGCAACACCACCATATGAATGAGACAGTACAGATTTTGGTGTAGTTGTATGAAATATAGAAAGGCATGTTATATATTTTACAGATACTATAAAAATATTCCCTTATGACCTGCATCTCCTTAGGCCTCAGCAAATTAAACTCACAGCAGACACGAGCTGTCTACTTGACCCTGTATTTCACTGCTGTGCTGGGCATAGCTCCCTACTAGGAGATGAGAGCCCAGAACGCTGGTACTAACTTTCTACAAAATATACAATTACATCAGGCTCAGACAACACATTTGATTAAATACCAGGTATCAGCCGATTTTTTTCCAGACCTCCTCATGGTTTATGTGAACTCACATACTCAAATGCTATTTCTCCAGTTTGCAAGGTTTCCATGAGTCTTCCTCACAGACATTTTGTGACATAATCACACTCCACCTTCAAAAAGGGTACGAACAAGCCACTTCATTTGTAGGCAGAGAAGCAGATGCGTTTTAATAAAAATCATTGTTTTTTTGTTGGCCATAATTAACTGCAGATAGAGGCTGCTTTCTGAAGAGACAGGACTGAAAAGAGTCTTTGGCAACCCCTCCTTGGTTATCATCTCTGGGCTCTAGCCAACAACCCACCCTGGCAAGCAAAAGCACTGCAACAAGAAAACACAAAATTAAAGAAAAAGGTACAAGCTTTGCAATACAGCAGGGAGAAGGATGCTCATTGGAATGAGTGTGTACAGCACTGCACTGGAAGAGGCACAGCAGGGCCAAAGAACAGCGCGCATCCTGTCCTTCAATCCACAAAAGCAGGCTGCTAAGTCACCAACTAGCCCCGGCAACAAAAAGTATACAGAGTATCACATCCATGTTACACAAGTTACAAGCATGCAATTGCTTTTCTTATGTGTGCCTGTGCTGTAACATTTATTCGGAAAGGCAACTATGCAGAGGATGATCCTCTCTTGATCTGAGACTTGACTTCTTCCTTTAGCCTCCCTTCTCAGAAATCACATTAACCCACACTCTGCCATGGTCCAGCAAGAACGTAGCAACCTACTTTCCCCTTACTGCACTCAGGAGTCTCCTGAGCCTTGCCTTCCTCCACCAGGCTTTACAAAAGGCAAAGTAAGCGCTCAGTTATAAGTTACAGGTTTTCCACCAGTTTATACGAGGTTGATGTATCTTCACCAGGGACTAAATGGCACGACTTCAGAAAGGAACAAGAAGTTAAGCAGCAAAAATCAAGACTGTCAATGTTAAACCCACAACACTAATCACAAATTCATCAAACTAATCCCTACCAAGCCTTTCAGTGACAACGCTGCCAGCAGAGGCCAGTGACAATGCTTCAGCAAATGGTATGCCAGCAGATCTACGTCCTGAACCAAAGACTCGATTGATTTCAGATATCTTGAGCTGAAAACCTCACAATTTGTAAGGAATGCTCTGCCATGGGAAGAGATTCCCAGCTCCTGACAGGCATTTCATCAATTGATTTGGTGGACCCCGTGTCAAGCCAATCCTTACTGGCCTGTAATTAACTGGCTGAGTTTAACCCACAGAAGAGACATCTCAACAGATATAAAAGTAGCCAGTATCTCTAAAATTGACAAGAAAATATTTTATTTTCTGCATGTCCACTGCTGTTGCAACAGCTTCCTGGCCCATCAACCTCACAACAGTCTCTTGGCAAGATGTTATGCTGCAAGGCAGTGAAAACAGCTCATAAGCTGAAAATGGTTTTACAATCCCCAGAACCCAGCTGATGTGCAGGTACATTACAAAAGGAAAATGATGTTCCTTCTTTGCCCTACCAGCTCATCAAATTCCTCCCTTCTCCTCCCCATTAAAAAAGGCTGCTCAAAGAACTCTTCCTGATAGCTGACATTTTGCAAATCTTACTCCTTCTTGCAAAAATCACCTGTGTGAATTGAAACCCAAGTACCTTCAAACAGAATACCTCCTTTGTGCCCTTTCTTCATCCTTTGTGCCTATTGTGAAGGACAGGGATTCCTTCTGCTTTCACAAAGCAAGATGATGGAACACATCAGGACTAAAAATCTGTGTTGGTGCACAAGGACTCAAGAAAGAGAACCTGACAGATATCTGCAGCTGCTTCAGGGGTATGGTCTTCAAAGCTTCACATACTATAACATCATCTACACCATCAGCTCTTTTCAATTTCCTTCATTTAAATCCTCCCTCATGATTTATGCTTTCCTGAAAAATGCCTCTCTTTCAGAAGCTCTCCTATTCAGACATCACACAATCCCAAAATTAAGATGTTTGTAACAGAAGAAAGGAAAATTCACTGAAATTTCAACATAACCAAATCTGCAATACTCAAATCTGTACTCACTCAAAACAAGGTCCAACTACATGAGCTCACTTTGCTGGCTTTCCCAAGTCTTCTTGCTACATTCTAACAGTTTATTTATTTATTTATTTATTTTCCCTAAAATCCTCATTTATTTTGCTCCAATTCAAACACAAACATTTATTCATCATTTAGTTACAGGAGATTATGGTATAGTCCCTCCAACATCTCTCACCTCCCCTTTTTCCAAATACCCGCTACTCTGAATGGAGGATCTGTCCGTTTAAGAAAACTCGTGTCTTGAAAATAAAACTCAGCCTTGCTAACGTGTATAATGGAACACATCTGGGGGATACAAGACTGTTGACAATACAGCTGTTTACAGTATTTTACAAAATTGAGCAAAATACTGGTAGAGCAATGACTATGCAGATAAACAGCCTGACCTTATGACCTGTTCTAGCAGACACAGAATAATTAAAAAAAAAAAACAAAAAACCACAAGCAAACATCTTTATCCTCACGATCATCTTACAACAAAAAGTACATCAGGACATTCATGTATGTATGTATGACGTACATTTTAAAAGGCATTACACTTCACCTGTCCAGATTATTAGGCAGACGAACACTGGTTAAGCTCTATCTCTATTGCATAAACAGGTGCTTTCCAAGAGGCTTTCATGGGAATATTCTGCATTTCTGTTTTGCATACAAGGCAGGAACAGAACACAAAACAAGTTGTGACTGGCTAAGGATCAGGACAAATGGTAAGAACGAAGACAAGGACGTTTCTGTTTCTTCATCAGTTATAATTTAGTTGTGTGTTTGGATGAGATCATAGGATGAGAAGCATCTTCCAGGGTCTCTTTCTAGACTATGGAATAAGGCCTTAGGCACTGCACAAAGTGCAATGCAGAATGGAATAAAACTAACCAGAATCAAACTTCACCACAGCTTATTTGCTGCTATAGCCTCTGTTTATGAGTAGGCAACTTTTTTTGAAACACAGACTCTCCTCTGGCTGTATCAACCGCACCCCAGTCACAACAGAGGGATAGGAGTGGCTGAAATCAGGATTTTTACTCTGACCAGCAGCACTGAGAGGGAAATAGAAGCAAACAGGTCCTAAAAGTATGACAGAAATGGATTTGCTGTTGTATGAAATTTGGGAACATAATGCACAGAGAAAAGGGAGATCAAAACTCAAAGTGTCTTCAAGAGTGTTAGATTTTTCTAAATAGGCACAGCCCTTGAGCACAAGACAGCGTGGCAGTTCACATACTGGAATTCCTAGCTGTCAGGACAGACTCCGCTTCCTCCTCTCCTTAAGCACCACATAAAAAGATTACCAGCAATTGCCTATATTCTGTGCTCTAGAGATTTTGCCAACATGAAATCCTCCAGAAGAGAACACTGCCAGGACCGACAGCACCACACATTCCAAGGAACAGGTGATAAAGTGCTCTCACACACATTTTGTACATAGCTCATAAACCTGAAAAGATCAGAAAAGCAGTAACCTATCTGCCACTTCATGCCTCTCCCCCAAGTCCACTACTCTGAGATGCCCCCAAACCTTACCAACACTTGCAAGGTTTCAGGTCATGGTGCTGAATCACCACAAACATTATACTCCGAAGCACTGGGATAATTCAATACCACTTTGCCAACGCAGATCATCTACGACCTGAAATAACCTGAACATTCTCATTTTGCACATATTATGCGCAAGGCTCCTGATCATCCAGGCTAGGGAACTTTGCATATGCAGATATACGCACAGTCATGTTCATCCGGACCGAAAGAACCAAATGAGTCCTCTGAAATAGTTTAATTTTCAACAGTTCACGCTAAATGACTCCCATTGGCACTAAAACCAATCACTAGATGTTCTTTCCTCGTAACTCCCTGTGTTTTTAAAAAGGGTAAGATGGAGAGGGAGAAGGCAGAACACCCTTAGGGATTATAAATACCTAAATTCATTGCTGAAGGCAGAAATTAGAAACTGGAACAAATCAATTAACTAGTTTTCTTCACTGTGACTCATAACATTTTATTCCTCAACTGTGAATTACACCATTTTTGAGTCAAAGCAGTACCTCTTTCAAAGCAAAACCACAAATAACTGACATACCTTTCCCGAATCAACTAGTTCTGCTATTTCATCCAAACTTGGGCCACTTGGCATAAAGAATGCCCACCGATAATGGACTCCTTTAAGGAGGTGCTGCAAGAAAAATCAAACGTATTTTAAAAATCATGAGAAGAAACTGAAATGAGAAATAGAAGTAAGGACAGCAGCACTACAAACACAACTTAAGGGAAAAAAAAATAATATTTGCTAGTGTCTGAAAAAATACTGTTACCTAAGCATATGGATTAAATGTACAGACAGAGATGTTGTATTACCACAATAGGATCAGGATGAATTTTGTGTCCAATTGCACAAGTCAGCGAGTTGAGAAAAACAACGACCTTGTCCCCACAGCTAGAAATAGCATTATTTCTTACATAACAGAGAAACGATGCTCTATGCTTACGCACATTCAGAAAGTGGTTGAAATAAACCCTCCTATACAACGTTTAGAACCTTCCTCCTCAGTGCCAGTGATTAAATGTTCCACCATCACATCTGCCAAAGCCATCACCATCTGATGACAGATGGCAGCTCATGCAAAAAGCATTTTAGGAAGATTACACGAGCACAAGTCAAGAGCACTTCCTCTGAGAAAGTTGTTATAGGTGTAAGAGTCTTCATCTACCAAAGAGAGCTGAGTTTTAATAAATGGCATACAGTGCTCCCTGTCATGGAAACATGCAAAATGATAAATTATATTACATGATTTATTTCCAGGCTTTTCATTTCATTTTTGAGCTTTCCTTTGAAAATATTGGTACTGGACCTAGAATCTCATTCAGTCATTCCATCACAGGAAAACCATGGCAACAGCTTGAAAAGCATTCATTTGAGGAGCAAGTACACATGTTGAGAAGAAAGGGAAAAGTTCTAAAAAGCCTCGCTGAACTGGCCACTGGGAGAATGTTTTAAACTAGAAAAATCAATATCACGATCCAGACACATGAACATGAAAGAGATTAAAGACTTTTGAGCCACCCTCAACCACTTTTATTAGTGGCTGGTGCTGGAATAGGATGAAGAGAATCAGTCATGGAACAATGTTTCAGAGAAACCCTGACCAGCCTAAAGCAAGTAGCAAAATCCGTCCCTCACTTCAATGAGGCAGGGATTTGTTCTGTTTACTATAAAACACTAGCTGTCAGCGGGACTCACTAGGAGGCCATATGGAAAAGGCTACAACAAAAAGCACAACAGGGAATCAGAACTTCAAAGCACCCCAAATTACCACATATACCAGTCGGTACCATCCCAAGTATTTTTTTTTTTGGTGCAAGAAAGAAGGGAAGAATAAAAATGCATCTGTAGTTTAAAGATACATGAGGAAAATAAGGTAGATGCCTCCAGATGAACCACCTCACTACAATCCAAGCCACAAAGGAAGCCCTGAGGATACAACATAACATTCAAGTACATAGAAATGTGTCAAATACCTTTACAGTTTTGGAACCAATGGTGACTCCTGTTTGCAACATGCCATCAGCTACTCCAAGTTTGTCCATGTTGATCAAGAAAGGTGTCACTAAGGTAACATATGTTGCTCCTGACCATTTCTTCAGGATATCGAGAGCCCACTTCTCAGTGGATCCACCGACATTATCTAGGATGAAATCAAATCTGCAGACATGTAAAGAACAGGCTTAAAAACATGATATGGGGAAAATAATCATGATTAAAATTAGGCATATCAGAAATTAGATGTTACATTTCTACTTGTCATTGCAGTACATTAAAACAATCTGCCTGCAAGCCAATAGCAAGAAAGTGTCAAGACTTCAACTAAATGCCAGTTTTACTGTAGAAAAGGAGTTGAAATTGCAGGTTATTGCCCATTCACTGCACAGCAGATACAGGCTATTTAAATAATTAAATTGCCCTTCAACTCCAAAAAGCAGACTTTTAGATGCACAGATGCACTCCCTCTAAAGCCCTCTAGAGCTTTCTCCCTTCATCCCTCTCGCTGAGACTACTGGAACGGGCTTGAGGTCTGGTCCTACCATTCAGTGGTACGCTATGTTCATCTAAACACTCATCTGGACTCCTGCCCTGACCGGGAACATCTCCTGTTCATGCTGCCTTTGCATGGAAGGCAGTTCTGGTGGCCAAAGTTACATAAATTAATCAACTGACATTTCATCTCCACTAACAGCTCTCTGCATCTACCTATTTGAAGTAGAACCTAACAACGCAAAGGGTCTAAAACCTCTTCACAGAATGGGTATATGCAGCCTCTGGCGACAAGCCACAGTTTTAGCATTCAATCTCATTTATCCCAGCATGCAAACCTGTAAAGGCTGAATACATCAACTGGGAGCTATGCACCTATTCTGTTAGGTGCACAGCTCATTCTCATGCGTAAATTCCCAGCAATCTCCAGCCTGGAATAGAAACACATTGTGTATACACACGTATCTCATTTAACTAACCCACAAACATGAGGAAAAATCCCTTTTGCAAATAAAGAAGTTCTTATCTCTGGAAAGACAGTTTGCCTGCCTGTCTTCCAAGGGTGTGATTTCATGTTATTGTTCAGTCAACCTGACAGCTGTCAACAAAACAGGAATTAAAAGAGGGAAAACTAATGCCCCAGAAAAAAAAGCAGCTTGCCACAGAGTCTGAGGAGTCAGTACAACTGAAAGGGGGAAGGTTGTAGGACCATCCCTCTCAGTATACATGACTGACGGGCTTGGCTGTACTGTAAAACTGTACCCCGATAAAGTGCTGTTCATAGCTCCTAGAAATGGTTGCTCGCTAGATCGGGTGTTTAGCATTTAAGATGTTGACTAGCACAGTTTAGCACTGCTTGCAAACTGCTAAGTTCATTTTTGCATGGTCTGCCCAAACGGACAGTGCCAATATCCCCAGGACTGACCTCAGGCCTGCCACCAATCACACCGTAGATAAAGGGCACAGGCCTTCTTAGCACAGTTATTACTGAGATTCTTTCATAGATTGAACAATTTCTATTTCTCCTCCCAAATTAATTCCATCTAGCTAAAAACAGCAACTTAACTACCATCTTCAAATAAAAGCCCCAGCAGACCTCGTTTAAACAGATGGAAAGATTACAAAAGCAAAAAAAAAAAAAAAAAGCTTCAGTTCTAGAGAAACCCCCCAGCTACTTTAAACATAACTGTTGTGACAAGATAAATGCGATTATTCATCAGAGGCAGCTGTACTCAACATTACAAGAGAGAAACTTACTCCCAGTTATGTAGCACAGCGGCTAGAGGACTTCAGGCAAGTCACTTAACTGCTTTATGACACAGTTCTTCCCTGCACGAGATCAATTTTGCTATTTACTAACATCACACAGGATTCCTGACGTTTGTTTTAATTTATTCATGCGTTTTAAGTGCTCCAAGATCCTAGAATGGAAACTGACAGAACTGTTCAAATCACAGTCTTTGAAGAGAAGCATGCGAAAGTGTGAGCTTGCTTCCACAATCCCAATTAACTGGCTTAATCTTACAATGAAATCTGTGCCTGCAATACCCACTTGGCAAATTACATTTGAAAAGGGCTGGGATAAATTTGCTTTAGAAAGTAAGGCTTTAGAAACGGAGAAAAAAAATAGAAAAGAGAGAGTCCTGATAGACTGGAGCCAAGAAATCAAAAGGCAGAAAGACTAACCGCCAGTTCCTTCATCTCAGTATTAAGCAATGCAGACACGTACAAGGGTAATGTTTTAAGCTGCTCTTCCAAATTGCCAGATTTGTAATCAATCACATCATCTGCTCCAAGCTTTTTCATCAGCGTGCTAGCATCGTGAGAACACACTGCTGTCACGTGAGCACCCCAGGCCTTCACTAGCTAAAAACAAGGAGGGAAAAAAGAGTGAAAAGTATAGAATGTAGTGAAACAATGAAACAACTTAAAAAGACAAAATCTCATTATATTTGTATAAGTGAGTAGTTTTAATAGGGAGTGGCGGGGACTGTTCCAACACGGGGTGACTTGTCACGTGGTTAGAATTTATCAACATTTAAGGCATTTTTAAGGAGTGGGGAGCTGGTGTGGGCAAGGAGGTTGTTTTTTTTTTAATTCTGCTTGAAAATACTCGGTCTCAGGATAAGTAAGATTTCAAATAAAGTACTCAGTTTGCTTTCTGAATCTGGTAATTCAGACCCTAACTCTTAGTCTACAGTTATATAGCTAACAATCTATAAACCTGTCAGCAGATCAACCACTGTAGGGATTAAAACATTTTATCTTTGTACTTGCTCATTAAGTATTCCATACCTCTATCTCACTGTAAATAAATAAAATTTTAATAATAAGAAACAGTCATCTCTGATTTACCACAGGGAGGATGTCAGGTTATCTTCTACTCTTGAAGTTAAAGCAGAGTAAGGACTTTTGCTAGGTATTTATCTCTTCTGTAATTCTCATTTTCGTTCAGAATAATCATTTTATTTTATTTACTCTGGATTAATTATATAGTTTAACCAACATTAATCAGGTACAAATCACAAGTAGTCAGTGGTTGGTTGGCCTTTTCTACTGCCACTTGCTTCATCATGGATCAGGCAAAGAGTATACTGCTAAAAATTCTCTTATGAGTCTCTTAGAACCATTTTGCTTATGGTCCAGTAGCACAGGACACAGCGATAAAATCACACAACCCATATTTTTTTCATATTCTCAAGAGGAAGATGTTTGCACATGATGACACCACTCAGAATCACAATCCCCCAGTTAAATGAGAGCACAAAAAGAGGATGTCCCACAGTTAATGGATCACTACAAGACTATGCTGGCTCTCCAAAGTTTAGGACTACTGGGATGAAGGAAGGCAAAAAGGCAGCAGAGCAAAGAGTGAGGGAACATTAATCTAAGCCATTCCATACACTGCACATAAAAGCCTCATGCCTCTTACATCAGCTGACCACCCACAACAGCTACACATACTAAGATATTACAGAAAATCACAACTGCAATCATCTACATTCTCCATCATTTCTCTCCTCATACATCCAGTTGTTTTCATATTTATGGAGTGGAGCTGACTGAAAGATAATGAAAACAGGCTACATATTTCAAGTTTCACAAATCAAGAGATATCCTGTTTCTGAACTGTGAAGCGCAGTCTTTTACTGCCTACACTCTCAACGCCTTTCTTTGAAACTCCCTCCTTCCTACTTTAACCTAATACGATATAACAAAGGGAAGGGAATAAATTTCAAAATATATCACTTTTGGAGATCTGATGGATCAGTCGGTAGCTCGCTGTTTCATTTTTCCTTCCCTCAATTCCCTTCTGTTAAATTTTGGTTGTACTGAATAGTTCAAAGATGCACCCTGTGTGTGCTGTGCTCTATTACCTGTACAGCAAATGTACCGACTCCTCCTGAAGCTCCTAGTATCAAAACTCTGGAAGAGAAAATTAAAATTTATTAAATAGTATTTGGCATAGTAACTACACATTCTAATGCTTCTTATTCATCTCCAAGATTACTCTAAGGAAAAGATTATATTTTTCATTCAAAAAGATGGTATTATTCATTCAGTATTACTTCAGATACCTAGTAATGTGACTTAATGTCGCTAATCTTGTTTCCTGTGCCATCAGCATTACCTCAGCCCAGCCTAAGAGACCTCCTCACATATGCTTTCCACTCAATCCAGGCAGTGGAGCTGTCAGCAGTAACATTTATCACCATAAAACCCTGTCCCAGTCCACACTGTCCCAAAAATAATTCCTTAGTTTAGAACAAAGTCATTAAGAATGTTTCCATCTCCCAGACTCCATTGACATATTTCCTAAATAAGAAAAAAAATAGACTTGCTAACATTCTACATAAATTGATGTTATCTAACAGAAGAACTGCTTTAGTATCCTATTACTTAGAGGGACTGGGGACTTCAGAATATATGGAACATAATTTTCCGGTATCACTGAATATTTATCTAGAAGAAAGATAAAACAGTGAAGAAGCCCCATAAACAAGTTCTATTAAATTGTCTGTCTTTTGCTTCAGATAAAGGCAGTAGTATTTTTCTAGTTCAGTATATCTCGACAAGTCACTGTAAAATGCCTATTTGTTTTAATAGGTATACAAGCAAGAAAATAAAGCATTTATTACCAAGGTATTACCCAGTGAAATTTCTTTTTAACTAAACATACTATCCTAAATTTCATAAATATGCATGCAACTTTAGGGGTGTGAGAAACTTACTGTTAACAGCCTAATCACTGCTCAAAAATGTCATTAATATTTTAATTTATAAACTAAGCTTCAGAAAGAGAATTAGTAAGAAAGCCTTGCAGATGATGCCACAGTGCTTCAACTTTGGACCCATTTGCTAATTCCAGAACAAAAGAAACATCCAAGATGCTGTCTTGGCATAGGACCGTGAAGCATCATGTTACTCAGAACTTCAGTTTGCCAGAATGATTCCAGTACCTTCAAAAGCTGGTGATGTTCCTGTTTTAAATCTCACTGAGCTGGATGTGGAGGGAAATTGCTTTTACAGTCAAAATTGCGCTATACAACCTGGAGTTTCAGTTTACAAAAATTCTTTGAAGTAACCTAAGAGACTTGGCTTTGGTAACAATACCCATTCTGAAAGGGATACTCTTTTGTAACTCACCAGATTCTGTTCCCTATTTCACTGATCCAAACTGCAAAAATTCAGATTAAGAATTTGAAACCACAATCCCTGCCACTTTAAAATCTGCCAAAATGTACTTATGCTCAGAACCATGCTTCTAACAACAGATGTCTGAAGCAACATTTATGTTCAGATTATCCTTGAAAAGACCCAGGGATGCTACAAAGGACAGTCACAGTTAACTCTTTTCAAAAAAACAAAACAAAACAACAACAGCAACAACAAACAAAACTTGTTAAACTGTGTTTCCAAAGCTCTAATTTCAAAACATACATTCTGCTCAAGGATTTACATAGCAAGAATAGTTACAGTTGTGGGGAGCTGCTTAGCTACAACTTCAATAGATACGCTTGAGATTCCTGAGGTAGAAATCTGGTCCAGATTCGTTTTCTTCCTACATCACATGGGCTATTTCCTACCAAAATTTCTAATTATTATAGCTCCCTCAAACATAGTGACTTTAAGAAAGCTCCTTACTTCTGAGACAAACTGTGCCTACACCCCACAGAGCAATCTAGCACCCTCCAGGCCAAGTGGCAAGTGACTGACACCCACACTGCTCACTGGTCACCTGCAGGAGACTGTCAGCATACTCCACAGCACTTGCCCTGGGCTGTGTGTGTGCTGCTGTGGCCGTCACACATCTGCATGCAGGGATTTTTTCAGCTCAAAAGCCCTTGTAAAAACAGGAGATCGTGTGCCACAGCTCAACAGCTGAGTGTTCTTACAGTGCTGGGGACAAGGCATTCTGTCTGGCATGACTTAAGGATTCAGGGAAGTGTTTGAAGGTGCAGGAGCTGTTACAATATAAAATCAAGTTCCATTTGATGAGGCCAACAAAATTTCCCTAACAGTTAATCTTCTATTAAGAAGCATTTACCCTATCAAGAAATACTACAGCCTATACTCACTTTGTACTTCTCAACAGATAAAATGATGAAATAACAAACAGCCTTTGGGAAAGAAAAAAAAAAAAGCAACATTTTCTTGGAGTATTATATCATTCAATTTTTCACGGTAAAAATATAAACTAGGAGTGTAACTTTAATAGATTAGAGGAGCAAAATCCTAATGTATCTCTTCCCACCATACTTACATGTATGAAATGTTGACTCTGTATTTTAGATAAAGACTCTTGTTTCATATCAGCATAAAGTCTTCCAGGACTTCTCAAATTGTCAGGTTTGCTTTTATCATGCTTTTTGCATGCGAGATTTAGCAACTATTACTAACAAGAATATTTCATTTCTACTGAAACAGGGCCCTCACAGACATGAGAAGCTCTCCAGGTTGTTATCCTCAGAGAACTTCAAAACAACAGAGCCATTCTGAACATTTTGGGTAACAAGCACATTCACTTTTACCTTGTGCAAGAATATTTACATAAATCACAGTAGTTTATAACTTGTAAAAACTTGTAAAAGTTTGTGAAAGCACGTGCAGATGCAGAAGGTAATCCTGACAGGTAAAAATACAACCAGTGCTGAACTGATAACAAGTATTTGTAGTTAGCCCACCCTTCCACCTTAAAGAGGCAAAGAAAACAATACACACCAATAGAAAAACTTGCTGGTTTTAAGATGTCTTAACACTGCAATAAAGTATCAGTGAAGGAGCTTTCATCAAGGAATACAGATGCTCTTTCAATGTAAGACACACTCTTGTGTTTATAAACACCTTTCTACATAGCTATTTACATACACCTACAGGAGACAAAAAGACCAACATAAAATTACTTATGTAGGTAACTTCTTACTATTATGTTCAAAGATTTTGAGAAATTAATAAACATGACGTAAATTCTTGCCTTATAAGATTACTGCCTTGCAAAATTAATATAAAGTTCATGAAATATATTTCTGCATAGCTGCTATACTGCATTATATGTATTCTCCTATAAGAAACTTTTCAGGGGAAAAAAACAACATGTAAGTCATTCTCTGCTGCTTTTACAACTCCAAAATTTTAGATGAGAAACACCGTAATTTTGTAAGCACATAAAAATGTTTTTGCTGACAGAACGTTTAAATACCTACTGGGAACATAAAAGTAAATGATAAAGGTAAAGACGTGATGTAAGTGAAGTTTGCATTTCACTTTGAACAATCAAAATGCTTATCTAAAGATTGGAAAGATACTTTAAAAAAGGTTAGCCTACCAACGTTAATTCTATTTACACATGAAAGATAAAATAATCTACACACTTAAGAAATAAAAAGATGATACATTCAGAATTTTATCACTATATCAAATTAATTTCAGTGATGTCTCTGAAATTGTTTCAAATTTTGCCATTTATTTTCTCAAAACATTGTTTATCTTTAGAACAAACAATTGTTTTATATTTTCATGATGAAATTTACTGTAATATATGAACAACTCCTCCCTCCATTACCTTCTAAAGAGGTGGGTGAAGAATTTCAGTTAGTCTAGTATCCTTGTGTTGCATTACAACAGTAACACCCACGATAAAAGGTCAGGTAACCAGATTCCTACTGCTCCATTATTCTTTTATGACTTAAACTTTTGATGCAGCATGGCTGTTTTAATGATTATTTTTCAGTTTCAGTACTTTTACTTTTGCCCTTCTTCTGTTCAGAACATTTTGCTATCTATTTACACAAACATCTGACAGCCAAAATAGCAGCAAACTTCCCTTATCAGGAGAAAAATGGTACCTGCTCCAATTTTTCAATGCATTTTTCTTCTGTTCCTCCATCTGCCATTGTCAGATTAACAGGCTGATAAACAAAGCCAATTTCTTCTATTTGGCTGCTAGTCTTGCCTGTTTTCCCCTCCTCTTCTACCTTCCTGACCTCATTAAAGTCCTGTCCCAGAGGTCAAATGAGACCCAGTCACCTGGTTTTTGTTTGTTTGTTTGTTTGTTTTTAAATCTGAAAAACCAGTCTGCCCCAAATGGTTCCTGCGTGCAGGAACTGAGCAACTGAGTGAACCACACCGTGGTTCAAGAAGGCCTTTTGTGAGCTGTCAAGATAACAGAGAGAATTGTTTTGGGATAGCTGTCCTAGCAAGCAGAAAGGCGAAGTCCTGACGCATTCCTAAAGATACCATCCTTAAATTCTCTACATAGTCAAATACAGTACATATACGTTATATTATAGGTAGGGGAAGTGAGGCTGCACCACCAAATGATTAGTAAAACTTTATTTAGGCTCCACATCTGAAACTTCCTATACAGTAGCCCCTTCCTTAGCACTTGCACAGACTGACCCTAGCATCTTCAGCCCATCTGATCTTTGGGAATGTCACAGTACAACAGTCTTCATCACTGCCAGACATGTCTTACGAGCTGCTTATCAGTATAAAAATGAAACATTAAGTTTTAGCACCGGAACTGGTTACTTACCTTTTCCCGCTACAATTACTTTGGTTCAGTCCTCCGACTTTGTTAATGGCAGACCACGCCGTAAGACCTACGTATGGTAAGGAGGCAGCTTCTGTGTGACTGAGACATTTTGGCTTAAAAGACACCTGAAATAAAATCAACCTTATCTAAGTCACCCAGCAGATCCTATGTGACACTGAAATATTTAAACAAGCTTTACTGAATTGCAGATCGTGTATTCCACATTTTCAACTATCATGAAGATTCAAAAGTAGCAGGAGTCAAGATCAATCCAAGCATTAAGAAACAGTTATTTATGCACCAAAGGGGAAAAAAGAGAACACCAGAATTCACAGTTAGGGCTTTTTGTCTGTTAGCCACATTTCTGCAGGTTTACCTCATTTGCACTAGCTACCACAAACTCTGAGAGAGTGCCTTGTTTCCATGGAGGAATTGCTGCCCATACCTAAAATCAACCAGAAAAAGAACAATCAACTTTTGTGACTTAGCAAAAGATCATACCTATATTGAAAAGTTTTATTTATTAAATAAATCTTTTTTTCCTTTTTTCTCCAATTTGCAGAATGTCTTCACTGTTGCTTACCAGTTGCCAGTTTAGCTTACTCTTTAAACAAAAAAAAATCAGAAGAGCAAGTCAAGGAAGGATTGCTGAGTTATGTAAGTAAACTATACCGTGTATAAAATACACTTTTTCAAAAAAAAACATGAACTACTTCCATGGCAGGAAACCTTGGGGGGGAGGGGTGGGGAAGGCAGAATTTGCTATAATGGTGAAAGGTGAACTGGTGAAAGGTAAACAACTGGTAGAGGTGAAAGCAAGTAATACCAGTATTTATGTGGGAACTAAGGAAGTGATTCTTCAGAGTTCCTACCCTTACTAATTAAATTACTCAAGAGAAAAAAAAAAAAAAGGAAGAAAAAAGAAAATTAAAAAAGACTCCTTCCCCTTAGAATTCCAACTTCAGTAAAAAAAAAAAAAAATGAAGCCACACCTTGAGTGCACTTAGAAATATTTAAATTCCTCTCTTGCTACCACTGAAACAGACCAAAAATTAAAAGTCAGAGGGAAATTATCTTGCAGAAGCAAGTCAGGAAAAGGTAATGTTTTTGAGAGAAAGAATTTAGGAAGAAAGCATGCTAAAAATTTATTGCAAGACAATCCTCATTCAGAGTGCAACAACATAAGAAAATCATTTTCATAAGAGGGAAATGAAAGCTGAACAGCTCATGGTATATTTTAACTATATGCTTGTAGTAAACATCAGATTAGTGGCATCACCTCATCTCCAGGTTTGAAATAAGACACACTTAGTCCACATTCCATGACAACACCAGAAACATCTCGACCAAGCGTTAGTGGAAATTCAGTTTCCGTGCTTTTGATTTTCAGGGGATCCCGCTTCATATTTAACGCGGTTGCACCATAACCACCTAAAAAACATGAAATTAATTCAGTAACTGGACAACGCAGTTTAGAAGGCATTGTCTGTATATAATATGCCTCATTTTCAGTACACTCTGTATTTCTTTTATGATTTAAGCATGTAGAAAATACTCAGTATTTTTACAGATTTTACTAATAACAAGCAAACCTCAGTTATGGTCTATTTGCCCTCCCCCCATGAAGAGCACACAGTACATGCTAGAACACAAATCACCATGTAACAATTTAATAACCTGTTGTCATGATTTAATCACTCTAAACAAAACGGCTTTTTATTATAAAAATATTTAATGTGCAGTAACAGTCAGAAATTCTAAAAATTCTGCTGGACACGCTCCATTTTCCAACATCATCTTGTAGCTAGGAATCCAAAAGAACTCCAGACTTTCAATTCACCTTTTCAAGTCAAGTACTGTAAACAAAACAACATAGATATAATTGTAAAAATTAAGGAACACATACTAAGATGAGTAATCTTAACTTCTGTTGAGTATGCAATAGCTAAATACTGTGGTGTCCAGGAACTACATATCCAATAATACTTCTCAGCCTTAAAAAAAAAAAAAAGTAATTTTTAAAAAAATCTGCATTTGGGCATGTATGTCCTTTTCAGTTATTTGGAAAAGTCTGCCTATGTGACCTATTACGCTATGAAGTGTTTTAATATGGAAATGAGAAGAAATGGGTACAAAAGCTGACACCTGTGAAGCAGGATGAAAATGTAGTTTCTTCCACATCATTTAAATTGAACTCAAAATACCAGTTGCATCCCAGTAGCTCACGTGGGTCACAACTGCAATCCTCAGATAGCAGATGTCACATAACGAAACCCACAATTATATATGAGGACGTCTTACAATTCACTTGTTAAAGACCCAAAACACACATTACTGCTCTGTCAACAGGCTTCCTGCAGGTGCTGCTGAATCTGATTTAATAAGCAGGATCCCTTCTCAGCATGACGCACAAGGTCTTCTGCACTGCAACCTTCCTGTAATTTGACACCTGAAACTGAGGAAAAATCTCATGAAATCTGTCAAGTACAGAGTCACCCACGGCTACAGGCTTCCTGGACGAGTTCATAGCAGGTACTCAGATGCCAGCTGAGGATGATGGGAGACAGCAACGTGAAGCATGGCTTGTGTTAGCTCGCCCACACTGAGGTGCTTTTGACCTTCAGCCTCACTGATCCCAAAGAGAGGGGAAACTGGGAGCCCCCCAGGGGAGGCCCTGTGCCTCCATGGAGAGGCCACCACCTGCTAACACCCTGGTGGCGGGGGGCAAGGGCCAGGAAACCAGTCGCACCGTGACGATGCCCCTGGGAAGCAGAGGGAGCTGTCTGGGGAGCTTCACTTCGGCGACACACGAGGGTTTTACCTCACGGCCCTGCCGAAGCTGCACCGCAGCAGCGCGGGTAGGGCGCCCCCGGGCCCCGTCCCCGTCACTTACTTCTCATGCTAAGGTCTATGGGGTTCAGGCTGGCGGCGTGCACTTGAACAACGACCTCGTTGGGGAACTGGATGGCGGGGAAGGCCATCTCCCTGGTGAAGCGCAGCACCTCGTTGCGGCCGTAGCGGTCGATGACCCAGGAGGGCATGGCGGACCGCGCTCGCGGAGAGCCGCTGAAGCCGCGCACCGGCGCCCGCCCCCCCGTGCCCCGCAGTACTCCCCGCGCCAACATGGCCGGGAGCCGCCCCATCCTTCCCGGGGTCCCGGTCCCGGTGCCTGTCCCCGTCCCCGTGCCTGTCCCCGCCCGGGAGCCGGCCCCGCCGCCCGCCGCCCTCCCTCGGCCCGGCAGCGCCCGCGCCCAATGCGCGGCCGGCGCCTCGCTGGCCCCGCCAATGGCGGCGCTGCGGGCTGCCACAAGATGGCGGCGCCCAGGCGGCGGCCGCGGCGCTGAGCAGGAGGAGGGGTGGTCGCGGGGCCGCCATGCTGCGAGCCTCTCTCCGCCAGGTGAGCTGCCCGGGGAGGTCGTGGTGATAATCATAATAATAACGATCGTGGTGGTGGTTGTGGTGGTGTGCAGCTGAAAAGGGCGAATATCCTTTCAGGTTTCGGCAGCGCTGAAGGAAGGACAGGTCACTCCGACGGAGCTTTGCCAGAGGTGCCTCTCTCTCATCAAAAGCACCAAGCTGCTTAATGCATACATTACGGTAGCAGAAGAAACCGCCCTGAAGCAGGCTGAAGAATCAGAGAAAAGATACCGAAGAGGTACGTTGGCTTGTTTACAGCTCATACCAGTCCTTAAAAAGCTCTTGTGGAGGAGCTCGCCGTGGCAGATAAAGTGCCTTTTCTTCCCAACGCAGGTGTGTGTGCAGCTCGCCTGACTGTTAGGGGACGGGGGTTGCAGGTGTTTGTGGGGGGTGTATGCTTGGCACCCAGCAGCGTGTTGGGTTCAAAAACCAAAGGCGATACCTGCTCCAAAGCAGGCAGCTTATTTCAAAAGCAGGTGTTGCAGGTTAAATATGCTTTGTAGTTATCAGGCAGCACTGCCACGGGTTGCCTTTCCTCTCAGAAGTTCGGTTTAGATGGGTAGCTAGTGATTACTGTGAGCAGGCGTGTGCAGCGGTTTTCTGTAGGCCTGGTGTAGTCCTTTTGTAGGACTGAGGTAGACAAACATCCACCTAAGCCCGGCAGGTTTTAAATTAAAAAAGCAAATGAAAGGAAAGCAGCTTTAATTTCAGTTGTGGGTGAACAGAACAGCATTAAATCCTGTTATCCGCAGCACTTAGAGGCAGAGGTGCCACACTGACCATCCTCATTTTCCTTTTTATTTCCTGGAAGACAGAAAAGGGAACTTCTCACCTGATAGAGTACTTTTTTTTTTTTTTTTTTTTTTCCTCCCCTCCACCTTTCTGACTGACAATTGTTATCTCCTGACAGCTTAATAAAATTGCCAGCCAGGAAGTTTAGCTTCCTAGTATTTTATTTTTTTTTACTGCACGATGGATAATTAATCACTTAGGGAAAACTTTCTATGCCTCAGGATATGTATTTTTATTTTTTTTTGGTTAAATCTACTGTGTATGGCAGGTAGGCAGAAATTTTGGCTCCCTGCCTAGGGATGAAGTAGATTTAGAGGGCACTGAAGGCTGAAATAAGCATTGTGTGGTCACTTTTGAAGAAGTAAACGTTTAAACATTCTTTTGAGTTAGCTATCCTGTCCAAAAGCGGCTGCCTGCAGGCATAGAAACATTTGCAGAGCTGTGTTCTGCGGGGACAGGTCTAGTCTGGGCAGGCGTAATGCTTAATAGTAGTTCTAGATTATTGGTCTTGAAAATGTAATAGGCAACCATCAAATGCTAAGTGGATAGCATTCTTCCAAAACAGGAGTGACATGTAAAATAAATTGTAAGTGATGAGAAGACTATGCATGTAGCACATTGATTTAATCTGTTTTCTTTGCATTAATTCGTAATGCAGGTCAGCCACTCGGTGTTTTAGATGGAATTCCTATTGCAGTAAAGGACAACTTTAATACAGCTGGCATTGAGACAACATGTGCATCAAACATGCTAAAAGGTACAGTAGAGCTTTTAAAGTAAAATTGGATCTCATTTCAGAGCTCTAGCTTTTCTTCTTACAGCCTTAATAGAGTAGAGTCTTCCAGAGATCAAAATATTTAAAAAAAAAAAAAAAAAAAGAGCGGAATTGATTTTAGAAAATGTGTTTATCTGATTTCTTCTGACAATATCATCTAGTATTAGTTATATCTCTTTTCTTGTGGATTATCTCCTTTCATATTGTTCCATTGCTATTAACAATGCAATGTTTATTCTAGGCCGTATATTAAAACAGAATTATTCTACAGCTCACGCTTTTTCATGTTGCTTGTAGACTTACAGAAGAGCAGTCAGTACTTCTTGCCGCTATTGTGTCAAGAGAAATGCAGACAATTTCTTGTTCTATTTATAATTGTTGACTTACATAGTGCTTTCGTATTGCTGAAGGAACAGTAGATAGTAACTTTTTTTTCTTTGTGTTCCTGACTTATAAACATGCTTTGTAAGACTTCGATTTTTTGATATTTCCTAAGCTTATTGTTCCTCTTAGCACTCCATGAAAATTTTCAAGGCACACTAATGTTTCCATAGTAAAAAGTAGAAAGCGTTTCTTACATCAGCTTTATTCTGCACAAAGTAAAACTGGCAAATCTTGAGGAAGATAGGATTAGCTCAAGTAAATCAAGTCTATTACATTTTTTAAGCAGAAGAAACAAAATATGACATTGCTATTTAAATAAAGTGTTATATTACCTGAGGTGCTTTTCCTTAAGCATATTCTCAGCCTTTGTGGCTGATTGTAGTGTGGTGGCTGAGAGTATCAGGAGTGGTGATGCCCTCGTTCCATTTGAGTGTGGGGGTGGAGAAATCCCTGTCACTATTCACAAAAGGAATTGGTTGCTACCCAGGGTTTAATGTAATGACACAATTCTCATAGTAGTTTATATAAGGTCAAAAGTGCTTAAGGGTACACATTTGTTCACAGGGTAGTCAGTATTTCAGCTTGTGGTTGACCATATGCTCCTATATCTCATGATAATGGGAATAATTCAAGATAGATTAGCACTCATCTGTAAAGAGCTATTTCTCATTTCTCCTCCTTTTAGACAGCTCCTGCAAATTGCCTGAATGCAGCAATTCAGCTAACCTTGTGGTTACTCATTTGTGTAAAGTCTTAGCTCTGCAGTGTAGAAATGTGTAATCCAGAATTACTGGATGATAAATTTTGGAGGGAAAAAAAGACACTGTATACGAAACAGTAGTTGGTTTATTTTGGCTAAATTTTGAGAATTACTGATACTGTCTTGAAGCAAAATTTGGGCACTGTCTTGATAATTCTTATACACTAATAATGGCAAGGTTGAACTGTTCAGAGGAGTAGCTATTTTTAAAAAGGAACCATATATCACCAGTCACTGCCTTAACTGCTCTGATTGTTTTCAGGTTATTTTCCTCCTTACAACGCTACAGTTGTTCAGAAATTACAGGATCAGGGAGCTGTGCTTTTAGGAAAAACAAACCTAGATGAATTTGCAATGGGGTGAGTGACGTTTATTTTCAACATGTGGTTTTGCATCATCTGTTCTATCTGTAGTCATTAAACTCCTCTTTATATCAGGCTAGAAAATGCTGAACACTTATCTGCAAAGTGTGAATTTATGAACGTAATGTTCAATTGTGGCTGTGTTTGAGAGGGAGGAAGTGGCACAGCAGAAGGCCATAGACAAGCGGACTTCCAGATCCAGTAGTGTGTTGTTAGAATTGGTTGCCACACCAGCTATTTGTTGCCTTTTTCTCTTTTTTTATTGGTGGTTTCTGTCCTTAGCTAATTATCAGCATGCACACAATGGCAGTTACTGCCTGTACCAGTCTGCTGCTGGAGTAGGATTGTATGAGTTCTCTCTGATTTGCTGTGAACAGGATAATTTAGAGCAACACTTAAATTTGTCTATGCTTTAGCCAGAGATATAGTTGATTGGGTGAAAATACTTTGCTTGGATCATTCTGGGTAAAGTCAGAGACATGCCCCAGAGGAAGGGCAGGGAAAAAGCACAGGAAGAGAACTCATCATGCAGTGTTAAAAGTAGTCTGAGCTCATTAAAGCACCGGATTCTGCTAAAAAGGATTTTCTCACCCCAGGCCTCTCATCTCTGGACTGTGTGTTAGCTTGTTCTATTATGTTGGCACCAACATGGCTGCGCCGTGAAGCTTGATCAGGGAGCTGATCCAGCTTACAAGTAATGTCTCAATTAGGTTAATTTTCAACTGTGTGAACTGCCGGCTCTGGTGATTTGGCCAATAACACTGATGCTGTGGAGTCAGGGAACATGAGGTGGTAGTTGTGAGGAAGGTGAAAAGTCCCTCCCTCCTTCTGGTGGCAGCCCACACTTAGGTTACCACAGGCTGGCTGAAACCAGATTCTGAGGAGCCAGGCTAGCACTCCCAACCAACGGGCTGTGGTCTCAGGAGAAGCCTGTAAAGTAATAGTACCTTATTTACAGAGGAGTGCTTGTTTCTGCCATTGTGGAGCTTTTCTCCCCACCTCTAACAGGGTGGTTTCCCACACCACTGTGGTCAGCTTTTGCCTCTCCCAAATGCAGGCCTGGGAAACCAGGCCAGTGTTTTGTAGCAGACCCACAGGTTTACTGTTATGTACTGTAATTCAGTTTTATATTTTAGTGATTATGTTCTTTCCAGTGGCATTAGCAGAGACTAGAAAGAAGAACAACTGAGGTTCTGTGGCAGAAAAGGATGAAGATCCATTTTTACAATTTATAACATTGTGGAAGTTGATAGCATGAGGATGTACATACACCAGTCTTTTTGTTTTGAGATTGGATTTATTAGATTGCATTCACCACGCTTTTCTTTATACAGGTCTTCATTTTTCAATGTGCCATCTGTCACTTCTGTCTGTATTTGTCCTATCTGACTGTTTCAGATCTGGGAGTACGGATGGGGTATTTGGACCAGTCAGAAATCCATGGAGTTATTCAAGGCAGTACAAGGAAAAATCTGCACCAAAATCTGATCCTGAGTGTGAAGAGTTTAAATGGGTAATAACAGGAGGGAGCTCGGGAGGCAGTGCGGCTGCTGTATCGTCTTTCACGTGCTTTGCGTAAGAGTTTTTTTTTAGAATTGTTTTTAATTAAATGTCTTGAAATATGTTGCAAAGCTTTATAATTTCTAATAATGTAGAATATAGATCAGGCTTTCAGAAAGATGCTGATCTTGTTTGAAACGCAAGCATTATTTGTACTGGCAGGCAGGAATTTATTTCAACATCCCTAGTTTATTCATGGCATAGCACGAAGCCAGCATAATTCCCTGTAGGCAAATCAAGGCTTATTCATTTTAAGTGTTATTCAGCATACTGATGTGACCACTTTGCACTTCATGAAGTAAAATGATAATGGCAGTAAAGGAATGACAATTTCATTGTTATTTCCCACATACTTTCTTAAAAATAACATGGGGCTTGAGACACATCCTCTGCCTCATTAAGTACATTACACAAACACACACTGAAAACTTAATTGAGCAAATGATGAGATCCCTCAACTTGTAACAGTATAGTAGTCTTTCCTCCCCACCTTTGTTTTTACAGCAGAATGTGTAATAATACAGATACCTGAGATTTGGCATCTAAAAGCTTTCAAATCTCTGACTTAACAAAAGGAAGCCAGCTACAAGGATATTAAGAAACTTGCCTGCTTTTAAAAAAGTGAGTGGAGTTTTAGTTTATTTACAATAATATATAAACAAGCTGTATTTTTTAAAAAACAATTATCTGCATGGAATAGTAGAACACTATTTAAGAAATGGATTGTTTATACCATCTTCCCAATTCTGCTGTTAAAAGACATCTGTTACGTAAAACTTCACACCTTTCATTTTATACAGCTGCGAGAGCTACATAGCTTTTATAAAGGATGATTTCATTTCTGTGAATTTAACTGGAAGGTATTTAAAATGCTCTTTAGTTACTATGTCTTCATTTACCCATATATGTTATATGCATCTATCTTGTTAAAAGATTTTTGCTCATGTTGATTACAGCTTTTATTTTTTTTATATACAAAACCTGTTTTTTGCCTCTCTTTTTCATGATACCTCTCTACATCTCACTGCCCTTTGCTAGGATGCACTTAAATTTACTCAAAGATTTAATGTTGTTTAAACTGAACTCAGCAGCCATCCCTGAGGACTGCTGGTCCTTGGTGTGAGCCAGAATGGCCTGATCCTGAGGTGGCCTAGCATCTTCCCTTATGTTGCTGGGCATGCAACAAAACTTCCGTTTTGCACTGCTCAGCATTTTGTCAGATCAGGGCAATCCTTTGTCCAGCTATTTTATTGCCTAAAACCTATTGTATATCCACTCTATTGATTTCTTTCAAGCAGCAGAAATGCTGCCAGTCTTTCTCTTTTCAGTTTTAGATTTGGATATACAGAAATGCTACAAAAACAATGATTTATTTTTTTTGTATCAGTATAAAAGCTTTGAAAAAAATCTACTTCAAAGTCAATGGAATTGGTTCAGCCATCTCAGAAATGGATGCCTGTGGGAAAAGTCTCATACCAACCTTAGCACAAATTATATCCCCTTCCTAACTTGGCTAAGATTTTGATGATACATTAAAGATTTTGATAAAAGCAGGTCTATTTTTAAAATGGTGTTTGAGTTTAAAGTCATTAAAAACAAAAGAATAGTTTTCATTTCAATGAGACTTTCCAATTCCATTGCCATTTTTGAAATAAATATTTCAGTTTAGGACAAGATTTCACCTGTGAAAGAGTAATAAAAGAAGTAAACTTAAGAAAAACGAATGAAAATGCTGTGTTCTAAAATTGCACTTGAGCTGCTCTAAACTGGGAGTTCTGATGCTGTGCTTTGTAGGCTTGGAAACAGGAAAAGCATCCTAGACCTTGGGAAGCATGCCTTTTCATTAGGGTAAAAAGCATACTGTGTCAATGTTTCCTTGTATGCTGGAATGTGCTACTTCATAGTGTGTAGATTACTGAATAAGTGAACATGAATATCTGGAAATTGTACGCTACATCATGAGACGTATCGTTCAGAGACCACAGAATTGGAACAGACCAACAGAAAAGCAGGAAGTAGGTGTTTAGGACCTTATTTAGAGTGCCTAAATTTCCACATATTTACCTTTGTGGTAAAGACTGAGCTTTCCTTATGGTTAATTCAGAGGACTTAAGAAAAATATTGATGAAAAATAGTGGACAAATGGAGGTGACTAAAATGTGGTTTGTGTGGTTATGACTTTTAATCTGGGAAGAGCTCACACATTTTTAGATCTATATATCTTAAAGACATGAATATTTACGTTTTGGAAATGTTCCAAATCATTTTACTAATGGTAATCCTTTTGAAACCATAGAGCTTTAGGGTCAGACACAGGAGGATCTACCAGAAACCCTGCTGCTCACTGTGGTGTAGTAGGTTTAAAGCCAACATATGGACTGATATCTCGCCATGGTCTCATTCCTCTAGTGAACTCCATGGATGTGCCAGGAATCTTAACCAGATGTGTGGATGATGCTGCAGTTATATTAGGTATTACTGCTACCTACGTCTTTGTATACTACGTGTCTTTGCTCAAAAGACTGTCTCAAAGCAAACTGCATTCCAACTACACAATGTATGTTTTCCTGTTTTTTCATATGTTATGTCGTATTTCAGGTTCACTTGCTGGACACGATCCTAAAGACTCTACCACAATTCAGGATGTCTTTCAGCCATTTGAGCTGCCCAGTATGCCTGATGTCAGCAAGCTCTGTGTAGGGATTCCTAAGGTAACAATTAAATCCTGTCAGCAATTGTGGACTGGAACAGCAAATAGCACTTCTAAAACAAAATCCGTGTGTCTTGACCATCACCTCACAGTGTCTCATGATTTAAAATAATGAAGATAATAGGAGAAATTCCAGGGAAAGAGCAATATGTGCTCTGTTGCCTGTGTAGGTAATTCAGAGTGAGCGTGTGCTAGTGCTTCATCTAAAATGTTTTGTCATTGTTGTGAGAAACATTGTCAGGAAGTTCCAGGGGAAATAGGGAACTTCAATTCTTGTTTCTCTCTGTGGCACTTTCTTCAGTCACTTCTGTAGCCTCCCACAAGTTGCTCTTACTGACTTTCCGTACAATGAGGTTAGCACAGGTTTGTGTAGTGTTTTTGAATCCTTGTCTACATGGCACTGTGTTAAAACATAATTTTAAAGGCAATTGAATGGCACAAAGAGCCATGATTCACCGAGCTCTAATAGGTGTTGAAGGAGAACTTTATCATAGCCATTAATGTTTTTATCAAACCCAAATATTTAATATGGTAAAAAGATGCCCACTGACCAATTAATTAATCAGAATCTTTAATCAGTATCTTTAAGAAATTAGTTAGCTGCATACTGTTTTGATTTTTGGCAAATCTAAAATAGTGGCATGGATACGTTATTCATATCTCTTGGACAGCTGTCTTCTGCTGCTACAGGTTATGCGAAACAGGTACATGTATATTTTAACATGAATTGTAGCTATTCAGAGATCAGACAGTACTTTACCTACATATTGAGAGTTAGAACTAAAGCAAGTATCTTCAAAAGTAGAGAATTTTAATGTCTTTAACTTAGCTCTTAAAACAGGAGCATAGCTTATCTAAGTCTTATCCCAACCTTGTGACTGTAGTTCTTTGGTGGCTTGTTTTGTTCTTTAACTGAGGCATGCTAATTTCAACTGATGTACTGCAGGCATAACATATGAAGTTAAGCTGTATCTTCCCTGCTTAGTAGCCATAGTACTAGGGTTTAAACCCAAAGATTCTACCCATGAACTACAAGGCAGTACAGAATGGTCTCTGTTAATAGACGAACAAGTGGATAACTGGGCAATCTCCTCCAGACCAGAACTGCAATTCCCTTACAGAATGGATTACACAAAAGTCTATAATAAGCATTCAAAATCTTATAGTGCTGAGCAAATAGTTTAAAAGTATTTTTGGCAAAAATAGTATTTGTGTGTTGGTTGTCAGTAAAAGTAAACTGGTATATAAAATCACTCTCCTTAATTCTTGTTTTTCTCTAAGGAGTACAACGCACCAGGGCTTTCTAGTGAAATTCTGTCTGTTTGGTCAAAAGCTGCTGACCTCTTTAAGAACGCAGGTGCTAAAGTAATTGAAGTGAGTTTACCACACACTCGTTACTCAATTGTCTGCTATCATGTGCTGTGCACAGCAGAAGTGGCATCAAATATGGCCAGGTTTGATGGACTGGAATATGGTAAGGCCTTCAAATTCGTTGTTGTTGTTGTTCTCAGACAATAAAAACCTTGCTGAATGGCATTTAAAAATATAGCTTTGATAGATACACATTTCATGGTTGAATGTTTGGTCACGTTTCTTTGGGTTGGAATAGAACAAAAAACTGTGCAAATAAAAGCTGGAACAAATACATAAATATTTTATTTCATTTGTAGACACATGAGTATCTGGGGTTAAAATCTTTTTAATCTCTCTATAATAAAATAGCAAGATGCTTTGATGGTTTTCCAGAACAGTAGCATGTCAGACTGCAGCAAACGGTGGTTTATTGTATTATTAAGTGTATCACTATTTTATGTTGCTAAGTCTTAAGGATCACAAATCTTAGTTTCTAAATTCCTTTTTCTTTACAGGACATCGTTCTGACGTGAACAAGTCCACAGAAAGTATGTATGCTGCAACGCGGCGAGAAGGCTTTAATGATGTTGTAAGAGGAAGAATTCTATCAGGAAACTACTTCCTCTTGAAACAGTAAGTGGAACACATCTTGAAAATCAAATCTGTGAAGTTACTTTTTCATGTCTTGATGAGCAATTCATCACCACTTCCTTAACAAATTAATGTCCTCACACTAGTGGCTACTTCTAATATAATTATTACTTTACCTATGTAATACCTAGTGAACTGTTAATAGTGAATGATTTTTTTTCCCCTAGTTATACCAGTGTGACCCTTCTGAATTAAGTACAACAGCTTTGCAATTTTATTCCCCAACAGATTGTGACCTGTTAGTTAAACTAAGGAAAAATCTATCCCATAGCATGACATTGAAATCATAGTGCAGCCATCGCTGTTGTAGCGTTAAAAGTTCTATAGGTGTTAATCTCATTAAAGCTGCACAGAAAAACTGCTGATACATTCTACTGAGATCTTCTAGAGCAAGCCAGATGGTATGGCAATTAAATTAACTATAGCTTTCTGCCTTAGTACACAAGGAAGTGAAGGCACTGGCAGAGCTACTGAATTAATGTTTTTATAGACGATAGGTTTTTATCCAGCTCGTGTAGAGAATCTGATCAATTTGATTTTTTTTTTTTTCTTCGCGGTTTTCACCCCTCATTTAGCAGTCCTAATTTATGAGAGAAAATAGGAGTCATACTTAATTTGTTTAGGTACTAACAGAAAAACTGGTCATGTAATTGGTCTCAAAACAAATGCACCACAGAAAGAACTCTGTCAGCAACAGTATTCATCAAAAGTGACTTCTGGTTGCTCTCAGAGACAGGAATGTTGTCAGTCAGTATGTAACAACCAGCTTTTATGGAATGCTGATATTCTTGCCAAGTGTGTTCCTTCTGGTCACAACTGTCCTGATCAACTTTCCTAAGGCTGCTTTAAAATTCATGCAGCTCACTTTTCTTTGTGAAGGAACGAAAGATTGGCTTCCATCAGGACTGAACAAGAGAGTCCTGTTCCTGTTGACAGTAAATTACTTTTGAAGTAATCCAGGGTTCAGAAAAGCATTCTTGGTATAAATAGTGAAGTACAAACAGCTGTGTCTCCTGCAAATGTTGCATTTTACAGATTATTTTTGTCTTGCTTTTGAAATCTATAAAATAACTAGGTGGTTGTTCATGAAATAATCATAGCTTCTAAATGTTGCATCAGAATTAAGAGTGTGTTTTGATTTTCTGGTATTTTTTCACTTCTTTCAAACATCCAAAATAGTATTTCCAATGTTGTTAAGGTATTATTTGAGGCCCTTTTTGTTCCTTTTACTGTTTACTGAAGTTAACAGCTAGGATGATCTCAGAAATTACGCTAGCAGAAGGGCTAATTTCAATACTATAACTTCTTAACTAGAATCGACTGTCTCTTACTCGTTGCAACCATTTTCATTGAAGTATTTCAGAAAGTTAAATCTTTAGATTACACTGAGAAATAGGCTTTTGGTCATTTTCACTTATTCTATCTACACATTTCAGTATGTATTGACTTTTCTCCTTTGTTAGTGAGTAGTTTTTAATATCCCTCCCCCCCACCTTTTTCCTTTAAGAGTAGCTGCTGGTGTAGATGGTGATTGCTTTTGAAACCAAACTTCTCTGAATTTAAAGATTCCATTGCACGTTTACCAGTTTTGCATGTGAAGTTAAAAGGCCAAGAAAACATAAAAGTTAACTAGTTTGTTTCTGTTTCAGAATTGATTAAAGACAGTCTATAAAGCCATAAACCACTTATTTACATGAGGAAAAAAATCAGGAAAAGATAAGGTCTTTGTAATGATCTGTGAAGAAGTATGGTAGACATACATACGTGGTTTTCAGTCCATTCAGATACCTCCGTAGATGATGGGACTCTTTCAAATGCTTTAAGTATCTATCTGGATTGAATCCTAAATGACTAATGCCTATTTTGAAAGCCCTCTTTATTTCTGTAGTATTTCTAGGCTTCGTTATGCTGTTCTGCTGTGGAATTCAATGTGTGGTTTGGTTTCAGAAAGGCCATGCCAGTATTATTCTGATTTTTAGTTGAGCACTTTAAACTAGGGTTTTGTTTTCCCTTCACCTTCTTTCAACTGAAATTCCATGTCTCTTCCTTCCCTGACAGCTTCATGGCTATGAGAGCATAAACACTGAACTTCTTTACCTGGTGACTAGGCTGTGGTGTATCAGTGTTAGTCTCTTAACCAGGCAGAACAGTGGGCTTGTCTTCTTATGGTAACTGAGAAATTGTTCTGTATTTTCAGAATTAAAACATCCTGCTCTCACATCTGTATTTTTTTCTAGGAACTATGAGAATTACTTTGTCAAGGCACAGAAAGTCAGACGTCTCATTGCCAATGACTTTGTGAAGGTTTTTGGAAGCGGTGTTGATATTTTACTCACTCCTACCACTCTGAGCGATGCGGTCCCATATATAGAATTCATCAAAGAAGACAACAGAACCCGCAGCACACAAGATGACATCCTAACACAGGCTGCAAATATGGCTGGTGAGTAGGGACAGGTATTCAACTCCTTTTCTGCTGCCTAGTCGGTTCTAATGTCTATTCCCTTCAGCTTTTAACCTCTTCTGGAGAATTAAGATATCTCACCCATCTCTTGTATTATCTGCCAAGGATAACTAGGTAGGTATAGTTTATTTATAAAGTGCTTTAAAACATAAGGCTAGATTATAAAACGCTGCCCAGAAGGGGTCACAGATAAGGTGAATTCATTCAGGTTCCAGAAACCAAAACCTTGTTTTGAGGAAAGTTGGTTCTCCTTTGACAGGATGCTGACTCCTTCAGTTGATCTAATTCATTTTTTTGACCACCTGACAGTATCTGTAGTTCATGGACTCAAATGATCTTAAGTAGTCTTTTTCTTCTGCATTTTCTTCTTTCTTTTGTTCTCTCAGAATTGCTATAAAAATGACTCTAACTGGATTTTTTTAACAGCAAGTCTTTGTATGCATAACTTCTTTTTTTTGCAGGATTGCCAGCCATAAATGTTCCTACAGCTCTTTCAGAGAGAGGCTTGCCAGTTGGGCTCCAGTTCATTGGGCGTTCATTCCAGGAGAAGCAGCTTCTCACTGTAGCCAAGTGGTTTGAAAAACAAGTAAAATTCCCAATGATCCAGCTAGAAGAAGTGAAACGGGCATGACCATGGTGTCCTCTAGCATCAGAAATCTGCTTCTTTTTCATAACGTGAGACTTGCTGGTCAGCTAAAGCAAGAAAGCTGTAGGGATGGTCTAAAAGCGTACTTCTGCAGGTAGATCTATCTTCTGCAAAAATAATAACTCAGTTTGAGAAGACCATATGCAGGATGGAATCATGAGACCTTGATTCTGTGTAATTAAGGCAAAGTGAATCATTAAGTACACATGTCTGTGTTACTAAAAGCCATTTCTAACTGATATTAAAAACATCAGATTGAAATTATTTATCTTATGTCTGTGGAGCTGCTTTTTTTTCCATCCCCAGAGGGCATGTAAGGTACCTGGCTCATTAAAGAACTAACCTGAACTTTTGTGTGAAAATTGCATGGTTGCCAAAGGGCTTGGCTTCCCTCTGGAACGTGGGCTTTTGTAATGGAAACAAGCAGACAAGCTGTAATGGAACAAAGTTATCAAGGGTCCATTTGCCAACAGAATTGTGAGAATCACATGTAGATGGCTCATTTTAAAAAAATAAACAAAAAACAATCCCACCTTTCTTCTAGCAAACTCTTAGCAGGAGATGAAGTAACCTCCAGGTATAGGGATCTTGCAGATGATTCTGGTGACTTCCATCATAAGAGGGATGAATTCCAGGTTTCTTTTGAGGAAAGATGCCAGTTCGTCCTTGACCAGCTATTTTCTTCTTCATCACTGTTCTCTATAATCAGCACTTAATTTCTTACTTAATATTTATTTTCTGGTGTGTAATTCTCCGTAAGGACAATACCAGCTATTCCTTCATGGATGTTTATTCAACACAATAGAGGTTTGAAATAGATTTCCAAACCATAATATTAGTATACTGGAAGACCTACTAAACTAGTAAGTTGACAATGTTGTAGTTTCCGTTTTTCCAAAGTGGGAAAAAGTATGGAGGATTACATTTGTAGATCTGGTTTTGCATCAGATTTGTTTTCATTGATAGTTTACAGCTTTCACCGAGTGTAGATTGAGGGGAAAATGATTGTAATACGTTAACATAAAGAATCTTCCTGAATTACCTCTTCTCTTAGACCATACTGTCACTTCTAGAAAAACATCTAATTTCTAAAAATCACAAATGACGGTGAATTTTCCAAACCCCAACATCAGCTATGCCAATACCTTTCCCACACAATTAAGCACTGCACAATTAAAAATCCCACATGATTAATAATTTATATACTAAACATTATTAAAAAAGGTACACTTTGTTTTTAGTCTGGTGCTCTCTTCTTGCCCTAGAACAGTCTTCAGGGAAATTGCTATTCCTCAGGGGGTGATGATAAATGGTAGTCCCAAAAGACTACTTTAACCACTGTCTTATTTAATAATTTAGGTGTGCTTTAATTGTTCTGTCGCTGTTCATGTCTAGCAGCCTAAGATCCAGATCTTTCAGTGAGATTATCCACTATCCAAGTTGGAATCACTGCTCTTTGATTTGCAGTCAGGCCCCACACCCAGATCTCCCACCTACTTCTTGTTTCCTAAAGTAAGGATCAGTGTCTTTTGCTGAGAGATTGAGATTAAATCCTGATTGTGGAGGGTATTGCTGGAAGGACACAAAGAGCTTTGGAGTGTCATGGGGAAAAAAACAGGCAAAGAAGAAACTGATCTCCACTAGAAACTAATTCTGGACTGATGTCTGTCCCAGCAGAAAGTGCCTTTTTATACTAGACAGTCTTTAAGCTCCTGCTGAAATGAAATCAGATGGGGAAAATGGGATCAAGGCAAAGATCCTCACCCTGTGTGTGCCAGGCAGGTAGAGGAGGGGTAGGTGAAGGGAAACTCTCCTTATACCTGCACCACTTCTTTTTAAAGCAGGGTTCTGAATCCAGTCTCCAGCATCTTCCAGATGAGTGTTCAGATGATCAAGGCAGTTGGCTCTTCTGACACAAGTCCTTCAGAGTTTCTTCTGTTAATAGATTGCCAAGGGTGGAATAAGTATGCAGAGAAGTATGCAGCAGAGTACAAACCAGACAGACATCCATCCTACAACCCCAAACAGCGTGGCATTTTTAACTTTGTTAGTGGTTGAGACCCATCTCTTTCAATCAGGCGTTGTAAAGTCTTGGAAACAGAACTCCTGGTTAGAATAGTCCCTTCTTGAATACTAAGATTTCACCAAGCCAGAGGTGAGAGCTTAGGAACCAGCATGGTTGAGGAGCTTCAGGATGTAAGCAAGAGTACCTCCATTTTTGTGTGGTATCTAAGAGCCTTTTGTTGTCTTTGTGTTAGAAAACTATCTCTAAGTAGCTGATTCTGTGCCCCTCAGCATTTCCTGAAGTAGCTTAACACCATGACTTACCTCTAGATGATACAATGGTTATGAGAAGTATCTCTGAGCAGATCTTTCTGCAGCTGCTACCAGTGCCAAGTCATGGCTTCAGAACTGTAAACAGTGAAGTTTCTATGTTGGGTTATTAAAAGCTCAAAAACCCTTGTTACAGAAATAGAGGAATTTTAGAACACAGGAAGGTCTGGGGGGAAAAATAGGCCTATGTGAACACTTTGTACAGCTGTCTTGAAAAACAATTTGCTGAAATAATAGAGTTGAAACTTTTATGACATTGTAGCACAGCCACAGCAGGTGGCTAGGTGTAACCCTATCACACAGGGAGCGCTGTGAAGGATTTGTAGCTAGAGGATAATTCCAGTGCTTCCTGAAGGAAACAAAAGCTACAGCTTTAACAAACAAGCAATCTGCTCAAATATTTGGAGTGTGATTTTTTTTTTTTTCCTCCAGGCAATAGGAAACTGTAAGGGCATTATATAGTGGAAAAGTTATTTTAAGAAAATTAAGACCTTTTCCCGTAAGGTGTTTTTAAATACAACTGCAGTGTGGTGTTGCAGTTCATGCAATTTCCATATACCTGTTTTTCTCCTTACTCTGCTTAATAGGCTCACAGTAAGGGCAAGTTCAAAACAAGTTTATGATTGCAGCTATTTCGCTATTGCTACGTTTCTCGCTTTTGAGATGTAGGTCACTTAATAGTTACTGCAACTTCATTGTTACTTCCCCTTACATACTGTTAATCATTTTTCCACTTATACTGTTCACCTAGGAACTCATGTGTTCTGGAAAACTACAATGAGAAATGGGTTTGTAGCCTGCCAGCACTAATGCCTGGGGCATCCCAGGGGCTCCCCCTTCAGCTCTGCCCCCCTGAAATGCTATTCCCTTTGAGAGAAGTAACACTGGATTCATACAGGATACGGGCCACTGAAAAAGGATGAGGAGAGGTGTGTGCAGCATGTCTAAAAATATGAGAGCCTGATAGGGTTATATGACGGTCATACTTGATTTTAAACTAGTAACCAGAATGCTACCAGAGAGGGTAGGATAAAGAAACGGAGAAGTCAGAGGAGCTAAAAAGGTTATCTACATTTGTTATTTTTCATTAAGTCTCTCAAATAAAGAGGAAAGTATCCAATTACATGGATGTTAGAGGCAGGAAATGAAAAACACTCATAATAATCTTAATTAGCTTACCACACCTTTGGCTGATTAATGTCCAGATGCAATTAAGGGATTCCAAGCTAACATTTTTATTTCAAGCAAGATTTTTTTTCCCCACCCAGCATGGGCATCCTCCCATGCTTCCTGTTGAACAGTGGTAAAAAGATTCTTCAGCTCAGCCATGCAGGGCAGTCAAAGGAGCAGGCAGGAACCCAGCCATGGGGCTTTGACTTACCCTGCGTATGGTTTTACAGCTTTGTCTACAGTATGACTGCCGAGAGTTGCAAGCAAATGTGGTATAGTATGTGATGAAATGGCCTTCAAAGCACTGGGAACCGGGGCTGTTTAGCCAGGAGGGCTGTCCTTGTTGGTTGGTGGTGGGATTGGAAGAGGGGACAAAGCTGGAGACCTAGGACAGGAAGATTAAGATGAAGGACATGGGGCTGAGGAAGCAGAAGTGTTCTGGTGAAGGAGGTTCCTTGGCTTCACGTTCCGAAGTTGAAACCTTTGAAGGTGGGTATGTTTTTGAATTGTACCTCTTTGAACTAGACAGTCTGCTTGATTTGCTCCAAGGTCAGAGCACTTAGGACTTGTATTTGCAAGTGTTTAGTCCAAAAGGGTGTGCTACTGTCTGAGAAAGGTAGGCATAATATCTGCTTAACAGAAAACAAAATGAAAACATTGCTAACACTGGGAAGCCTAGGAACACACTGAAAAAGGACCTGTGGACCAAATTTCCCTATATAGGTAACTATTTCATGCAGTCATCTCCATAAATTCATCAAAATTTGTCTAATCTAAAGAGTATTCTGGTTTATTTCCCTTCCAGAACCTTCTGTTAAAAACTTTGCTTGCAGCCAAGCCACACACACCTGTTTGCTCGAGGCAATATTGTTCTTTTGTTTAAATGTGCCTTCTCACTCCATGTGTTTAATTCACTATTGTATTTATAGAACGCAGTAGCATTCTTCCTTAGCCTTTATTCTGCTAGGACGAATAAGTCAAGCTCTTCCAGTTTACTCCTGTGTGTTTGACTGCCCCCTGCTAATCCCCATAGCCGCTCACTGCACCTGCTCCAGCTGAATTCATCAGTTTCTGACATGGGTGACCAGTACCGTAAAGACGATTCCAGGTGCAGTTTTACAAGCATAACTGCCTTAGTATTTCTTCATCTCTCTTGAAAAATTCCTCCCCAGAAAACTGGAATTGCACTCCTGTTTTGCTCAGATGCTTTACACCACACCAGTAGCCCAAAGCAAGTTCATGATTAACCAGTGCACTCAGGGCTTTCTCTGTCTCCACAGCTTTCAATGCATAAGCATTTCTGGTATGAGCTGAAAGCTCATTATTAAACCACTAGGTTCACGACCCTGCACTCCTTTTCCTTAATGCTATTCATATTATCAGCATTTTCCAGTTTTTCCTGTAGAGTCCAACTCTCTGTTTTGACAGTAACTCCCAGCTTCATGTAATCAGAAACAAAGAACGTGTCCTTCAAATCACTTTTACTTATCTCCATAAACTTAACCTCATTGCAATAACTTTCCAAGCCGTTGTTGCCGATGGGCTCAGAGGACAATGGAATTCAGCTTCTCCTTTGTATGTGTCACCTGTGCCCTGATGGACTGGGACAATGCACTGCCTATTGGTAACAGCTAGCTATAGGCTGAGGAGCTGCTACCACCCTTAACAAAAACTTGAGTTTTGGTCCCCTCTCCACTTCATTGTGACTTGCTTTGAAGGCTACAAGCAAACAGAGCCCCTCTGTGATATACATTGTTCAAGAATATTGAGAACCTGCCTTTTGAAAGATCTTCCATCTATTGTGCATCTATCCAACCCCTCCCTCACCCACTCCACCCATAACAACAACAGCAATAAAACACCCAGGATAATAAACTATTCTGAACAAGAGTTGCCTGTTTGCTTTGTATCCACAGCACTGGAAACGTAAGAGCCTGGATGATCTACTCTCAGCTGTGAACAATGGAAATGCTGAAACACTAAAACCAAACCTCCTATAGACAAAATGAAGCCTTGTTGCTCAGATGAACTGCTAACAGCAAGCTGAGCTGAACCTGCACTGAACTAGCACCCTAGCGGAAAATAAAGTCGATATTAGAGTTAAAATTATTTCCTCTTCTTCTTTAAAAGTGAGACCCTTTGACAAATTACAGCATCAAGGATCTTCATGGAACTATTGCTCTGCTCTGGGTGACAGCTGCACTTTACAAGTAGACCATCTCTGAGTACTGCTCTTCCACTCCAACACTTCGCTGTCAATAAACATATTCCATTTAAAAATAAGATTTTCTAATGAATTTGGCCAATAAACATGGATTTCATTGACAGACAAGATGGTGGAGAAAAAGTGAGAAGAAAACTTGTTCTACTTACCGTCAATAAACTGGGTGTGCTGTTGACAAGACAAAACGTCTCTCAGTCAGTAACCATAGTAATGTATGTGCTCGCCTAACGCGGGTGTCCAAAAATCTCCTCCTGCCATTCCTCCTGAAAGCACAGAAAGCACAGGCATTCCCTAAACCTTCACTTCTGGCTTTCATGACCAAACTCACTAAATGAATATCATATTTCTACACTACCTAGTATGACTAATGTAAATGCACTAATGAATTAACAACACTTTGGAGCCATTTTAGAATGTATTTCCATATTTAAGATATAAGAATTTAACCCATCTCAGACTCCATTTCTCACAATCAGAAATTGCTGCCATTGCCTTAAGTATCAGCCCAGTGGATGGGTGGGGAACAGGAAAACTAAATACTGCTTGATTACTCTTTTGATCTATTCCATTTTTAAGTCTTTTTCTAAAACCTGCTGCAAGCTGTAAACTTTATCTGTAATTACCATTACGGAGCACTGGCATTAAATAATATTGAAAAATTATAAACTCTCAGGACATGAAAATGAAATCTGAAAATGAGTTTAATTATTCATGAATAGCCTTTGGAGATACCTGCCTATTTCAATAAGGCTAAGGCTGTCGGGTCTCTACCTATATACCACTTTTATAACACCTGGATACCTATTCAATATACTTATAAGTGGGAGGCACTAATTTTTCTCAGCTTTATTGAGGAAGAGCAGCTGCACAGAGAAACCAAAGATACCATTTTCAAAGTGGTCTTTTTCAGAAGTGACTTAGCTCTGTACTTACAGCAGGACTTTGAGAGTGGGTATGTGATTTACTCCCATTAATTGCACATCTTATGGCAGAGCCAAGCACTGAATCTGGTGTCCCAAACTGGGAGCCGATCTCTGTTCATTACTTTTTCAGCCCTTTCCCAGGAGAAGAGAGCAATTTACTGTCATATCCAATAACCTTCTACCCTGCAAAGGACTGTTCTGCCCCCTTCCATGTGCTCAATAAATTGTTCATTCGCTGACAAACATGCATTATGGACTGCAACAACTGCAAGCATGCAAGGGCATTAATATCTTGTACTTACTGCTGTTTTTCTCGGTGACTGGGTTTTAGAAGGCCAGAAGTCCTAAGACTGTCCAGCACTGTCTCACCTGTAAGACCCTGACATATCTCAGCGGGGCTCCCATTTCAGTGCTTTGCTCAAAGAGATCAGGCAATTCATTCCTGAGTTTACAGATGGCAGCTGAGACCCTACCTGAACCCTGTTTTCCTGTTCTAGCAGTTCTGATACAAACCTTGCCTTGTACCCTAAAGCAACCTCACCTCCACATGTGTGGGATCCGTTGTTCAGTCACAGCTTTTAGCCCTGTTCCTTGCATAAAATGATCAAGTCACCTCATAGACTTGTTACAAAATCTGCCTTAACACAGCAGGTGTGTTCTTCTTTTGCAGTCACTCTCATAGCTTGGCTCTGGAGGATCTCCCATACATCCAAGCCCTCCTCGTGCCAAGCCACTACAGAGGGAATCAGTGACAGCCTCGCACGGCCGCCGCCAGCTCCCCCTATTCACCTGCCCGGGGACACAAGGTGCCTCTAACACTCACAGCACAGCGGATCCTTTGCCAGTGCCACCTCCTCCTCTGTCCATAGAAACCACGTCTCCTCTCAGTGAATTTCTGCCCATGTTTATTCAGATCAAGGCACAAGGCAAACAAAAGCATCTGCTTGTTTGCAACTTTCCCAAATCTTCCAAATTGCTGTCAGCGGCTGTCCTTCTCTCTGCACCCTTTCTGAAAGCTTGATCAGCTGTCAGACTTCAGGTTGCCTCCCAGGAGCCTGATGAAAATGTTACAAAGAAAAGGACAACACCCAGAAGCCACATCAGCATCACTTCATGATAAATAATTTTTCTTACCATCCTGCTGAAGTGGGACAGCTAGCCATGTTTACTTTAGTGCATGTCAAGTACCTTCCAAGAAAAAAAAAATCCCTCTACGAGTCTAAATATATTATGGCAGCATTATTTTTACTATCCACCTTTTATAACGAGCTCACAAAGGTCTCAGATTAATTTGATGGGAAGCATTTTTCTAATTTTAAATATTTTTAAAGCATTATATCCATCCAGTCCCCACATCATGATTTGTACTATTTTTCCTAGGACTAAGACCCAACAGGGTCATGACTGACTGTGCCTGTTTAAATAACGTTAGCTTCCTCTTTTCCTTCCTTCCTTCCTTCCTTCCTTCCTTCCTTCCTTCCTTCCTTC
>NC_048895.1:72248418-72262071 GCF_011077185.1 Oxyura jamaicensis | reverse complement strand
CCTTCCTTCCTTCCTTCCTTCCTTCCTTCCTTCCTTCCTTCCTTCCTCCCTTCCTCCCTTCCTCCCTTCCTCCCTTCCTCCCTTCCTCCCTTCCTTCCTTCTCACAAAAGCCTCTCTGTTTTCTGGAAGCTGCGCATTTTTAAATGTTTGTCTCTTATTTAGTGTTCTCCCAAATTATTACAGCAAGAGAAGATGCTGTACAGTCATATGACAGGTTTATAGCTTCCGTGTTTTATATTTTTAAGTACATTTAAGTCCTTTCCCTGTTGTTACTGACTTCCACTTTGCCAATGGCACTGGTAGGCAACCAGGAGCTCAGTTAGGCTGAGAAGGGAAGGTTGATTTCTGTTCTTAAGAAAGCTTAGGGTTCAAGTATTTAATGCTATACCTTACCTCAGATGTTTTGTATCTTATCTTATGGAAAGACATGGATCAGCTTTTTCAGTTACAACTTTCTGTTTTATATTTTTCAGTATCAACTTCCCTATTCTTGTATTTGTTATGCATTCACAGGGAGGAGGAGTATTGTTTTAACAGCTCCCTCTCAGCCAGGATGTTGTTTTTGCTGAAACTAGCATACCCTGTTTTCCCCCCTCAATTACAGCTTATTAGGCAACCTGTAAAATACTCTTTGACATTTTCTAAGTACCATTTACATTTTTCTTCCTTCCCAGCTGACTTAGCTCAGAATTGTTTTCAGTGTTGTGAAATTACATCAACTGAAGCTACTTATCTGCATTGTGTTTGCCTTCAACAGATGTAATCAAATTATGAACATTTTTGCTTTTTATACCATTATTTCTTACTGTGATTCATTCCCTCTGCTAAGTCAAAAGTCTAGCCTAGAGTTTCACTGGTCTCTGATGCAATACTTTTTTAACAAGAAAATTAAGAGTGCTGTTTAGTGATTCTGAAGATACTTCAGTCCTGGCCACATGAGACTGCCAGCATATATCATTTGGATTAACATCTCCCACGAAGATGCATGTTTCTTTTTCCTACTATACATTATAGATGGTAGTTCAAGGAGCCAGTCGTCTGTTCCTCCATAAAAACTGCTGTTCTCTCACAGATAGCAACTAATACTCCATTTTGTGTTTTTCATGGTGGGAAATCAATCCATGAGATCATTTCTCTGTCATTTGTCACTAGTAAATAAATCATACTTTTTCTCTTTTCTGTTATAGGATGCAATTTCTCATCTCCTTCTGCCCACTAAACCTTTCTAAAGAGGTTATAACTAGTGATTTAGAGATTTCAATCACAAAAAAAAATCCCATCAAGTTTCAGCAATGCCATCTCTATTGAATTTATGCTCATAAATGAGCAATTCCAGTTCCTCTGTTTATTATCTAGGTTCCTCACATTAGTTTAAGTAGCTAAATAATTTTTCCTCATCATGTCCTTGGGCATTTGGGTTGGCGTTATTCACCAGAGCATGGTTTAGGGGCTAAGGGGGTTCTCATTTGTTTCCCCTTTCTACTTTTTACAAATGCTGATGCTGTCAGAGATCCCATGCTGGCAGCTGTGGGTCCCTTCCCCATTAAGGGAAAAGCAGCAGATTTTCCCCCAGCCCACTCAGGGTCTGCCTGCTCATTCAGAAACCTCAGAGAAGAACAGCCTCCTTCCTCAAACAAAGCCAGGAGACATTAAACACAACTCTAATACTACACCCAGGGTTCATGCTGGTACTGCTTGAAAAATTCTGTCTTTGAAGCCGTTTTATAGCTGCTCCTGTCTGCCTGTTATGAATTTGTGCCTGCAGGCTTTCTTAGGCATGCACAAGTGGTTTCTGTTGTTACTCTGGTTAATACTTGACAATGTGATGCTTTGCCTCTTCCTCCCCCCTGCCCAATAATAAATAAATAAATAAATAAATAAATAAATAAATAAATAAATAGATCACACTGCCACACGAGTAGTTTTGCACCTCAGAGGAGAGGAGACAGGAATTAACCTCTGAAGCCCATATCATTCTTTGTATGTTTCCATCTGCTGGCTGCTTCTCTTAGTTTTCACTGTTTTATAGGAAAAGTGTCACTAGAAATACTGGAGGCCAGTTAAAGGATAAAATTGTTTTATTGTGCATAAATTCAGTCTTTAACGAGTGTGGTTTTGTCCCTTGATTGTTAATGTTATACCAAATTTTATCAGGATGGTTGTCCTGCACAAATAGTCAAAGCTGCAGAAGCCCATGCTTCTTGGAATCAGTACCTCATCTGGTCTGAGATGTAGTGGACATTGAACGAGAACAGCTTTTGCAATCTTCTGTCAATGCCTTGTAAAATGGTTCTTTTACAGGATGTGCTTTAAAACAGGACCAATTATTCTTGCCGATTGTAATACAAATCGTAGTGTAATTAGTACTTAACGGCAATAATAAAAGAAAGTGAGAAAAATGGTGAAAGAAAAAGAGAGAAAAAGCAATTTATTCAAAGTAATTGCACTTCCACCTATTTATTTAATGTGTTTGCCACTTTGAAGTCTTGTCGTCCTGCCAATACAGTAGCACAATGTTCTACTTCTAGCCCTTTATATGTCTTCGCAGAATAAAAATCTCAGCCGCAGTATTCTCTGACTCTGAGGAGAAATGATTTCTTCCTAATCCAAATCTTCTAATGGCTCAGCATTTTGTGTTGAGAGATCTTACATCATCTTGGGAGATCAAAAAAGCAACTTTTCAGATGAGTGTCCTAAAGGAACCATTGTCTATACAGTCACTTTAAAAGCTGAGACTTCTTTTTCCTCCCACATCTGAAGCATTTTCTTACTTAGGAGATGTTTATTGCATTCTCTGTAACCACTTCTTACTCAGCTTGCTTAGCCCAATACAAACTCACATTTAATGACCTCCTTATTATTTCAAATGCCTCAAGAAACTTGATTTAATTCAAAGCCAATACTGCCACAAGGGTATTGCAGGTCTCAAAGATCTCCTTGCAAGTCTGCTGGAAGAAAGAAAAGGGGGGGGGGGGGGGAGGGGAAGGCAAAACAGAAAGCACTAGAAAATAGCCACCAAGAACAAAGGTACAGGCTGCACTAACAAGCGTGTCTGAATGAGATCCAGGACTTTATACTCTTTCATCAGTACTACATGGAGCTCAGGATTCCCAAATCCTCCAATATTTAAGGGCTTCTTTATGCTTTTGGATCTAAGTCTCCAGATCTATGGCTATGGAAACATGAAACAAGTGCAAATCGCTACAGTGCTAATTCCCAAAGTTGGCAGACTGGCTGAATCGATGGTGTTCCGAAAGCGTGAACTGCCTCACGCATTTCAATGGGCTGCTCGGTCTCATAATTGCGGACAGCCATTTGAATAAGGAGGTTTCCAGCTGTCTCATCAGTGGTCATGACACTAAAATCATTGAGATAATGTATCCTCTCTATATGCCAGTTGCTTTCAGGTAAGTGGTCAAAGCCTTCCAGGTTCATCCATCACAATTCCTATGGCATATGAATGAACTGGTAACGTGAACATTTTTGAAAGCACAAAACCTAGACATAACACCAAATATACAAGAAGCATCTGGATAGCCATCAGGGTAGCAAATGTATGAATGAATTGTTTACAACTGTGAAGAAACTCATCAATTTTCAGCAAGGCTGCTTGGACTTTCCAGCCCACTTCAACCTGGTGTCACAGCAGCCAGGAGTCTTGAAGCACCATTCAGATCCTGCTTGCCACCAAGGACCCAGGTGTACTTGCCATGTGTAAACTGGTCTGTCATAAAAACAAACAAAACAAACAAACAAACAAATAAACAAAGTACTTGAAATCTTGTCTGTTTTCTCCAGTGCACCATTTGCTAGAACAAGCATTGTTACTTTTCTTTGCAAAGCTTGCTTTAGTTTTATTGTACTCACATTGACCTTGTACCATTTTATCTGCCATGACATGCCATAACAGAATAAGTTGTACATTGTGGGCACGTCCTAAGGAGCACGAAAGGTGAAGCTAGAGCAGATTCCTGCATTTCAGAGCTGCATTTTAATCAAAAGTTACTGCCTGCCTCTTCCATGGCCAGCCCACAGACAGGGTGATTTATTTCCTGAAGCTTTTGATGGTTTTGAAAGAGCTGCTGAGCCCCAGGCCCTTCCCCAGGGCTGCAGGGAGCCAGCGTACCCATCCATGTGTCCTTGTGCCCAGGCAGTCCTCACTGTGTTCTCCCACACGTGATCAGTTGTGCAAGCATTTTGCCCTTCCAGATCAAATAACATGACCCAAGGTGTCTCACATGATGGGACTCAGGAAAAATGAGAAGCCTGAATTGCTATGGTTTCACCTTTCTGAAGTGAAGCACCTGAACCAACAACATTTTTACTCTTCTGGAACCTGGGGACACGCATTTTTTGATCATCCCTCTGAAAAAATGCAGTAGAACTGTTTTTCACAGAAACGAGCACATAAAAGACTGACACACACACAAAATTATTAGCATTGAGAGCATATATGTATGATATGGCTGAAGGAGTAGAGAGAGATCTAACCGAAAATGCCATGCAGTTATCTTCTGGTTATCTCCAGACTAAAGTCCCAAAGCAGAACATCCTGTCCCACCTGCAAGTAGAAAAGCATCCCTAAATGCCCACAGCATGCTGCAAGCTAAGCAAAACTGAGCTGCTGACTTTGTGAACGTGCATTTGGTGTGATGTAATTATCATATCATTTTGCAGTGCACCATCAAGCATATGAGCAGGAGGAGCTTCGTCTTCCCTGCTGCACAACTTAAAAGCCAGTAAAATACTTAGTTCACTTTCTCCAAACAGCACTGCCACTGTGAGTTTTAAAGTGACAGTGACTGAAGGGATTAATCCTTATTAATTGTATTAATCTTGATGTAACACTGCACGTTTACTTGGATTCAGGGAAGAAAGAAAGCCTTTAATCTTGCAGCAATTTACCCAACTCAAAAATAGAAATACACTGGAAATATATTTGAGAGTGTAAAACTGAAATATGCTTCCTTGCCACCTCCAGTTCTGCTCTCAGCTACGAACTGAAGGATCAGAATGTTACAAGTATGATTATTCATGTGGTGTTTCTGTCCCAGGCAGGAGATGGAGTGCCTTGCTCCTATCATCCTGCTGTATTGCTGACATTCTTGATACCTGAGCAGCTGTGATGTGTTGACCATTTTAAAACAAGAGCTGGCCGTTTATATCTCATAAACATATGTAGTTTTTTTATCTGAAAATGCATCGTCTGAAAGTCCAGGATGGCCAAAAAAATCAAGCCTGGTCCAGTAATGGTTTTCAAAGGAGATTCTCTACAATGTCCAGTATTGCTTCCCCATACCAGTCTCAGGGATAAAAAATGCAATGGGAACTGGATGGTTTTTGGAAATACCAGCAGCTGCTTTAAAGTGATAGCATAGATGCATAAAAGTGAGACAGGAATAATTAAATACACTTATTAGGAGTTATCGACTACCCAAAATGATCTTAAAATTCAAATGCCATTTTACATGCCGGTATTTAGGACCCCTGGAGTTTGAAATTTTTGACATTTGTTTTGGACAAGAGAGATGCTGTGTTGGGTTCTGGTGCTTCACCATGAGACTTTCCTCTCACACCCCAAGACCTGTCCTCAGTTGTCTTTCACTGCAAAAAACAGCATGTTTTTGGCAGCTCTTCCTGCAAGTGCTGAAGCAGCTCCGAGTCTCCATAAAGTGGCAAAAAACTTTATCAAGCAGCAATGTCCAGTGTATATTAATGTCATGAGAATCAGCAAATAGCTATTTGCTGCCACAGCAAGTTCAACAGTCGCCATTTGCTGCTTGCTTCCAGTCCCCCCAGTACCCATTGCCACACTTGCCACTGTATGGACAGCAAAAAGAGGTTGTGTCTGTGGGAGTAGCTGCCTTGCCTCGTCACTGCTGGTACCACCATTTCTTCTGATTGCAAAAACACAGAGACTGAGCCCTCTATGGGCTGAAGCTTCCTCTGGTGGGGCTGCACTGAAGACTACGTCTGGAAAGTGCCACTGTGGATGCCTTGGCACATCAGGCCAAGCCCTACTGATACACAACATTGTGCTAGAACAGCTGTGTTTACGTTAGGGATTTTGCCAAAGGAGTATCGACATTAAATCATGCTGTATGTGGCATTACAATAACAGCAAGATCTGATCTGTAGCCCAGGCCTTCATTAATGTGCTGCGCCTAATAAAGCCCCACTCAGCTCCCAGCCTGTCAGACATCCTGCTGCAAGCACCCCCGGGTGCCCTGAGGTGCTGGCCCCTTCCTCGCCACATGATGCTCCCGAGCAGCCCCCACATCCAGACCGGGTCTGATCTCCCACAGAGAGCCTGTGTGCCCAGGAGCTGCGGTGCTGCCAATGTCACCTTACCCCTTGTTTCTCTTTCCAGATCATTAACTGTTAAAGAGGGAGAGAAAGCAGAAACGAGTCCCGCTGCCCTGAGAACAGCGTAACGTCAGAAGGGGTTTGCTACACGTCATCAATCCTTTGCTAAAGAGAGCGTAGGGGACACCTTTGCCAAAAACCAGCAAGAAGGGTGAGGGCACATCTACAGCAACCCCAACCCCACCCCCTCAGGGTCTTTGTGGCTTTCTGCTGCCTCCATGAGCCCTCTGCAGCCAGTCCTGACTAAATTTGCAGAACCAGGCTCTGTGGTGACCATCCCTGGCATGCCAGCAGCTGCCTGGAGGTGCCTGGATGGGAAAGGAGCCTGGGGCCTGGCACAGGCCGCACGTTGCAGCCATGCAGTCGATGGCTGGCTCAGGCTCAGGGTTTTCAGTGGACTGCAGCGAAGCCTCAAGGTGCCTGCGCTGCTTCAGCTTCATCCCCAAACCCCAGCTTTTTGTCTTCTCAAAGCCCTCTCAAGAACGTGAGAGTTCCCCTGCTGTAATGGATGGCTGTACCCCTGCTGCCTCACTGTTTTCAGCACAAAACAGTTTCCAAATTAATGTCCCAAGTGGGAATTTTCAGCTGTAAGCTGGCTGTGCTTTTACTGCAGCGAGCAAGCAGGCTGACTTGCAGCCACATGATTTGCTTTTGACATTGAACTGTTTGTTCTTTTCACATCCTGGCCACTTCTACCGTGCCTAAGCATCACTCATAAAATATAAGGGCTTGAAAACATAACCTCCAAAAAGCTGTGGAGCTGTTTGGCTTGCACTTCTCAACAATTAGATCCTTTTTAACACTATTAGCCTTTGTTTCTATGGGTTTGTGTACCCCAAACACACAGTGCTGCTGTATTTTTTTCACACAGATCAGTGTTACAAGCTTGGCATGGATTGCACCCAGCTACGTACCTCCTGCACCAGAATTTTCTGATGCAATTGCATTGATCAAAATAGATGAAACCAAGGAATACCCAGTTATCAATCTTAACTATGATGACCTGCAAGAATCATTGATGAGGGCTGTGGAAAATCCTATGCAAAATCTTCAGAAGCTCCCTTTGACTTTAAGGATACCAAAGGATGCAGGTATTCCTGCAGGAGGTAGTAGAGGAGAGGAACAGGAGAAGCCAGGTTTTGCCATCTGTTTCTGAAGGCCAGCCAACACTCTGGATTAACAGAGGGAAAGAGTACAACCCCATCTCTACCTCCTCCCTGCACATTTGGGGTGGTTTGCATTCCTGGAGGCACTAAAAGGAAGCAGCCTCCATACCCTCCAGCGTTAGGTCTGCAGTCATAAGAACTTATCTAATCATTGCAAATAATTTTTTTTGAATCCTTCTTTTGCACTGGACGAGAGTCAGGCATTGGCTCCTGAAATGACCGAGGTACAATTCTTCAGTCCCATTTCTGGCACTGTTCCAGGCTTACATAAAGATGACTTATAACACCAAGACTTGCGAAAAGCATTGAGAAAAATGCTGATCAGGAAGTTTAGTGTAATTTCTTGGCAAAGTTCTTGGCAAAACTTGAGAAAGGAAGGATAGTTTAATTTTTATAGATTTATGGTTGTCTATAAAAAGGGGAAAGGCTTGACATGGCTGTAGTTCAAATAACTAATTTTCAGTGAATTATATCTGCATCCTATATTTTATCTGATTGATCCCTAATATGTATCTTGAGTCCTTCAGAGTCTGTCCCCTCAGACACAGTGCCAGATTCCAGTATGGATATTCAGGAGAGAGAGAAAATACAATATAAATTCAAACTGAATTGAATTTCTGCTCCAGTATAGTCTCTGTCTCCCATTAAGACTGCATTGGCAGTAGTTGCCAAAGTCCTTGCATTACCCACACCACAGACTACAGCCAGTCTGAAGGCAAAACCATCTTCTCCCTTGATCTCTTTAAGCACTCTGCTGCCATCATCAATAGTCCTACAGCAGTGCCATTGTGTAAAACATTTATTTTGTTATTTGTTTTGAGCCTAAAGTGAAAAAATATACTGGTTAACCAACAAATCCCTGAACATTTGTACTATATTTTGTACTATATTTGTTAACTTTTATATTAATACACATATTTGCTGTTATTAGAAAGTTACTGACTACATTCATTTAGAAATGAAGTAAGCCTTTACAATATAACTATAAATTCCCCACTTATAAATCAATTGGCAAACTTCCATTCATTCTCACTTATTCTGGTCTTATATTATATTTTAAAACTACCATGCTTGTCCCATTTACCCCAAATGGGGTAGGCTTTGAAAGAGAGAAACAAATGGATTAAAATCTGATCCTGAGATAGGAGGCCATAACTCTAAAAATGACATATTGCCAAAAACAGTGAAATTCTCAACACAAGACATTCATTTTCAGCCATGAACCCTTCTCCACTTGAAATTACAATCACATGAAGACAAGTTGCTTTAAGAAGAGCACATGAGACTCCACGTAGCTCTGTGGCATACATATTTCATATATTACAGGTTGGTATTTAAGAGGCAGCTAAATTCATCCTGGTTATTCGGACCCATCTGTAGTCCAGATAGCCCATAAAGGCTGTTTTTATGAACCTGCACTGCCTGGGAATAAACCACTAGTGGTTGTCCAGTTTACTTACTCCAAAGGGTAAAAGCCCCATTTAGAGCTGTTTTGACTCTGCAGTAAGACTGTGGAGGAAAACCCCCATTTGGGGATTTCCACACTCAGTCTTCAAGCAAGAGGAAAGCATGTTTATGAATAATGGCCACAACAAGTACAGCACCTCTTTGAGGTGCTTTAGCTCATGGTTAAATAGTTGACTCATTGCTAGTGATGTAGAAACCTCAAGGCTATAATCAAAGTGGCACAGGGCTTTCACAGGGTTTTCTGTGAAAGCAAGTGGTATAGGATGACAATCTTTTCTGAAAAGGAGTAAAGACCAACCACATGAGGGGTGAGAAGGAAGAAAAAAAAAAAAAAAAAAAGCTAAGAGGATCCCAGGAAATAATTTACAGTTCTCCTCCAGAGTTAACCCTGGTTTATGTATTTAATTTCTGCTACTTGTCTAATCTGTTCTATACAGTTGGAAGTCAAGAAACTTTGACAGACCTCTCAGGTAATCTGCTCCACTACTTCACTAGTTTTACCATTGGAAAGCTTTTTCCATTGCCTAACCTTGTAGTAATCTGAGAAGTATTTCTTGTCATATCTCCCCCAGACAGAATAAAACATTCACTTTCCTTTGCAAAAGTCTTTCTCATTGACAAAGTTATATTTAAGAGGGATTTTAGGAAGATGTGTCTCAATAGGTCTGCTAGTTTTCTGGCAAGTGTATGTTTTATGTTCTCAAATACAAGTATGTATTACTTAAAGTAACAGTTATCCATTTTAGATATATTTTTTTAATCTATTCCATATACATGCAATAGAAATTAGTTCAAAGTTAGCCTCAGCACAATCATTATTTATCAGGTTATGTCCAAATTAGTTTACCCAAGGGAAATATTCTTTTAACTACCAAGTCAGGAGTAGATACGAATGTAGTCTTTATAGACTATATTAAGTAACCAAGAAAATGAGGTCTAACAGTTAAGAAATTATTGTATTTTCTACATCAATACTCCCACAGCATGTAAACACAAACTCCCCAGTCTCTCAGCATGTCATACTCATCACACAAACACAGTATCCAACCTTCTGTCAAGTCTGTATGCATTAGTGACCAGCAGAATTGCCTGAACTCTACATAGTTTTTCCAGAGAAAGTGGTTGAATTAAACAAAGACAGTTGTTTTTTAAAATCAGAAGGCAGTCAGATATTTCAGAGGTACCATATATTATCACATAAAATGTGTTTGTATCTTACTGGGCAATGATGTGTTTTTGTATGGGTACGCTTATATTCAAAATATTTGTCATCAGTTCTTTAATGATCTAATGTATTTATAGAAGTTCTTCAAACATATCACAGTCAAGATGCAATTATTTTAATTTTAAGGCTATCGTAAAACATTTGGTGTGCTGTTACAGAGAAGCATTATGCAATCAGTGAAAGAGGCTCTTCATCATCCTTAATAAACAAACTTTAATTATTGTAGCCTTACTTAATGTGCAGAAATAACTTACAGGAGCTGTAAAATGTTTTAAGATCCTGTTCATTGCAGGTTAGAGAGATAAACATCTTAGTAGGGTGTACTATCTCAATGATTCCATGCACTGAGGGCTGACAGAATGATTCCGAAATTTTGTTCTGAGGACCTCCAGTAAAGCAATCACAACAGTTTTGCTGTATCAATTTCAGGAATACGTTTTCCCCTGATTTAAGTTGCCTATGATCTAGAAAAGTAGCTGGAAGAAAGTATTGTTTCTTATTGACCACTAATTTATAGAGAAAAGGGTGTTTTCAAAATAAGACATTAGCTGTAGCAAATGCAAGCAATAGTACATCAGTAAAATCCATATAATTTGTTTGTATCACATTTTTTAATGTTTAGATATTAATAATGCTGTTTCACTGAGGTCTTAAAAACACTCAATTTCAGAGCAGATTATTATTTTCTACCTACCCAACAATAAACATTTCAAACATTTGAATATTTCCAGGGTTTTGTGGCATCAGCAGTCACAATATTTAATTGTTTTCTAAATTGAAAGAAGATCATGTTACTCACAGTAAATGAAGCTCTCACTCTGAACAGCTAGTCTGCTTCAGAAATGGGTAGAAAATGTTATTGAATTTGCTGTCATAATCAAGAGATTTACAAGAATGGCTGCAGAGTACTATCGTTTGTTGCTGTTACAGTGCTTCTTTTTGTTGTTCTCTCTAAAAACCTACAGTTTTGTTTGTAGATGCTATTAAAATTATTATTTTTTTCTGATCTATTCCATTTTCCTGCGTTTTTACATCTGACAAGACCCCAACACCCACAAAAAATGTTTTCTCTATGTGCTGATAAGCCTTACCTCCATGCACGTGAACTGCAAAGTAATTTCTCTGCTCAGGAAGAGTGGATAGCATCTCTCATGCAATGCAGAGCATCTCTTCCTACACAGACATGAATGGACATGGGGGAAATGCTACTGTGGTAGTCATGGGCATGATCCACAGAGACTAGTTAAACCAATGACATACCACTGATTTTTCAAAACAGTGTTGTTTCACAATCAGCCTGCACTCTACAGAAGTACTCTACTTGATCAATATATAAGTCTTGAGAAATAGGACTTGTCACCCATAGATCCTGGAAGTTCAAGCATTTAAACATAATCACAGGTTCTACTCTTTTACATAGGCTATAGCTATTTTGGAGACAAAAGTCAATTTCAAACATACTTCGGTGTGGGATCAATGAAGTTTCAGATCCTGTTCATAGAATTGTAGAATCAAGAACCATTTAGGTTGGAAGAGACCTCTAAGATCAGGTCCAGCTGTTAACCCAGCACTGCCAAGTCTACCACTAAAACACGTCCCTAAGCGCCACATTCACATGTCTTTTGAAGACCTTCAGGGATGGTGACTCAGCCATTTCCCTGGGCAGCCTCTTTGAATGCCTCACAACAATTTTAGCTAAGAAATCTTTCCTAATATCCAACCTGAACTTCCTGTGGTGCAATTTGAGGCCATTTTTTGTTCTGTCACTTGTTGCTTGGGAGAAGAGTCTGACCCCCACTCTACAACCTTTTTTGAGGTAGTTGTAGAGAGCAATAAGGTCTCCCTCAAGGAACTTTGTGTCACAAGGAGGGGTACCTGGCCTTCTGGCACTCTCTGACAGAAAAAATAAAATAAAATAAAAATTCCAGAGCAGTAAAACCCTATCTATCTTTTCCAGACTTTCACCTTTGCCCATCCAGATCTTCCATACTCAAACACAAGCCTTCAGAAGACGTCCAGGGAGCCTCCACTCCAGGTCTTCTAAAGGTGTCCTCTCCCTCGTGACTTTTCTGAACTCTTACTCCTTTCTTCTCCTGAGCTCCGAGAGTAATGTTTTTCTCTTTCCAGTTCCATGACTAGATTGTTAAACTCTCATTTTATAACTTCCCTCGGAGCTCAGAAAGTGCCAGCAACACAGTAACTCTTTATGGGCTGGAGGCCTCTGCTATTTATAGGCTGCGAAATGAACATTTCCAGAGAGCCGTGTTATGACTTCTGCACAGAAGTTTCCATGTCATGCCAGAGAGAATTGGCATGCTATCACACTCTAGTGCAACATCCGTCATGAAATACAGAATTGACTTTTGCAATAAAGCATATTATGTTTGCCATTTACATAGTAATTAATATAACTTTTCAGAAGCTTTCCTCCTAGTAGATTTCTTTACTGGGGGCACAGGTACAACACCCAATGCATAGAATAATATAATATTTAATGGGTAAAGTCTGATATCCTCGGTCATGACTTAGTAGCTCTTTCTGTCAAAGACAGATTTTTCTTGTTTTTATCCAAAAACTGTCTCCTCATGCTGATGAGAAGTGTCTTCAGAGAAGACAGTTCACACTGAAGATAGATCCTTAACCTGTAACTAGAGCATGCTTTACCTGGAGTCTCACAGTCAGAATTGTCCCACTCCCACTTACATCAGACATAAATGGAGGAAGGAATGCCCCTGAAAATAAGCAGGGGCTGGTCATGCACTCCCAGTATGTAGCAGGGAAGCACTAGGCTCCTTCTGAGCCCAGATCAGAGCTAGCAAGATCTGCAAGCCCTCCCTTCACTCAGCTCTGACTCTTGTTCAGCTGCGTGTAAGAGGGCTGATCAACCCACTTACCTATGAGGTGTAAATACAACTTGCCTGTCTGTCCCCTGTCATCTGCATGTGAGGGGTCTGCTCGGTGCTCACTGTGCTGAGGACCTCTGTTTACTGTGCTGTTCCTCGTGTAGGAAAATCACATTGGCAGTTAGCACAGTATCTTTTGCTACCAGGTTTGTCTTTCATGCCATCTCTCTGTGACAGAGAAAGCACCACATACCCATGAAACTCGTCTGGCAGTGGCAGTCCTCTGTCCCTGTCTGAGCCCTTCCAGCCAAGTTGTCCTGCTCTGCAATATCGATGCCCTAACTGCTGTCTATACACTGCACTAAGGACACAGGAATTAAAACAAATACCCCACACTCATTTCTGCATAGCAATATTGGATTTTAATGAGTTTTTAATTTTAATTAACTCAAATTTTAATGAGTTTTCTAGAGTGATTTTTGGAAAGGAAGAAAGGAAGAAAGGAAGAAAGGAAAAGAAAGGAAGAAAGGAAGGAAGGAAGGAAGGAAGGAAGGAAGGAAGGAAGGAAGGAAGGAAGGAAGGAAGG
>NC_048895.1:72188364-72248318 GCF_011077185.1 Oxyura jamaicensis | reverse complement strand
ATAGAAAGAAAGAAAGAAAGAAAGAAAGAAAGAAAGAAAGAAAGAAAGAAAGAAAGAAAGAAGAAGAAGAAGAAGAAAGAAAGAAAGAAAGAAAGAAAGAAAGAAAGAAAGAAAGAAAGAAAGAAAGAAAGAAAGAAAGAAAGAAGAAGAAAGAAAGAAAGAAAGAAAGAAAGAAAGAAAGAAAGAAAGAAAGAAAGAAAGAAAGAAAGAAAGAAAGAAAGAAAGAAAGAAAGAAGAAGAAGAAAGAAAGAAAGAAAGAAAGAAAGAAAGAGAAAGAAAGAGAAAGAAAGAAAGAAAGAAAGAAAGAAAGAAAGAAAGAAAGAAAGAAAGAAAGAAAGAAAGAAAGAAAGAAAGAAAGAAAGAAAGAAAGAAGAGGAAAGAGAAAGAAAGAAAGAAAGAAAGAAAAGAAAGAAAGAAAGAAAGAAAGAAAGAAAGAAAGAAAGAAAGAAAGAAAGAAAAAAGAAAAGTACCTGGCCTTTTAATATAAGAATCACGCAGGTTCTAAAGCCTGTATTGGATTATCTTAATCCAACAAAGTTTTAATCTAAAACTTAATTTCTTTATGGACACTTGAAAGTAGAAGTATCTGGATTTATAAAACCTGTTATTAGGAACATTTAGCCAATGTACATCAGGCCTTATGAGTTGAGGTCAGTAACATTTACTGCAAGTAATTATTCACAAGTCTTGTTAATAGAGTTTAAGTCCCAGAGCAACCTTTGTATGAATTCCAGCCCTTCCTAAACAGCGCGTATTTTACTAAATTAAAGACTTTTTATAACTGAATAACCACTCATGCTTATGTAAGCATTTTCAATGGCCCTACACATATTATTTCTGGTATAATTCTTCTAGTTTCAGCACTAGACTTTCCTATGACCACCTTCTAAGCTGAAGGACTCTCTATTATAAGAAAATTTCTCTCCATGAGGTAATGAGGTGTTCTGGACAACACACTTGCTATAACCAGTGTGCCAGGTGCAATACCACCAATATTGTAGAGAGTAGTAATGAATTACCAAGTTTTGACTAACTTCACTAATGTTTTCTTTCTGTTCATTCAATTCTTGTTTCACACCCCTTGTTCTCCCAGGAGCACTGGTCAGTTGATGCACATCTTTGCCCTTATGTTAGAGTGGATATAAAGGTGTTTCCTGACAAAAGGGAGTTGCTGCAGAGGACCCAAGGACATACCTTGTTGTGGACTAAAAGACAACCTCCTCTTCCAAGAGGGCAAGGAGTTGTCTTCTAGCACGAAATGCAGCTGAGGTTTTCTGGAGCTGCCTGGCCTGGAAATGGTGGTGAGAGAGCTCTGCCTGTGGGCAGCAATGACAGCCTTTTAGGGCTCATTGCAAAGGAGTCAGAGAAGTTCACCCTGTTGTGTTTCCTTTTTTTTTTTTTTTTTTTTTTTTTTGCTTCGACATCACAGCTAGTGAGAGACCTACATGATAGTCTCTGCACTGAGCCTATATATTCATTCTAATTTATGTGAATCTGCAGCTGAGGAAATAATTTGTTCCAGCATCCAATATTTAACTATTCCGCTCATAAATATACCACTTTGTAAATCCAGTTTATCTATCCAGAGCTTTTCAGATTCTGGTCATTAAAAATGAATAAATATACACACACCTTTATCCCTGCCTATTCTGCAAAGGTAAAACTTTTGACCAAGAAACCCTGGATTTCAGTGATAATAAGCACTCAGTTCAGTGGTTCTTCCCTTATGCTATGGAGTTGGTGACTGTTCCTGTCTTCTGAGAAATTAAGCCCTAAACATACACACACACCAGCTCCACAGGTGAGTAGAATGGTCTGACACTTGCAGAGCAATCTTCGAAATGCTTGTTCATGGGTTGCACTGCTGAGCATCTACCCCTGAACTAAAGACGTGTAACAAGGTTAAAAGTATAACACACCAATGTATCTTTGAGGCATATGAAGATCTAATCTTTTATGGAAGTCCTCAGTAACTGAGAGGATATATAAAAAGTTAAGACAGATTTGGTATTACTTATTCATCTCCTTCTCTAGGCTTAAAATAAGATTTATAACTACTATACAAATATCTTCCTGACATCTTAGCACATAAGACAAACTATTCTAAGAGAAAAATACATTAAAAATAAGGAAAAAATACAGACATAATCAATCATACTCAACTGTAATTTAATTCTCTTGCACTTTACCTTCTTCTCCCCACCTCAAAATGAAAGGATGACTAAAAATCTCCAACATATTCAGTATCAACAGGAGAAAATTTAGTTCATATTTGACCAATGTACAATCTGCCAGGAAATAAAACCAATGCATATGAACATTGTCATTGAAATTCTAACTAAAAGTTTTCATCCCTTCCTCGCTTGGGCAATTTGGGCTCTCATAGAAAATCCAGCAAAAATATTTCTTCTCCATCAAAAAAAAAAAAATTACTTTTCCAGTGATTCTTTTACTCCTTTCCATATGCACACAAGACAGACAGACTAGGCACTGAGCAGTTTTCCTGAGCAACATCCCCACTATACGACCCTGGGGCAGGAGACTCATTACCTTACTGTCATAATACAGGAAAGCCTCATATTTCAAACAGGCTTTTCAGTAAAAGGGCTGTTCAGAGAAGTACCACAACTATATTTCCAGCCATTCTGATACCAGCTAGGATATGTTGCTTCCACCCAACTCTTCACCCTAAGTACATTCTTCATCTAGGGTTTATGAAGACTGCTGCATACTGAACCCTCTTCTCTCCTACTATTTCTACTTTGGAGACATAACAAGGAAAGAAGGTTGGCAATAGAGACTACTCTAAATGCCTATAGGTTTTTCAAAAGCCCACTGACATGCTATCTCCCTGAAGAAAGTTTCCAATCTCCATCCTTTCAGCTTCCTGCAACCCCATGTCAACTAATAGAATTGCCCATTTTGCGTGGGAACTAAATTTATATCTCAGTCTTCAGCATTTTTTAGCCCGTCTTCTCCTATACTTTCAGTCCCAAAGTGTCATTTAACTTTTGAAACAAAGACATCTTAAAATATGAGACTCCTCTGCAGAAAACTTCAGTCTTTCAAAACAGTTTCAAGCCCCAACAGAATTTAAAACTCTCTGTTAGTAACAAAATATTTAATATCTACCAAATAGCATCAAAGAGCCTCTGTCTGGTCAGGTGCCCCAGAGCTGTGCAGTTTGGAAACCTCCAAGCCCCAGGTACCTGCCAGAGGAACCAGGAAAACAAGCCGTTTGGAGTCAGAAGAGGATTGAGAGGAAATCTGGTTCGTGGGGACCCAAGCACCATGGGCATGTTCATGCCTCTGGGAGTCCTCACCAAACCCAGCCATAGATGTGGAAGAGGCCACTGTTTCCCACGATTTTCTTACCCAAATGCTTTCTCATTCATTTAAAGCATATTTAAGTAATCAAACTCATTATCCCCATCCACACTTTTAATTTGCCAGGACAGATTTTGCAGGAAGGATATTGGAGCACTTGGCCAGGAGCTCAGCTGGGAGGCGGCACATGGCAGAGGAGCTGCAACAGCCCTTTTCATCAAGCACAGTGGTCCTGAGAGAGAATATCTGTTTGCAGCTTCCACTGAATCAGAAGCATCTCCACATAACATTTTAATTTTGACAAAAGTCAATAAATTCTGTTGAGTAGGTGTTATATTGATTTTTTTTTTCCTAACCAGCTGTACAATTGCTAAGAAACTGATGTACTGTCAGACATTTCAGTGACTAAGTAATGAATAATTGGTACTTAATCCAACCAACTGTCACATTAGGCAGTCTCTGAAAGCCTGTTCACAGTAAATACTAGGTTTGAGTGGGGAGTTGCAGGTACAAATATTCCCAAAGGGCATTTCTTGATTCTTTCTTCTTCAACTGTTGTCTCCAAATAAGCTCATCTCTCCTTTATGTACATTGTAGCATTTTAGTTCTGTGACATTTTCAGCCTAGAAAAAGAAATCCCACAAATACTCGCCTGTAGAGCATTCATAGATCTTTATAACCGTAATAAAGGGCTTGATTCTGCCCTGAGAAGCCTATAGGAATAAGGTTATTGTATGATAACAACTGCCTCTCAACTTTCCTCAAAACAAGTTGCATATGCTATGGCAAGACAAACAAGACTATGGGACTTATTCCATAGTTAGTGTTCACAACCATACTTGTGGCATCATTTGAAATCTCCTGAGAAGAGCAAATAGACACAGAATTTGAGTTTTGGATATCTGGATCCTTCAAATTCATTTTCCTATGAATATATCATTTCTTGTATTCCCTTCTTTAGGCCACTAGGGAAAGTTTTCAATGACAAAAACTTTAGTACTATATTAGAATATGAGTCCATATGAGTACCTGAATAACCTCTGCACTCGTGCCTTGCACAAAAGAAGTTAATGTACAGTGATAATAATAATAATAAAAGATCATTTATATCTTTGGTCTTGAATGATCAGCATTTCACATTCATTTAAAATATTTAGGAAAACAAAATCTTCCTTGTATGGAACAAAGAAGTCTTGGCAAGGAAAATTCTTTTCTCCCAACATCTTATCCTGAGACACTCGTCTGAAATGTATATCTAAAGTACCTGTTTAGCTTAGAGAATTAAACTTTCTGTAAGAATGAACAAACCTTGCTACTCACAAATCTTGCTCCACGCACACCTCCACAGCCTGGCTAATTTTGGTGCAAAATGTTTGAAGCAGTTCATTGAAGAAAAGGTTATTAAGGAACAACAAACCCTCATTTCCTTTCAGCTCGCAAGGTAATTAGAGTGGCAAAGCAGTTACAGTGTTAATTTATTCTTGGCAGATGAATTAAGTGCTTCTTTGCAGACACCGGAGGAATGACTCACGTCATTAACAGACAACCTCATTAACAACAGTCTTTCCCCTTCACCCCCCTCCTACCTTCTTTTCCCCTGGGCACAATACTAGGACTGGAAGGTGTGCTTTGCTGTGTCTCACAGTGTTTTCAGGCATGGTCTCTATATCCTATTTCTAGTCCCAGGGTCCATGCCCAGCAAAATTTAGGAGCGCCTTCTGCTCCAGGAGCAACCAATCGGCTCTGGCAGGAGCCTGGCCAGGACCTTTATCACTTCATCGTTTTTCATGATAAGCTATATATCAGCAAGACCTCCTATGCCACAGTGCAAGTCTGCCAGGAATGTTATTAGGATCAGATTTTTAGGTGTTTTTACACAAAACACAGCTAGGAAAGTTTCCTATAGACCAAAATTAGAGGACTTTGCCCTTCAAGCAGCCATTCACACAAGCAGCCCCTTACCTGCAAGCTTCATCAATGGCACTATTCACGTGAGATTTTTATGGTTTACGGGATTAGACACTGTATGTAATGTCTCGGGCTGAGACACAGCCACACACCCCGTGTACAACTGAAACCCAGCCACACAGCACGGCCTTCTGCCCCCTCTCCATCAACAGCAGAGGGATTCTGAAGTGCAAATATGAAAAAATAAAAACGTGAATGGAAGTTGCCTTTTAAATCCTCGGTTTCGTCATCACTCAGAAAAACCAAACTGCTCCTGAGGTGTGTGCAAGCTCCCTTTAAGCCCACCACGATGAATTCAGCCTTCACACAGGCCTGCATTGTAAGCTGTGGTAAATAAATTACTGCTAGCTGTACATAACTGGTGAATTCATTCTCTAGCCTTGCCAACATGACATGTTTCAACAAGCTTGCATTCAGTTTTAAAAGGTATCGTGTTAATATGTTTGTATACATTTTTTGTACACAATTCCCAGCAGAGACAGGGACTTTTTTAAGGACTTCCGTTACTGTAGATGCCAGTTTCTCTTTGTCACAGGACCCCTACCTTTGGGCTCAGTTAAATAAGCCTCTTGCCACATCAGGAAAATTTCAGGTTCTGTTGTTTTTTAGGTTAAACAATATGCCACAGCAACGCTAAATAGCACCCATTATGCTGGCTCATGTCTGTCCCATGGTATGCATGATTCAGGCGCTCAGCTGAATTAACAGGGAGCATGAAGGAGGCCCTTGTACCTTAACTCTCTGCAGCCTCGTGGAAAGAAGACTGTTCAGGCCCATGTTTCACTTGTGACACTACCATGGAATAAAGATTATTAATCTGCAAATTAAAATTATGGCTACCGTGTCTCTTAAGGGAGTGTTCACCTCATCTGCTCTTAGACAAGATTCTGCAACAAAAATACCACAGCAGGCTTTGTAGCAGGCTGCAGTGGTGACCGTGCCTTGGCTGTGACAACGAACAAGATACATCTACCCATCTGGTCCACAGTTCTGGTCACACCTTGGTACTTCTCAGTGAGTGGTTCAGTACGCAGACATCCTGTTCCTTCAGCAATGGTGTAGCATCACCAGGAGGAAATAAGGAGCTGGGAAAGGAAGAAGGGCTGTCTTCCAGGACATCAACCAGGTTAACTGTCTTCCAAAATGGGATGGGACCTGGATACCAGGTAGCAGATACCCTACTTTTGACACCTAACTGTGCCTCTAAATTCTGGTTCCATATACTTTGAAGTATAATGTACCCCAAACCTTAGTTCCTTCACAACCATAACTTGACTGCTAGCCCAGATCATGTGTGATTTTTTTTTTCTCATTAGCATCAACAAGAGAATTGCAAGAAATGAGAAAAGAAATGGCACTGATTACAATGAGCTACAGTGTACTTAAAAAAAATAAATTAATTAAATTAGGCACCAGGCTCCAAAAACATTCACTGTCATTTGGCATAAAGCCAGCACCAGATCAGGCTGGGGTAATAGGATGACTGATTGCACTGGGATTAGGGCTAAGTTTAGAGTTAGCATTTAGGAAAGCAGGGAGTGAAGAGTTTGCTTTCTGTTAAGGAGGAAGTGATTTGAATAGTCTATGGAGTGGGAGGTTTAACTTCATCTTTTAGGCTGAACAAGGATTAGAGTTACCAACAGTAGAGTCCAAAGTTTACAGCCAGATCTTGGAAAACTCAAGCACTAAAGTAAGACTGGTTTGTGAGCGCTACAGCTTAGCTCAGGTGTGAGTAGGGCTCATTTGCCTGTCAGGGTAGCAAGAGGTAAGAGGGGCTGGACAGCAGGGACATGGACAGCTAGGACAAGGAGAAAACTTATTGTTCATAGGAGGGATACAGCTAATAAATCAGGGAAGGTTCAAATGTAGAGCATGGAAGGTGGAGGAACTAGGTGTACTGCCTGCTGGCCTAATATAGCAGCATTACCGGGGTGGAGAATGTCTTACATTTGTGTTGGTCCAGGTGGGGGTTACTGGAGTATATCAAAGAATATTACTGTGAGAGTCTACTTTTTAAATCAGAGCCCTTCCATGTTCTGAAAGTTAATCCTCTGCACACAGCTTTGGTGCATGTAAATAGACTCCTTTCAGACAAAACAAATGTGAAAAATCCCCTGCCAGTGTACATCAGGTGTCCTCCCACCCCTTGTGGGGACATGTGAGTCTGTTGCCGTCTGGCCAACGCACCAAAATCTGCAGGACAGTCTGTACCTAGAGGTTCCTAAAGAAGACTTTGCATTACATAACAAGCTGCAAAGGGAGGCATTGTTATTCAGATAGTATTATGGGTCTCAAAACAACCTGGCCAGATAAACTGTTATGCAAGGACCTGAGAAAAACCTGACCTTGTAACTGAAAGTCTTGCTTGTGTTTAACCTAGCTCTGTAAGAACTTAAACTGGATGGAGGCAGTTTGGTGACTGTAACAAGTAAAAAGAAAAGCCAAGTAAGAGTCAAACACCTGTAGTAGATGTGATAAAACCTGTGACAGGATGCAAAAAAGCAGTTTAATATAGCACATAGGAGCACGTAAAGAGTGATTGATAGGGAGAGCTGAGTGGAGAAGAAAACTAAAGAGAGAAGATCACGAACAAAAAAATCGAGGAGCATTGCCAGGACCTGAGAAACCACACAAGAATCTGGGATGCTCTATGGTGATGTGTAATATCTTACCAAGTCTCATTTAACTACAGTTTTCCTTATTTGTAATAGACACAAAGTTAATCTAATATATCTCATAGTTGTTGATAAAGAATTTACACTTTAGCTGACCAGTGACTGTGTGTCACTGTATTTGCACTTTGTTGTGTGATGGTAGACCACAACAGTTATTCCTCCACTGCAGGGATGCTTGTCACCTCCCCACATAGCTGTCAACTCTTCCCTTGGCTGGTGGGCCCAGATGGTGAGCCATGGAGGCTGCAGCATTCATGGAGACTGGTTCTTGCTGCTCTGCCTACCCCAGGCCAGACAGTGGATCTTGTGAAAAGCACCGGTACTTCCTGACAACTCAAGGAAAATAAATGCTTTGATGAGTTCCTATTCATTTTGCACTCTCACTACCCAGAGGCAGAGAATCTGGGGAATAGCTTCAGGGACTTCTACCACAACTTTGTCAAGAGAGGATTTGCTTACCCCTCTGGTTCAACAGACACTCACTGTAAGAGTCAGTGGCTATGAGGTTTCATGGGGAAATAGCAACTCTGTAGCATAGACATACATATCAAGATTTTATCCAGTAAATGTGCAATTGTAACACCAGCAAGAAGCCTTGCCTGTGGCCTTTGCAGAAGTTTTGTACCCCTTGCTTGTCATACTATATCTCTAGGAGAATGGGATTCCACTAGTCCAAGCTCCCCTGCTGGGCCCAGATTGTCCATCTGGCCAGCAGAAAAGCAGCCATGGCCACAAAGACTCCTGGGAACTCACTATCCATGTCTTCTTCTTGAAGGAAAAGCAATATCCAGAAGGTCTGGAAACCATTCATTAGGGGTGTTCTCCTGGATCAGATGCTGTATTTATAGGATTAAGCCTACCGCTCTCCCACAAAATGTCTTTGGCCAAAGACCAGACTCAAAGGTGGAACAGCAACCTTGCTGTCACTTGTAGGGCAGGAAGAAAATGAGCCAGAACAGAGGTATGGCATGAACATTTGCAGTAGTGGAGGTGAGGCTCGTTTCTGCATGGTTCACTGATGTGGAAAGCAAATGTGGTCAGGAGAAGGAAGGAAAAACGTATATGTTTTTTTGCTGGTGCAGGTAGATATTTCTGGGATATATTTAGTTCCATGGTTAGAACTGGTGCTGGAGATAGGGTTGCAAAGAACAGACAGCTGAAGGTCAAAGTAAAATGCAAGGCCCTGTGAACTGGAACAAGGGTCAATGCTGAAATTAAATTGTTCTTGCTGTGATAGGGATCTCTCCAGCTGCAGGTAAACCCAGCTTCAGGATGGGCTTAGATCTGAGGCTCTGGACTGGAAAGAACAAATTCCTAGGATATTTGCTAGGTCCAACTTGGACCTAGCTTCTGAAATGCTAGTGAAGAAAGTTTAGTGTAGTGGTTAGGGTTACAATTACTGAAAGCAGGAACAGCTTTTTCACGGATCTGTCATTTGCAGAGGGGTGGGATAGAGATTCATGTCGAAAAAAATAAACCAGTTTAAGCCTAAAAATGGCAAGTCCATCCTGGAAGCTAGACTTATTTTTACATTTCTTGGACAATTTTTACATCTAAGAATAAGACTGGAGAGAGGATGAGGGTTATGGAAAAGGGACTAGGTGTAGGATTCAATGACAGAGGACGAGATTTAGGGCCATGGGAGGGAATAAGTTTCCCTGTTAATCTAAATTTGAGGGAGAACTAAAGGGAAGAGGCAGTTCTGGGCTCTATAACTAAGTCAAGATTCAACTGAAGAGTTAGTTTGATTTACAGATCCTGAAATGCCTGTGGACTGGAATGCTACCAATAGGAAAGCATATCCTTTCTTCTTGTTTGGATAAGCTGTTTATTATTATTAAGCCTGTGGCTAGGGTTGAGGTTATGGTTACAGTTAGGGTTGGGTTATAGAGACTGAAGGATTCAGTTTATACTTGGTCTTGGCAAGTCTAATGGATTAGGATGAGGGCTGGTGCCAAAAGGAAGCAAACTCCTTATGAATGCGTCTGCTTCTGGGAGATGGTTCTTGGTATGACTGGCATTAGGGGTGTGGGTAGCATGTGGCTACTGGACAACAAGGATGGGGAAACAATTCCTCTGCCGTTCATTCTAGATTAGAGTGTTTTAGAAGATGCGTTGACAAGACTTTGTCTTAGGCTAGTCCTATATACTAAATATATATAGTCCTACATACTAAAACTTCATCTGTATTCCCAGCCATGAATTTAGGAACAGGCTTAACACAGAGAAAACAAACTGGAAAAATCAAACTGTAAGTTATTCTTCCCTTCTAGCAATGGCCTTCATTATAAGTGATCAAACCTTGAAGTCTGTAGAAATATTTCTTCATCCTGCTGTTAATAATGAATTAACTTGAATTAATGAATTAATTAAATGCTGTTAATAAAGAAGTGGACCAAGTGCTCCACTTCTTGCATGGCCCTTCATCTTAGACTTTGAGTCTGCATGAACTTGTATAGTTATAGACTATAGACTGTAGACTATAACTTTGTATAGCTATAGACTGGGTTATGCATCTACAACATTGATACCTGCCTGACCCCTAGACCATCGCACCTTTAAGGACTAAAATAGTAAAACCAGTATTTCAGGCTCTGCTGTTCCCAACCCCAAAATTGATTGTATCTTTGAAACTCTTTTGCAGGCTGTGGAGAAGCACAGAGTATTCTTGCCTTCTGGCACAAGCCTGTGTCTTAATCCACAGTGCCTTCTGTATGGTACCTTTAAATGCCACTCTTCTGGCCCTGCCTTCAGTTGCACTAACCTGATGTCTGGCCACAGTTAGGAGTCCCGAGATACTATCACAACTGGAAGGAATGAGCTTTTCCTTTCTGTCCACCAGTTCCAACCTTAAACTGCTGTATAGACACCTACTTCCCATCAGGCCCTGCTAACCATTGGCCCCACCTTAGCTGTAGGCCACAGAAAGGCAGAAAATCAGCTTGCCTTATGAAACCAGCCTATAACCCAGGACACAGCGATATCTCTGCTACAGCTAAATGTCTAACTGTTGCAGCTGTCCATCGCCTTAAGGAGAAGCTGAACTTTGTTCCCAAACTTAGCTATAACCCCTGCAACTGCTGTTGGAGCCCCACACTAGCCTCCCTCCAAAAGCCAGTTTGGCCATCTAGAGTTTGTTGCTCTGACTGATTTGAACAGTAAATGAAGCCAAAGAGTAGCCTTAACTACATCCCAAGTGAACCCTACTCCACAGAGCACTCTATATTATTAATCTGTCTCTTCATGCACCATACCTCATGTCTAAACATGAGTATCTGGCAAGGCCCAGTCATAAAATTAACTCTTCAGCATTCATCTTCCAAACCTGAAAGTTGCTCTCATTTCCAACCCTGGTACTAACTAAAGTTCAGTGACTGCTGGAGTCTTCAGAAGAGTATTTTAGTATTTGTTGCCTCCTAGAAACAGGCGTAAGTGCCTCACTTGCAGGCCTTGCAGAGTCTCATGGTAGAAGCAGACTATACTGTCTCAGATGTTCAGAGTTATAGGATGGTGGCATCTTTGGAGCATGAAGACCCTATGATCTAGTTTATATGAGCCAGCAGATTCTCATCTGCACCAAAACTAAGAATAAATTTGTGATTCTGTCTCAGCATGACCTTCAGCCACAGGTCAGTAATTTTTGCTGGATAAGTAAAAAAGTTGAGCATTCAGTACTTCATATCTAAAAACCTCAAACTTAATACTAGTGTTAATATAGCCAAAGATGTCTCACAAAAGACACATCCCAAATGAGGCATCTGAAAAATAACTTAAGTTTCTCAGGGGGATGGTATGGAGCAGAAGTTATGTCCAAGCAAACAAAACTCAACACAGCTCCCTACTAGAGCAGTCTTAGTGTTTGAGGGAAAAGGGGAGTTGCAGGGTTTCATAAACTGGTTTTTCTTCTCTTGGTTTTGCAGTGCAAATAAGGACAGCATCACAGGTTGTTTCAGTCGTAGTAACTTTTAGGCAGTGTAAAATCACTGATAATGGGAGACATTTCACTTTAGTTCTGATGTAGATAATTGTACTGCAGATGTCTAGACACTCTGGGATTCCTTTACATCTGATGGAGGAAAATGGGTGGTTTGAAGGAACAGTTCCTCTAAGTTAAATTTAGAAATCTACTCTAAGATGACAAGAATCTTACACATCATGAATTTTATTCATCCACAACTCTATCTCTGTCAGCTACAAAGACAGCTGAAGGTGAGTAGCTCTGATGTAGACATCTACATTTAGTAGATAAATATTTTAAACTTGCATACTAACCTGCAAGATCAGGATCTTGAATAATCAGCAAATTTCCATATACGCTGCTTTTATGGCATCATGATTTATAGCCTTGTGAAAAAGGACTTTCAAGGGCATGACATAACATGGGATTTCTTTTATCAATTGCAAGGAACAGTTTTTTATTACCTCCATTTCAGAATTAATTCCATCTATGATACAAGAGAATCCACTATAATTACATATTTGTGATAATTACAAAAAATAAGTTTAGGTCTGCTGATCAGGTAGCAAAGACTGACCTAGAGAAGCTGAAAGTCAGCAGAGCAGTGACAGTTTGCAGTATATGAGCATATGAGCATTTGTCCTGGGATCCTTTCCATCCACCTCACAAGAACTAGAGGAATGATACTGGAAGATCCCACCATCTGGAGTGACAACATTTAATAAAGTCACCAGTGGGGAATGCTTCAAAACAAATAGTCTAGCTTCTGAGAACCATAAAAATGCTCCTCTGCATTTTACTAGGGTTTAGTCACCTGCTGTATATAATACATACTTCTTACATACTATATTTAATGCTGGAAAGAGCCATCTTGTATTCAATACATGAAGACAGCTGGAGTTGTTCAGCCTGGAGAAGAAAAGGCTCATGAAGTGGAGACCTCATTGCAGCCATCCAGTACCTAAAGGGGGCCTACAGGAAAGCTGGGCAGGGACTCTTTGTCAAGGAGTGCAGTGACAGGACAAGGGGTAATGGCTTTAAACTAAAAGAGGGTAGATTTAGATTAGATATAAGGAAGAAATTCTTCACTCAGAAGGTGGTGAGGCACTGGCACAGGCTGCCCAGAGAAGCTGTGGATGCCCCATCCTTGGAAGTGTTTGAGGCCAGACTGGATGGGGCTTTGGGCAACCTGGTCTGGTGGGAGGTGTCCCTGCCCATGGCAGGGGGTTGGAAACAGATGGTCTTAAGGCCCTTTCCAACTCAAACCATTCTGTGTTTCTATGATGTGCAACCCTAGGATCAGGGCTTCTTAGCTGATACTTAGAAAGAGAGATACATTTTTCTAATGCTCATTGTTTCCCAGCCATGGTTAGTTAGACAATGAGATTCAAAATGTGTATGACAAGAACACTGACCTCCCCTTCTTCCACAGTGTCTGATTAAGGGATATGCAGCTGTAAGAGTGATTGGTTTCTAAGTATAAACTTGGTGCCCATTCATCTGCTATGGGCCAAGCAGGAGGTTGATTCACAGTGATACATTTATGTCATGTAGTGATATTTCAATTCATATTACTAAATACATTTAGTTTCTCTCTTAATAAAAAACTAATATAACCAACTGTATTTTCACTTAGTTTTTAGTGCACTGCCATAGCTTTTTTCTTCCTTAACTGTCAGTTAAAAATCCATACATATCAACTATGACATTAAAATTGTCATACATGATACTCCAAGCTATACTAGCTAGCTTCCTGAATATTGAAAGGGGGGAAGGGAGGGAAGTAGTTGTCCATCGCTGGACCTGAGAGTCACACTCCATTTATTTTCCAGGAAGCAGAATTAACTCCATCTGAATATTTCAAAACACTACCCATGAAATCAGTGCTAAGACTGTAAGAGTTGTTACATTGCAGCTTTACGAGACGTGATCAGGCTGGCTGGCTCAGGTGCTGCATACAAAGTACCTGAAGTAGTATTGAGCACAGCACAGGCTGCAAACCCTTCTTAGACCAGGAACAAATGCTCTTAATTCAATACTGTGCTGCCACAGTTACACTATCTGCTAGGCCCAATTAGCTAGCCTAAAGTTATATTTATCTAATTTCTGCCTTCCTATCACAGTCTTCTCATCTCTTTTTCCTGGTTTAAATGGATTAAATGAAGAAAAGATGAACTAAAAGAATGGAACTGTCCATGCACTTCTAAATCACAGCCAATATTTATTGAGGAACTGTTGTCCTATATTAAAAGCACACATGATGTTCCCTGCAGGAGAAAAATCGATCTATTAATAAGAAGTTTAAAGTGCCCTTGGAGATGAGGTGTGCTTCTCCTTGTTTGCTACATGCAAGAGATCTTGTCTGGCTGATAATAAGTAGGAGACATTTCTTTTTCCAACTCCTCTATAATCTAACCTCAAAATATCCTCTGTAGACAGGTGGAGACACAGCCTCTTTGACTTCAGACAACGTGTGGAATATAGTACAGAGCTTGTCAACCTGAAAACCAGCCAGCTTTTTTTTTTGTTTTTTAAAGATTGCCATAGGGAATATAAGAGTTCAGGTAATTACTTTAAAATCACTCCAAGGTAAACAAGGTTAAACTAAAAGCAAATAAAAGTACTTGTCTACAAAATTTAAGCTAAAAATAGCAGTGGCTATATTTGCAGAGGCAAATAAACAAGTACAAAAAGGGTGTGTGTGTGTGTTTGTATTTCCTCCTTGGGTCTGGGTTATACTCAAGGACACCAAGCTCTCCTAGAGCTGTTGGGCAGCAATCAGTGATAGGTGAGAAAGGAGGCGGGGGCACTTCCTCTATGGGCCAGTGAATGGCAAAATGGAAACAAGGAGAGGAAAAAGCCTTGAATACAAACAGCTGTCAAAGGTTTGGGCTGTGGAGGAAAATCACGTTTTTGCTTCTACAAATGTAGCTTGAGCAATGAATGGAAAGTAGTCCTCAGACAGAGTTGCTGTGGATCATCCTCCAGATCATCTACCATATTGTATAGCCTGTGAGCTGTCTTTAGAGTTAGGACTAAGTACACTAAGGTTTTACACTAGTTACTCAAAGGCACCAGGATTTTACCACATGTGCCCAAGACCCATTAGCAATCATTTTCCTATTCTATTATATGCATGATGGAAATGGAATTGCGATATTCAGGTCTATTCATATTACCAAACAATGTGATTCAGATCAAGTCCTGACATAGCAGAATATTTCATTCTCCAAGGCAAAGTTTAACAAATGTTTATTGACAACATATTGATTACAATTTTCAGGGCAAGTCCTGGCTACAGATTTACCTAGATTTTAGCAGGGTTTCTTTGTCTCATCACTTGGCAAAGAAATCTCCAAGTTAATGCTGCCATCTAAAAAGATGTCTTCCACTAAACCCCCATGCAACCAACTTTCAACAGGCTTGGCAGTCATGTTATGTACTTCCTTTCATGTGAAATTATTTCCCCAACTTTACTATTAGTTTTATCATAGCTATCCAGCTAGGTCTTTTTAAAGTTTCATTTTAATAAGAAAACAATTTGGTATGTAGTGTCATTCTCAAATTCCAGAAGTCTTATCAACTTTTATTAATACAATTCATGGACCCAGGGGCATTTCATGATTAGAAAGAAGACATCTGACTGCAGAGACAGTTTCTCCATTTCTCCTTTCTTACAAAAACTTTTGGGTGTTGATAGAGAAAAAGCAATGCTGAGAGGCAAAGTGACAAAATGCCATTATAAATTGGAAATCACATTCACTTTCAAGAGAATACAGCCTTTAAACTTTAGATTCCAATTTACAATTCCTTATGATTTTGTTATTTTAATTATGCTCTATGCTGTATTCTCTTGAAGTATAAAAACTAAAACTATTGAAATCTGTGGAAATTTTAACAACATACATTAGTGTTTTTATTTATTTATTTATTTATTTATTTTTCCCGTGTACTACTGCATTCCCATTTAAGTGCAAGTTTTAAACAAAAATGCACTGGAAGTGAAATACAGCTGAGCATTCACCCTTAAAGATGGAACAGAACTGCTTATAGATAATTTAAAAGTGCAATCATATTATGTTTAGCTTTCTCAGGACTTATCAGAGAGATGCCAGCTAGTTTGCACCAACTATTTCAAAGTAATTTAATACATAATGCATTCTAAACATGTAATGCAGTGTGTGGGAAAACTGACAATTCTATATTGAGTTACTATATAAAGAAGGAGGAAAAAAGTTTTGAAAACTGCCTGTCAAGACATCTATTCCAGAGGCCTATGCCAATGCTGAACTGAAAAATGAGAAGCATCAATGGCATGTTCTTAAGATGTGATTTAGAATGTAGGAAGTGATGGTAAGTGGTGGAAGCAATTTGCTTCCATTAATGTTGCTAATAATTTTTTTTTAAGACACGTGATGTATTGACTTTTATTGTTAGCTTGAGAATATTTTATTGAAAAAAAAGCCTTCTACAGTCATGGGAGAGCATAGAGTAAGGCGTATAAAGTAGCAGTTCTTTAAACAGAGTGGAGTCAAATGATAGCAGAGTATTTCTGTGCTCAGTTTGTGACTTATTTATACTAAGATTACCAGGGGGATAAGAGCAGGGGAGGCATCAGAAGAGATTTTCACGGTCATGTACATTGCACATAAAGCTATCCTCCTAACCAACCTCAACATGGGTCATACTCTCTGAGAGAGCTTTCACTGTTACTCCAAAGAGATGGGTTGACAGAAATTTTTCAACACATAGAAAAAAAATAGCAGTGTTTCTGTATCATCAAGGAAAAATAGAAAGTCCTACAGTATTTCCCACCCCATCCTCATCTGATGTCTTTGGTGGTCCTGATGATGGCAATGACAATGAAGAAGATTCCTTCACACTACCTGAACAAGTATCCAGAAAGTGACTGGAATAAGTTGTCAAAGCCATAAATATGCAACTCTGAAATAAATATCAATGGGAATATGTCTGCCTTTCTGTGGCAAACACAAGAACTGACCTCTAGGAAATGACAGGTGGGTAAGAGCTTTGAACGAAGTGACTGGTGGCTATGATGAGCGCAGCACTCCATGGTAAGCCCTGATGCAGAGAGCTAAATTTGGCATTGACTATGCTGTTTATTATGTAAGAAAGAATGCAAGTCAGCAGATAAGATGCCAAGGTACAGGGAAACAAGCAAACCTGGACCCATTCCTATTTCTTACTGTGAGCAAGACCTTCAACCTTTGTGCCACAGCTTCTTTTTGCATAAAAATGAACAGATAAAAAAAAAAAAACAAAAAAAAACTGCCCAACCAAACAACCCACAAACCTCCTCTTATATGATTTTATTAAAAAATGAGAGATCTACATAGGATCTTTGCAAGCACCTCAGGAGAGAGTTTCAGCAATGATCTAATATAAACCATTGAATAAACACAGAAAAACAGACAAAAGTATGTCTCAAATGGTATCTGTAACACAAGCTGATGTTCCAGCACAGGCTGTGACTATTATTTGCAGATAACAGCTCTGCAACAAGCTTCAAAACCTCCATTATCAGTTGTTTTCTGCAATCTTTCTGGATTGCTGAAAGTTATGCAGATGTTCCTAGTGAAATCTTTGTCTGTATATGAAGACACCAATGGAGAAAAACCATGGTTTTCACCAGGTTATGTCTTTCATTTCCAGTTGCAATTTTTTTTTCAGTTGAGTTTACACCCTTCTTTAAGGTTTCTAAGAAACAGATATCCCTGAGGAAGCTTTAAATGAGTGTCTTTAGGTACTGAACCAAGTATACAGTTTGGTGTAGCGTTCAGCTTGGTGTAGCATGTGTGTATAGTGAATCACTGGCAAGCACATGCCGAAGGCAGTGAAGGCAGAACTTCATGTTGTTGCATTCAGATAGTGTCTGATGAAATGAAAACTCATATTTAGGACTGAACCTTCAAAAATTTTACCGTGGCTGTAGCAGGCTGCTCCACAGCAAGCATTCAGACGTGTCATATGATGGCACTTAAGTAATAAGTCTAGCTTATAGACTTAAGTATTGCTTGCTATATCTCCAAATTGTTTCAGTGTAAACATGGGTCTGAGGTTATTTTTTTAAAAGACTACTGAATCTTTTGTTCTTTCACACCTGAAGATGCAAAAAGGTAACTCACCACAGACTTGTAAGAGGAAAAACAATTTCCATCTTAAAGTCTTTCCTTATTCAACTTCACATCTTACCTTCTTGTACACTTTTCCAGAAGCTATTTATCACCTGGATTTACATGTTATATACTCTTATCTTAAGCATGCCCAGATACCCCATTCAAGGGCTCCTGGCTTCTTGCTTTTTTTTTTTTTTTTTTTTTTTTTTAAACTTTCCCTTTTTTCCCTTTTAAGGGCTCCTGGTTTTTTTTTTTTTTTTTTTTTTTTTTTTTTTTTTCAACTTTGCATTTTTTTTCTTCTAGAGCTTATCCAACTGCATTTTGAACAAATTTCTGACTTCCATTATATTCTGTGTCAGAAGTCTCATGGCTCGTTTTTGTGTTTCCTAAAAATGATTTGGTTTGTTTGTTTGGAATATGTTGTTTGCTGGTTTCTTTTGAGGACTCCTACCTTCTACGCTGTAAGACACAATAAGCAATTTTTCGTTAACCTTCTTCCTCATACCCTCTAGCAACATTACAGACAGCTTTCAGACCCTCCCTCAGATGTCTAATTTCCAGGCTGAAAGGGCACATCTATTTAGTCATTTCTCGTTTGGTTTCCGGTTTTCACTCCCTCTTCTCTGCATTTTCCAGTTCTGTTATACATTTTCAGAGAGCTGGGACAGGTTTCATGATGCTGAAGCAACAGAGCAGTATGCAACAACATAACAACAACAACAAAAATCTGTTTAGTTCTCCTTTGCTAAGTTTCCTAGCACTGTCCACATAACCCTAATGTCTCATTTCTGCATGAAAAATGGAGCAGCTTACAATCCAACATGGTAAAATTAGAATTGTATTTTGCCCTCATTTAACATTTATCTACGTGGAATTTCACCTGCTGTTTTATCACCCAGTATTAGCTTGCATCCTGGCTTGCATTAGAAACAGCGTGGCCAGCAGGTCCAGGGAAGTGATTGTCCCCCTGTACTCAGCTCTGGTGAGGCCGCACCTCGAGTACTGTGTTCAGTTTTGGGCCCCTCGCTACAAGAAGGACATGGAGGTGCTCGAGCGAGTCCAGAGAAGGGCAACGAAGCTGGTGAAGGGTCTGGAGAACAAGTCTTACAAGGAGCAGCTGAGGGAGCTGGGACTGTTTAGCCTGGAGAAGAGGAGGCTCAGGGGTGACCTTATTGCACTCTAAGGGTACTTGAAGGGAGGCTGTAGCGAGGTGGGGTTGGTCTATTCTCCCACGTGCCTGGTGACAGGACGAGGGGGAATGGGTTAAAGTTGCGCCAGGGGAGGTTTAGGTTGGATATTAGGAAGAACTTCTTTACTGAACGGGTTGTTAGTCACTGGAGTAGGCTGCCCAGGGAAGTGGTTGAGTCACCATCCCTGGAGGTCTTTAAAAGACGTTTAGATGTAGAGCTTAGGGATATGGTTTAGTGGAGGACTTGTTAGTGTTAGGTCAGAGGTTGGACTCGGTGATCTTGGAGGTCTCTTCCAACCTAGACTATTCTGTGATTCTGTGATTCTGTGATTAGCAGATTCTTCACATCTTGTTCCCTACCTTTATTATCCTGAATATCTTACCACCAGTTTGTTCATTGTCTGCCTGTTCAACCCCTTTGGTGGCATTGAACCCCAGTCCTCCCCAGCACGAAGTCATATTAGGCTCTGTAGGCTGATATTCTTCCACTGGGAGAACTCTCCATGACTCATAACTACTTTTCAGTCCTCATTTAACTAGTTACATATTTGTGAGGATGAATATCCATAGCAGCCTACTTTCTTTAAGATCCTTGTTGCATGCCTTTTGATAGCTGAAGCAGGCTTTGTCAGCTGGATCTCCTGTATCAATGTCCCTGCTGACCTCTTCAAAAAAAAAAAAAAAAAAAAAAAAAAAAAAAAAAAAAAAAACCTGATGCATTTGTAAGAAATAAGCTCTTGCAGTGTTTGCTCTTCTCCAATATATCATATTTACCCATGCAGATGCAGACACCAACTTTTCCTCAGTGCAATTCCTAGTGACTGGTTTGGTACAGACACAGCAGATGTATTTATCCACAGATTACCAGGTCTCCTCTGAAATACATTCAAAAACCGGTATCATAATAGTAACCTTCCATTATTCACGTACCAGTGAGTTTATAAATTGGAAGCCATTAATTTCTGAGTTTCTTTAGAAAACATGATGAACTATTGATAACAGTAAGCTTCCAAGCCCCTAACACTTGGACATTTCAGAGGAATTTGAAGTTTTTGCTCAGTGCCTTACAAAATATCATTTCTATCAGTGCAGATAACTTTCATTAGGTATTCTTCACCTTCTGCCACTTCCACATTGGACTCTTGCAAGCTCCTATTCAACCCAAGTATTTTCTCTAAGAAATCCATCTGCATTAGATGTACCTGAGCACTGATACTTCTGTCTTGTGCTGCCACATGCTTCTAGTTCCTTTTCTGTTTTCCTTGTTTGTTGGCCAAAGTCAATTAAAACACTAAGAACCATTTAGTGTTAGTGAAAACTGCCAGGCTAAGAACACTCATAATATTTATCCAAAAACAAAGACTGCATGGGCCGCACTGGTAAAGCACAATTTAGCCTTGACCTGAAGGAACCTGGAGTGTAAAGTGAAATCCATCAAGAGATTTTGAAAGCCAGTAGGGAACACTGTAAGGATCAAGTCAGACTTCTCACATAAGTCAAGCCAACAGAGTTTCTGTTTCACTGCAACCTTTTAATCTTCATTGCTGCATTTGAATCCCGCTTTGCAATGCCAAGATCATGCCAATCAATCTGAACCTCCCATTCTGTGTAAGTACTTGCTCTGATTCAGCAGTCACTCATATCAGTGGGACCATGTATTTTGCCATGTAAAAGACAGACATTGCGGCACTTTTTTTTAAAGAACTCTCTCTCAGACCTACTTCTCATTTCCTAATCCCTGAGAATATTTTGTATTCTGGGTTTATGGATGTTGCAGCCTTAGACTGAAGCGCAACGTGCAATTATAGTAAGACCAGTGAAGCTGGCATCCCTACAGAGCAGCAGAAAGCATGCACAGACTAGTTGGCCCAAACTAGACCCACACTTCTCATCCCCTGGATTTATGTGATCTCCCCCTTCCAAGGTTCAAACTGGCTAGCTGCTTCTATAAGCTCTGTACACTGCTCCAGATCAATAGGACTGGATTCTGAAAATCCCATTAGAGAAAAGCAAATGTCAACAACAGAATTAGAACCCTTTCATTTCTCCCTGGAAAATAGAAAACAAACATTGTAAATTGCCCATCAATTACTCAAATGCAAATGCTTGAAGTTCTTTTCCCCTCTGCAATTATAAAAGTTGTTCTATGCAATAAAAGGTTATTAAGGCAATACTTAATGGCCTTATTCATAATTCTAAGCCAGCTTCATTTAAAATTTAAACCTACCAGACTGTTTGAATGTAAATTGTGATGCTCTAGAGTATAAAAAAATGTGATAACACCATAAATTTCAAGTATTTTCAGACATGTCAATTCCCATCATTTTTGTTACATCAGCTTTACCGCTCACTCCCTCTCTCTCAATTAGATCATTCAATATTCTTCTAGCAGAGCTCTCTGTGTGTTTTTTCCATTCTTGGTTGAATAACTCTCCAAATACTACCATGGGGGAGGGGAGGAAGCTGCCTTTCCTGGAATCTGCTTACTTATCAGTATGGGTGTCTAAATGGTCTCAGAGCAAAATCTGATGCTATCAGGCCATTACGTGATAGGTTCCTGAAATCATTAGGCAAAGCCTGGCCACAGTTCTGCATTCACAGAGGTGGTCAGCTCGGCAGCCACTCTCAGTACAAGGACCCGTAATCCTTTCCTATTGAAACTTTGGTCTGAGCTACAAAAGCATTTTCTATTTGGCTTTTATTAAACAGTATGGTGGAAGGAAGAAATCAACCCAGAAGAAGCCAGTTTATGATTAACTTAAGCTAGACTATGCAGACCTTATCTCAGACCATAGTTAGCATGGTTATTTTTTGGAATACTGACTTGTAACAAACCTGCACACACAAGTAAACTTCTCCCATTCTGAAACCTTTGCCAACTTCATTTGAGAAGCATCTAAATTGTTTGAGCTAAGAGATACCAGCATACAAAAAGGACAGGAAAAGAATAAGACATTTTAATTTTTCTTTTGATCTCAGAGGCAGAAAGGTTTCCAGGAACAGAGCACGATACGGTTCACCAGTTTCAGTCTCACAGACAGCATATCTATAGTTGGAATAGGTCTTTTGATAGGTTCCATGACAAATCAATAAGAATTTCTCCACAGGGGGTTCAGCAAGTACTGGAATATAACCAGTTAGTTGCTAGGTAAATGCACATATTTTTTGTATTCTAAATCAGTTTTTCTCTTTCCTGGATGAACTTTCTGTACAAAGAGCAATATGAATGAACAAATGAATGCTATTACAGCCAGAGCAATCTTTTTATTCAGGTAAGTGTTGGCATTATCATGGCTTCTTTTCATCTCTGCTGCTACAGAGTGATGAGGTGAAGTGTGCTTTAGATAGATTCCAGTGCATAATTACTTTATCACACCACCTGGTCTCTTCTGTCTCTCTGACATGAAATACAGACATTGAAGACAGACTGTGGAGTATCCCTAGTGCATATTAAACTTCCTGTTCTGAGGGATACTAGGACCTCTGAAAAGGGCTGAATCTCTCAGAGAAAGGTCATAAAAATCAGAGATGTGATTCTTCCTTCCCTATTTATTAACCAGCAGAAAAAGCCAGATAGGCAGAGGAAAAAACTACATCCCACAAAGAAAAGAAGTGGGAAGAAGGGGGCCCATATTATTACTACTTAGAATAGTTATTATGCTTTAACATAGAAAAATACTGTTTTTACAAGACAGCTAAGAAGTACCATGAAAGACATAATTAATTTATCCCTAGACCAAGAATAATGTTTTAAAGAAGACTTTAGAGAAGGAAGTTTTTCTAATTCCCAAAACAGGTACTGCAGGGTGATGTTTGGGTACAGTGGTAAGTGCTTGCCTCTCTGCACCTATGCTGAACAACAAAGGAAATATGGATTGTATGTATCCTTTTGCCTACCATAATACTGTGAATGCAATCACATTATTCCTTTAAAAAACAAACAAAACAAAACAAAAACACAACAATTCAGTCTATGTCAGGAAGTCTGTCAGTCTATGTCTCACTTCTATGTGTTCTTCTTAAGATCCAGACAAGTTACATGGCTCTGTGACATACTCTCCTCAGAGAGTGATATGTACATCATTTTCCATCCTGATTCATTCAGAGGAGTTTGCCACATGGCCATTTGTTCAAGCTTTTAATTTCCAAAGCTATTAGATGATAGAATCAGAAAAAGCAGAGCTGGCAAATAGAAATATTGAAAAAATGAAATAGTGTGTCCTTTTTTCTTCCCAAGAGACTCCCTTTTCTAAGTACTATGTGCCAGTAGGCAAATCCAAGAGCAGTGTACGTACTGTACTGTGTGGATTGCAAACACTTCCAGGAAGGTAATCTTCTTGTAAGTTACCTGAACTGTTTTTTATTTTATTCTGTAAGTTGGCAGAATAAAGGAAGATGCTACAAAATAGACACCCTATGCATAAGTTTTAAAACATTCTTTATATCAGATATGACAGTAAAACCAAAGTTTAAGACTTCTTTCACCCCTGATGGATTAGGTGACCTGTGACAGTCAGAGAGAAGGAAGAGGGCTCTGGGACACAATAGGAAACCTATCTCACACTATGCTGTTTCAGCATGGGTTTTCTTCTCAGCTGTAATCAAAATCCTCCTGTTAACTTGTCAGAGACACAAGATACTCATCAGTCTGCTGTGGGTCTGGTCAGTGCAGAGCTTTCCTCTTTGGCTTGCACCAGAAGCAGCTTCAATATTTAGGGGCAATGGTATTCCCAGTGTTGTTTATTCCAATTACAGGACTATTGGCCAAAGAGGTATTGTACCTGGAAAGCTAGTCAACAGTCTCCCTGCTATCATCACCATGGGCTATACCTCAGTGTTGTGGTTACTCTCCAGCACAAGAACAGCAGCAATGCCCTGGGTGTCTGCCAGCCCAGGTGGGTGGCCATAGTTGTTATCAAAATGTTCTCAGGCACAGCAAAGCAAAATGATAAGCTGTAGAGCAAACAGCAGAAGAAAAAGCAGCTATGAATGAGCACTGGACTCTAACATACAGTAAGGCAAGCAAGCCCCATGGCAAGTACAGGAGCCTGCCAATTAACAGCTAAACAGCTATAGCATCTATAAATTTGGTGTAGCGCACTCCATGCTGCAATTAAATGTCATTATTGCAAACCCTCCTGGTCCCACACTGGGTGTCAGAAATGACTGTTGTGGTTTAACCCTGTCAGGCACCTTGGCTCCACATGGCCACTTGCTCACTGCCCCCAGTTGGATGAGGGAGAGAATCAGAGAGGTAAAAGTGCCAGACCTCATGGGTTGAGACCAAGACAGCTCACTAGGCAAAGCAAAAGCCGCACACAAGCGCAGCAGAACAAGGAATCCATTTGCTGCTTCCCATCGACAGGCAGGGGTTCAGCCACCTCCAGGAGAGCAGGGCTCACCCCGCGGCACAGCTCCTTGGGAAGACAAGTGCCATCACCCCAACGTCCCCCCTGCCTCCTCCTTTCCCCCAACAGCTATCGCTGAGCACAGCACCACAGGGTGTGGGACATCCCTTTGGGCAGCCTGGGCCAGCTGTCCTGGCCGTGTCCCCTCCCAGCTCCTGGGGCACCCCCAGCCTCCTCGCTGGCTGGGCAGCACCAGGAGCAGGAGAGACCTCGGCTCTGTGCGAGCACTGCTCTGCAGTGACTGAAACATCCCCGTGTTATCACCCCTATTTTCATCACAAATCCAAAGCGCAGCACTGTGTGAGCCTCTACGAAGAAATCAACTCCATCCCAGCCCAAACCATGACAACATGACAATATCCACCCCTATAAGAGCACGGTACTGCGTGACTCATGAGGAGGCCTAGTTACTGGTGGGCTCTCCACACAGCCCAGCACAGCAGAAAACAACACAAGTGGCTCCCCCACCTCTGTGTTGCTGGACCTGGGTAGGTAAGTCCTGGAAGTTCCCTTCTTTGCAGAAGTGATCTTACCAGAACTTGACTCCAAATATTACGCCACAGATTTAATTAGTCAGTTTTGCCATTAAGCCATGGGCCATCAAGTTTTAATGCAATCCTACACTGTTGATTAAAAGACTGTGTTATTTCCTGAATGTCAAACAACATATGACAATAAAGTAGGCATAAAAGATTAGGAAAACAAATGTTCAGCTACTTCTGTACTGAACGCAAAGCACAAATGACTGGTCTTTGAATGTTTTTGCATGTGCTTGAAGCTTTGTAACATTAAAATTAATGATGGTAATTAGTTTGCCTTTCAGAAGAATGAAATTTGAATATTCCTGAATCCTACTGGGCTCAACGTCCTCCAGCTCAAGCCTATTAACTTGCTTTCTATGGCCCTTCCGTAAGTGCAGGTACTGCTTTTTCTTTAAAAGCCAAGACTGAAGTAGACCCAAAACTCTGTTTCCAAAAACAAGTTCAGACATGCTTGATGAACAGTTGTCTAATCTAACAGAGACATCCTGAAGATATCGAAGTCCCCTTGGGCTTCGCTTATACTGAATAGAGAGCAACAGGTACCTTGAGAGAATGAAAGAGATAAATATAACGTGATGTAACTAGAGTAGGCCTGATGAATTACCTTCCAACCGGGCCTGTTTCTCTCCAGTGATGTCAATAAAGCTTAAGGTGACTAGCTTAGACTTAGTGTGCTACAGCTCAGACACATACTTGGTGACCATTAGCCTTTTTTTTCTGAAAACATATATTATATACATGTTATAGCACTTCAGGTTAAGAAAATGTCTTCAGAGGCTAAGACAGCTAGCTGGCTTCATTTTTTTTTTTTTTTAATTATTCTGTCTCTTTAAATATGTTAAGTAAATTATTATCTTCCCTCCTAGTACAATTGCAGTCATGTCTGCACCGAGCTGAATCAGAACCCGAGGGGGAACACAAAAGCCATCACTTTCCCTGACTTTGAGGAATTTCTGGACATCATCTTCAACCAGGACTGAGAAAAAAATGACACACTGAAGAACAACCCACTGGAGAACAGCAGCCTCCAGAACTAAGAACCTCTGGAAATAAAGGTTAAAATCATACATCTCTTTTTGTGCCTGCAAATAGCTGTTAGGGAAAACAAACAAACAAACAAAATTTCTCACAAAAACAGTTTAACTGTTTACCTATATACCGTGCTATAATCCATGCTATAATACCGTGCTATAATCCGTGCTATAATACCGTGCTAATTAAAAAGTGCTGTCATTGAGAAGCCTAATTTTCTCCTCCCCATTTCTCACATCTATCTCTCTGATGTTATTCCTCACCTATAACTGGGTTACTTGCTCTGAGCAATCACTGAACTTCCCAGAGATGGGGAAGATTTGGCATTCGTTGAGTCTCTCATGATATTCTGACTGTGACATAGCACATGATGTTCTCCAGGTCAGGCGGGTGTGCATGGGTGTATGTCATTGTAGTAATGCCATGCCAATGTAACCTTCAAACTGCTACCAATTATTTTCAATATTGCGTGGAAGGTGGGAGAGGTTTGTAGAAGATGAATTCATTATGAAGGAAGACGTGGGAATTACAAACAGATTAATTGTTGTCCAAGAAAAATGTGAACAACCAATTTGCATGTACCTAGAAGATAAGAAAAGGATTCAACAAACAGCCAAAATGGTTTCATTTTGTCAATAACTTATGTGAATCTAATGTCCTGTTCTGGCACCGTAATTAGCCTTGTGGACTAAGGGGGAAGCTATATACATAGCTTACAGTCACTTCACATTACATTCTCATAAACAAGCTTTAGAAATACAGTCTATCTGTAACCAGCCTTAGGTATCGGCACAAGGAGTTGAAGAACTGCTTTAAGCACAGTGGTTTATTGATGAGTCACTGTCAGATGGGGAGAGAGAGTGTCAAGAGGTGTCCTGGTGGTATCAGCTCTCTTTCGCTCAATATTTCCATTAACAACTAAATGATGGGGGAAAGGTACACAGAGTGGATGACCAAACTGTAAGCTGTAAATGTTTTGGAGGACAGGGTTAAAATTAAAAGTGATCTACAGTAGCTTGAAGGGAGGGTATAAAATCATTATGAAGAAATTCAATAAAGGCAAATGCCAATGCTACACTGCAGTAGAAGAAAAAAATCAAGTACAAAATGAGGACCATCTGACAGGCCAAAAGCCGGGGGGCAGGAGGTTTGGAGGATGTTAAAATGGGCCCCAACTTACTGATGTATCAGTACTTGAAGAGTCTCAGGCTCTTTCGTTGCACTTCAACTTCCCATACCATTCCTGACCTTTAAAACATTCCTTTTTCTCATTTGGTAAGGAAGGATACACAATGTCTTCCTCCTAACTAAGGGTTTCTAGCCTCATTTGATGTTTCTTCTTCTGGACTTCCCAATGCCTTTCCTTGCTCCTCTCACCCCAGTGCCCAGGGCAAGCTCAGGTCACCTCTCCAAGGCCATTTGAGCTCGGAGCCAGGGTAGAAATGCCAACAGATTCATGTGTTTCTCGCTAAAAGGCACCTTTATACAATGTTCCTTGTACCTAGCATACGTGTCAAGAGTTTGTTCCTTGGTTTGAGCCTAAATGTGTTCGTGCAGCTGAGCAGGATAATGGCATTCAAGTCAGGAAGGAAAGAATGAATCGTTATTCTCTACAGAAGGCCTGACCTCACCATCTCCCTGGCAAATATATGCGATGCTTTCCAGGGCTCTTACACTGATACGTTTGTGAGCTATCAATTATTTACATACTTGGTCAATAATTTAAATGTCCTGGAATGTGCATATTACAAAATAACTGCCTTTGTTCTTTAAGTTTGCAAGGATGCCCTGCTGGCACCGGCACACTTAATGGCTTAATAAAACCTTAACAGGAAAATTGAAAAGCTGGATTTTACTGCTTTGATGGCAACTAAGCTGTCTTCCACTCTTTGAAAAAGTTATCCTTGAAAGACTACATTAGGCATACACACAAGTTTTAGTAAATTAGGAGCAATGTACCCGAGGGTTTGAGTGAATCTGTTACATCAAAATAAAAAGAAATGTCACTTCAATTTAAATAAGTTATACAGACTGTGAGAAAATACTTTTAATGTGACTTTTGCTTATTTTTTTAATGGGGCCCTCTCTGCCCTGCTTTTTTCCTTTCATTGCCACAGCTGGAGAAAGAGGGTCTTCACACAATATAGGAAATTCACACCAACTTGCTGCCTTTAAAAAGGTGTTCACGCTACCCTGCTGTCATTTTAACAGTGTGCCTGGACAAAGGGTGGCTTATATTTGCTCACAGGGATTTTATAACTGCACCATTGAGATGTCTTACAAATCAGGGTTTCAATCTAATTGTAAAAATAAACATAGGTAAATACCCATTTCCTGAAAAAAAAAAAAAAAATTGGGGGACTACAGCACACATGATTTGAAGACCTTCTTTTTGTCTTTTTTTGGGATGCAAATGGTCCTAAAAAGACACTGTTCCAGATTTGTAATACTGCAGAACATTTCTTCTGAACTCTTTCAGATTGTAGAATAGCTTTTGACTAGTGAAACCAACCCCCAACTTCTTCCCCGAAAAGGGTCCTTGATGGAGAAGAAGAGCAAAGGTGCTGCCATCAGTATGATCAGGACTGAAGCCCCCACTTCACCAAGAGCATTCCAGGGTAGAATCCTATTGTATAAACACCAATGAAAGCCAAAACATTTACAGGCAAATTGAGCTACACACTTCCAGGAAGTCAAGAATAAGTTCTGCTTTACTGAAAAAGGGGCAATGCAGGTTTTATTTCAGGTCCAGGTGATAGTATAGTCAGTGCTACAAATAGGAAATTGTTCCATTGTGAATGTCTTTATTAAGAATTACGGTGGTGGGGAACACACAAAGTGAGAGGCAGCAGTTCACGGGAATTTCATGACCTGAGGTTCATGTCTTGAAGGTAAGCATCAATGTGGACTCCCAGATGGCTAACAAGGGTTGAGCACATGCTGCAGTCTCCATCAAACAAACCTGGCATGGTTTCTCACTGCTTCACAGCACCCCTTTTGACAAAGTCAGTAGGAGCTTAACATCCATTATCTCTCTGTCAAGAATGGGTAGAATTGGTCAATATGTTTAAACGTTGTCAAGAGTAATAGGAGGAAAGGGATGATTGACAGGAATCTGTTTTCCTGATTTCTGAATGTCTCTGTAAAACCATTTTTATTACTAAAGAAAATTTACCTTAGGCCACAGAGGTTCTGTTCCACTAGTGTGGTGTTACTAGGTAGAAAACACAAAACTATGCTGTAAAACAAAGCTGTTAGTAAGTTCTCTCCTTTAATGACTGATTTAGATGAGGAAGCAGAGGAAATGCCATACAGACAAGAGAGAGATATAGAAGATGCTCTGTCTCTCTGCCTCACCACTAATTTATCCCTCTATGCTATATACCCGACCTGCAGGTCATTTGGAGGAGAGAAGCTCATCAGAGGGCTTGGGAAGGAGACATGCAGTGTGACATACATCCCCTCCAAACACATGCTGGGAAGGGAGCAGCCCCATGCCATGACCCCTCTGGGGCCATGGTGGCTGGTGGTGGCAGCTGGAAGCCTGGCCGTGGTGGTGGGAGTGCTCCTTCCCGGAGCGTCCTGCCCTCCACAGGCATCACCTGCATGCTTCTAACCAGCTGATTTTGTTTACTGTAAGTAGCTGTACAGCTGCTCAGCTTACAGAAATGGAGCATTACTGGTAAAGTGAATCCCAGCAGTAAAGGAGGAAAGTTTATAACCTGTTAAGATTTCTTCAGAGGTGAGACATTGCTTATGAGGGCCTCACATTTCCCCTTAAGCCTCCCCAGGTTTGAAAGGCACAAGTGAAAAAGCCCAATGACTTCTTCAGCATCAGATCGTTTCAGCAATCCACCTAACCAGCACTACTGTGGGGCTGCCAAAATGGGGTGCCAGGTGGGCACAGCGGTCCCAGGCAGGCACCTCTGCTCCTGCAGGCACCAAAGTGCATGAATCTACCCTGGGCATGCAGAGGGGGAGAGCTCAGAAAAGAAACACCTGCCCTGGAGGAGAGCATCCACAGGGCTATTCTCCATACCAAGGATAGAGATGGAGAATGACTCACTAAAGCTATGCCAGTGGGCTTCCTTATCTAGGGAGATATCTGCCCACATTTGCCAGATGATTTAATCTCTAGATGTGCTCATTTACAGTCAGGGCTGTGTGGCAATAGAGGCAGTTCCCACCCTGCTGATCCCAAGAATTGCAGGCTGCAAAGCACCCTGAGGGCTTCTCTGTGCTCACCACACGGTCAGTCCCCTTTTCTTGCAAGCCTTGGTTGTTCATGTCACCCGCTTCTTGGTGGGCAGTCAGCCATGAAGTTGGAGCATTTCCTAAACACCTCCCATGCCCGTCCGTTGCACAGCTTTTAAAATCAAAGCGCAGCCCCTTGCCCCTTCCCTTCTGCCGGTACATCTCTCCCTCTTGCATTGGAAATACTCTCCCAGGCAAGGGGTCTCTCCACTTTGAACCACATCACTCATTAAGCAAGTAGTGTGATTAATATTTCCACTAACCCAGTGAAGAGATCTCTGACATATACTTCAGGCCACATTTAAGCTTCTTCACGGACATATGAGCAGATTTCAACCAGATGACTTTGGCAGTACAGGACTTCTGGGGATTCATTTTCCCTCTGTGGGATAATCCAAATATTCTGTTTATGTCTTCTAATTAAATAACTTTATTTGATTACAGCTCTGTTTTTGAACTTGGCTTTAGAATATATTTTCATCTCTTTTATTGGAAGTTATTGTTCAAAAGTTCCCTGCTAAGTTTCAATTTGCAAAAAAGAAAAAAAAAGCCAGATGGTATAGTTAAATCAGAGACTGCTAAGAAGCTTTTTATTTGACCTGTAAGTGAGAAGGATGATGAGTAGTTAAATCTAAACAACATAAAAACATTTAAAAAAATCTAATCATTAAAAGTTGCACCAAAAAGTGTTAGTCAAGGAGTTCTACAGATCAGACTGTGTCATTTTTCAAACACTTATTATTAGAGAAAATCCAGAAGCTGGGAAGAGACCTAATATCATGCCAAGTCTCTTTAAAAGAAGTTAAAATAAATAAATATCCGATCATTATCTGAGCAACAGTCCTAGTCAATATAATTGAATAGCTAAGAGGAGAGACAATTAATACAATTAAAAAGTAGATGGAATAACTAATGTTAGTTAACATGGATTTACAGAAAATCAATTTTGCCCAATGAATGCAATGATCTTTTTGTGACATTGCGGGTTTGGTTGTTAAAGTAACAGCACTGATATAATAAATTTAGGTATATATATGGGGCATTCAACGTGGTAAAAAACGGGGGAAAGAAGAATCAACACCAGATTCAAAATTAACATCACAGGTTGTGTAAGCAAGAAATCATAACTGAACAGGTGGGTTTCTAACAGGTTCTCACAGGTATTCATTCTGCAATAGTTTGATGAGTGAAATGGAGGTATAAAAACTGATATGGGTCCAAGCATGCAAGTAATGTGAAGAACAGAGAATGGGAACAGCTGGGAGAAGAGGCTCTCAGGGCTCAACACTAGAGATACTGACAAAACTGAACATAAAGGAGCAAACAAAGTGCAATCAGACACCTAGAAACAAAGGCTGCGAGCCAAACTCACAGGCCAAGAGTCTCTCTTCCAGGAAGGAGCGTCTTTGGTGAGAAATTGGGCATCACCATGGACCATGGGCTGAGCCAGGTCTCCTATGCAACCATCTGAGATCCCATGCTGAGCAGAGGAGGAGGAGAGGGCAGCAAAAGAGATTCTGTTTTGCCTCTGTATTTTTTATGGGATATGAGTGCTATTAGAGAACCCCAACTTGTTCTAGCGGCCACAGTGTGGAAAGAGGTTAATAGAGCAGACAAGACAGTATTTGGAGGAGAGTCCTAGGAACTACTGAAGGAATATAAAATGTAATTTGAACACCAATATCAGGAGTTCTGTACCTTGATCAAATCCCAGCTTGCTACATATTTATATAATGTGTATTTATCTATAAATACCAGCCATACAGAACAAGACTAGAGATAAAGAGCCATTCTGTATAACAGGAGGCAGGAACCTACAGGTAGACAAATACAAAATAAAAATAGAGAGGTGCAAATCTTTAATTGTATATGCTGTGAGATAATAGAATAAGCTGTCACATTTTCTGGTGGCTTCTCTACCCCTCGATTCTTAAATAATAATAGTAATGAATAATTATTTCCCCCTAAAAACGTGCTTGACTTCAAATTGGAATTAAGGAAGCCCCAGGGCTGATACTAGCTGGAAGATCAGAGTATGTGAATGCAAAATCTTTTTGGAGTTTGATAAATATTTCACTTTCTGTAGCAGATTCCATGTCTTTTTAAGTCATTGGCTTTAGACTGCCTCCAGCTGTAATCCTAAAAATTCCCTCTCTTCTCTTTCCTTCCCTGTGAGCCTGCCTGCCTTTGAGGTGGGTGCTGGCAGAAGAGCCCACTGACGCTGGGCTCCAACCTTGCTGGATGTGTCAGAGCAATCAAAGAACCAACAGAAGTGAGTGGCATTTTTTGTAATTTAGTTGTACAGCTCTTTTATTTCATAATGCTAATGGATTCTATTTTTTCCTTTTCTTCCAGAGTTGATCAAAAAGATTGGAAAACATTCTGTAACATGCTACCAGCTCTCACTGTGAACTGCCCATCACTGGTCTCGAGTTCACTGCACCCACCCCACTAAAAAGACTGTAGGGTCAGGCATCGTACTTAGCATCCTGGATGCAGCCCATGTACCCTGTACACAGCGAGCAGCATTATCACAGAGATTTTGGCAGAAAATATTTTCTTTCTATCCTCCCACGCACACACGGAAGAGAAAACTCTTCAGAACTATGCTCGCAGTCTCATTAGGTTGTTGGGGTTTTAAAAACTAACTACTGCCACTCTTCCAGCTTTGTGATTAGTAATCCTCTTAGGAACTTTGTGAATCTATTAATCTTCCTCAGCAAGTATATCAATCCGATTAAATGACAGTTAAAGTGTTCTGTGCAAAACATTGCGATAAGACCAAAAAAATAACCTCTGAAAAAATAGTATATGTGCATATTCACATAGTCAGCCTTCTAGAGAAGAAAGCTAATTCTGGTACTCAGCATAACTTCAGAGATTATTTCTCTCTAGAGTTCCTTTTCATCACATTGTTTTATTTTAACTGTGTAAGATAAAACCTATCAGTCACCGAGGAGGAAAATGGAAACAGCTTCATTAAGACAAACCCTCTGATAGTTCCCCTATTTCTGAAAGTTAAATTCTCTTGAAAAATTAATCACAGGAATCTGGCAGAACTAATTTTCAAATGTGAGAACGTGTGAGAAGCTCTGCTTCTAGCCTGGAGCGAGATGAGATCAATACGTTACATCTACATAAAACCATACAGAAAAATTTCGGTAGGCAACATGTATTCTCAGTCAGGAGAATAATTGCAATTTAGAGAGCAGGGAAGAGATGTCTTGGTAAAAATATTCCTGATTGAAATTAATGACAGAAAACAACTGCATTGAACTCATTTATTGGCACTCAGAAGTCTGGTGGCAGTTGCATTTGCTTTAAATCTCTCCCCGGCATTCCCTCCTCCATCCCCTACCCCCCCCCCAAAAAAAAAAACAAAAACCAGAGCTCTGAAATATGAGCCAGCAAGCACATTAAGAAAAATTCCCCAGGCTGTGATGCTGAATCTAATCCCTAAACAAGTCTTCCTATATTCAGAACGAAAATAATCAAGGCTACAGAGATTTTGGAAAAAAAAATAAAATAAAATAAAATAAAGGCAGTTAGTCAGGAATCTTTAAAATATAATTTTGTAAACATCCACCTAATGCAAATTTTATAATTTAGTGCACACAAACCTGCACACAATGTAGAAATGTGCTATTTGGGCTTTCAAATCATCAAGGAGAAATGGATGGCTTGCGTTATTTCTTTGCTGGGAGTGGAGAAAGCAAGCAGACTCATTATTATGTTCTTGCCTACTGCAGTTTTGCTTATATTATGCACATAGGCACTATTAATTGAGTGCAAGTGGCATTAAGCAGCAAACACGCCAGCAAAAGTAATTTGAATTGTTGCAGAAAGCAGCACTGTTCAGGCCTCCAGGAATTTCTCTTATATGAGCTGTCCAGATTTTTTGATGCTTTGACTTATTCCCAACTTTGATGTCTGGGTAGCATTTGCAAGCTCCCCATTTAACTCACTTTTCCTCCTTGGATTCAAGTTCTTCCAACAAATTGGAGACTGTGCCATGATCTATGCCCTGCTGGTATATAGCAAAGCAATTGCACAAAATCAAATTATAATAAAACTCTATGGGGTATAGTACACAACTTTGCGAGGATCATGGAATAGCAGCATTGTAGCTCAGATCAGGTTTGATCAGTATCAACAGGGCCAAAAATTCAGTTAGCATATAGCAGCAGAGCACCACAGCATTACACAGAAGTGTATGCTGGAGCAGTTACCAGCCCCTAAAAGCATGCTAATGATAATTTACAGTTACACAGCCAAAGTCAGACTTGAGAGGAGCTTTCAGCTGCTACCAATGGATCTCATTTTGTTTGGATATTCATCCTGCCAGGCAGCCACATACACTATTTTCAGATCATTGCAACTTAAATTGACCTACATTTGGGTCATTATATTGATATGAGAAGTTTAAATGGAAGTCACAATACAGAAAATCAGAAATTCACCAAAGTCCTCTACTGTTCGTGCTTTGATATGGAACAGCAGTGACTCTGAAAGAGGAAAGCTAGTTATTTTTATTTCTTTAATTCAGTGGAAGAAGTTAATTCGACCCCAAATCTACTTTTTTTTTTTTTCTTTTTTTTTTTCTTTTTTTTTTTTCCCTAAAGGGCTGGTATTTTTAGTAGCAACATTCATTATAAACCAGTCCCTCTCTGGTTTCTAGCAAACAAACCAACACGTTGCTTCTCCAGGGAGGACCATGACAAAGTGCCTGTCACTGCCCGTGCCTCAGTGACACAGCCTGGGGCCAGCTCCGCCAGTGGTTTTCAGCCTACAAAATCTGTATCTGTGGGTTTGTGGCAGTAACTCAGAAAAGCAAGTCCACATATGTTATGTAGCGGTGAATGCATATGATATTTCTGGAGGATTTTGTGCACCAGAGGAGCTAAGCAAACAAAGGTAGAAAAAGTGAGCTCCCTGACATCAGCCACTTACTTTGCAAGAGCTTTTCCTTTGGAAATTGCTTTTAAAGAGGAAGCCAGATTTGTTTCAAGAGAATGTTGGAATATAAATGCTGTCTTTAGAAGTAGCATCTGCTCAATTTTTCTAGCATATGCTCTTTTTTACCTCTTTAGAACACAACTCTTCCGTTTGCTGTTGCAAAGACTTGTAAAACTTTTCCAAGCTTCTAAGATTCAAAGATTCAAATTTTTTAAGACAAACATCAAAATCAGGACTTCATTTTTTTCTTCTGTTGATTGCTTTCAGATGTTTTTTATTTTTTTCCCATAGAAAATGAATAAATATATATATTTAAATTCTAATCAGCTTTGTAAGAAATAAAAGGTTTGTGCACCACTGGCATTTCTCACAAGAGAAAAAAATCCAGCTCCTGCCCAGATCTGGTCATTACCAAACCGTAAAGCTCTTGAGCGCAGGACTCAGGGAAGCTTTAAAAAGAGATTCATGATCTCAGCCTCCCTGTTAGGTTAACTGAGGATAACTGTACTTTTAAGACAGAAAGCTTTGTTTGCATCGAACTGGAGGTATAGACACACTATATCCAATCATATATTTTCTATTAAAAAAAAATCCCAGTCCTAAAATTACACAGAATTTTGTCCCCAGTGAAGTCAGTGAGAGCTTTGACTTTCATGTGTTTTGGTACTTAAAGGGATGATGAAGAATGCAAAGTTCTACTTTGACCCCTAGCCTTTCTCTTCAGGCAGAGGGACCGAAATGGGAAGAACCAAGCAGCACAAAGGCTGATATCTATGGCAGAGAGGACAACAGGAAGCCAGGGCTGTAGCTGCTGAGTGAAGAAATCCTTCCTAAAACACATGAAACAGATCAATACAGGAGGAGGAAGAGTATGCTGAGAAAAATAATAATAATAATAATAATAAATCCAACAGTAACAAAGAGTTAAATAAGGCATTTCATTTATCCAGGACCCATCTTTCAGGCTATAAACCCTCAAACCAGTGACTGGTCACACTGGGAAGGCGTGCAGTAGTAGCAAGCACACCATCTGCATTACACACATGACAGCTTTTCCCAAAGTTTCCATGGCCTCTGGGAAAAGCTCATGGATTTTTGCTGCTGGTGGTGCCCATGGCTGTTCTCAGTTTCCCAGCACCACATCCAGCCTCATGTTCACGGGTAAAACTTACTCACCACTGGTGCCATGGGAAGGGATTTCTTGTGGAGTAGCTCAGCCCTTCAGTGCTTGTGGGCTGCTGGAAGCAGCTGGAAGGGAAAAACATCTCTTTGCTTCATAAAATGCAGCTGCTCCAGAGCTAGGAGCACTAGTTACTGCTCTCATAAGATCACTCTTCAGATAGCATGGTAAGACCTGGTAACTTATTGCCTAAAAGGTATTGATAAAAGACAGGTAATTCAGTGAAAAACAGCAACAAAAATGTGTGATGCCCTGAAGGGGATGATTTAACAGCAAAAGGAAGAAAAACCCAAGAGCATATGTGCAAGAACTGGTAACTCTCAACAAATATTTGGAAATGAAAGAAACGTAATGTGGTATAATCAGAAAAATATTTAAACAAGGAAATGGTGGTCAGTAAGCCCATACTAATACCTAGCACTACAGCTCGAATAGTGTGTGGAGTAATTTCCTTATTTCCTGATGATGGCTGAAACAAGTTTTTTTCCAAATCCTAACACCTTCCCTTTGTCTCACAAGATTTTCCAATGGAAATGAAGGGTTCATAAACATCCTAAGGTGGGAGGCTGTGCCTTTACATACTATTTTTTATCTTAATCCCCATAAACTTATCTGACCTTCATCTCGATGCCTGAGGGAACTTTTACAATGTTATGCTTAACAGACATCCACTCTTCATACCAGCTTCGGCACTGGGAAGAGCCTGGAAGTCTGTTACATTGCTATCCATGCTAATACGACGTTGATTGCCAGGCTAATATCACGGCATGTTACTGTATCTGGAGATTCCAGGCCTGCCTTTCTATCAAAGTTATGTTGGCTCTCCACTATCTTTTAATCTCATTAAGCTAATTATCGCTCAGATGGAGAAGTGGAAAGGAACAAAATAACCTTTGCCAATGCTTAGGTCCTAGGAAGGGAAGGCAGATTATTTACACGCACACAAACGCACGAGCACGCAGCTTTCTGACTTACTGCTGTTGGCATTTTCATAACATTTGAGAGTCTGGTTGCTAAGCACACTGCCACATTGCCACTTGACATTTACGTTTTATTTTCAGTTTATTGCTAAAGGTAGGAAATGAAGCACTCTCCTACACTCTTAAATTATCTTCATCTTGCTAATAATGCTGCTAAAAGCACCATTCTGTTTTATTTAATGAACTTAGAGTACCTGACAAACATCCAGGCACTTCCAGGCAAACCTATTGTCTTTCCTGCCTGAAAAAGGCAGGATCCGTGGAGACGATCCTTCCTCATTGGGAGGAGAGCTTGCTGAGGAAATCCTGGCCCTTGTGCTCTAGGTGGGAAGTCACCAGGGCCTCGAAGAAGAGTTGAACACTGAGAGCAGGCCAAGCCCACATAAAACCTCAAGTAGCAAGATCAAAAAGCTCATTTCCTCGAACCTAAATGAGCTGGTACATCGCTTTGTAGCTGGGGAAGTCAAAGCAGGGGTCACCACACATCTTCTCCGTGGTTGGCCCGTGGTACAGCGCAGAGCAGGACTGAAGTAACGCCATGCACACCTGAGTGTCTGGCTGTGTGGCCTAATAATCGTGGTGAAAGAGCAGAAGTTCTGCTGAGTTCATCGCCTCTGAAAGGTTTGGGCTTGCCAGTGTCTGCTGTTTAAGTCACTTAATGGCTGAAACTTGCTGGCTGCCTGTGCCACAGCAAAACTTGTGAAGTGAGAGCTTCATCCAGCGTATAAATAAGTGACTAGGGTGGCTGGCTCTGGTTCAGGTGTCTCACTTTCAGACTCCCCAGTTTGGCATCTCACTCCTCAGGGTCAATCCAGAGGAGTGCTGAGTATCTGCTTCTCCTGCTGATGATAACACAGCCGCAATTTCCCAGCCACTACCAGCAGTAAGAAGAACATTATACCCTGAGAAGAGCATCAGAAATAAAGTGGGGACCTTCCCCACACACACACTGTGCAGACCAGGGGGATATGTTTTCCGCCCCAGGAAGAACAACTTTGCCTGTCCTCTGCCCCTTGTAGTCTCTACCCTGGTTTACCCAAGCCAACACAGACCTTACCACCCCCTGCTTGTCTCCACCAGAAACCCTCAAACTCATGAGCCTGACCAGCATCTGGAGCACTCCTTGCATGCTCTGCTTCTCAGCCCTGATGGCTTCCAGACCCCAAACCTGCAGCTCCCGCCCAGCTTCCACGCACCAGCTGGGTCTAGCAGCAGTCTGGAGGGACACAGAATTTGCAGGTTCCAGCAGGCAGAGCTGCAGACAGCTGGAAGCTGAGCATTGCACTGAGCTGGAAGCTGCCCTGTCATTCCTCCTGCCTGTGTTGTGCAACGTGCAAGCAGGGCGTGAAGCACACCTGTGAGCTGCATGCCATGCAGAGCCGCGGGCACAGCTAAAAGCCCTGGTACTGAAGAGGTGGTGTAGCCTGGGGTTTGGGAGTGTAGTTTTGCCACAGCTAACCTCCTGCACTGTGGCAAAATTATGGAAAAGTACCATTCAGGTCTTTACATTAAGACAAAGAAATCGTTTTAGTTTGCTTGTGCCACTGGCATTGCTCTGGTTTTGGGGAGTGTATTTTGGCTTATTTGGTATATAAAGGTTTACAGCACAGAGCTTGGAGCAGCAATAAAAGACAGAAACGCAGAATGGTTGAAGCTGGAAGGGGCCTCTGGAAGCCATCTGCTCCAACCCCCTGCTCAAGCAGGGACACCCAGAGCTGCTTGCCCAGGACCACGTCCAGGAGACTTTTGAGGATCTCCAAGGGGGAGACCCCACAGCCTCTGGGCTGTAACCCACACGGCACAGAAGTGCTTTCTGATGCTCAGAGGGAGCCTCCTGTGTTCCAGTTTGTGCCCATTGCCTCCAGTCCTGGCACTCGGCACCACTGAAAATCATTAAAAAGGCTTTATCATGTTTTTCTAAAATAATTAAAAATTTGCAAGGAAGGAGGGAGCGTCTCAATATTATAAAATACAAAAAATGTGTCTTGTTTATAAGCAAATACCCTTACTCCCTTTGTGTACATATTATTCCTACCAGGTGTTTTTGGAGGCAGCATGACAGCGTTTAGTCCTTCTCCTTGGGGAGAGAGACTGAAGTACTCTGGCTTGCCTAGTTTGAAGGAGGGCACAGCCATTTTCTTCTCCTGGTGTTATAAGGGAGGAGATGCCCTTTTGGTTTGGTTTGGTTTGGTTTGTTTGTTTTCAGAGGAAATATCTTCATATACACTTCATATACACCTGCATGGATTGCCTGAAACTGTGAGTTTAGGAAACTGTGAGTTACCAAAAGACAAACTTGAGTTTTTGAGCCCTGAAGTTTGCACAATCAAAGCAACATGTGATAACAGAAGGTACAATCTCTTAAGGATGGGGGCATGTTTGGTAGACAGGGAGACTCGTTTTGACATTACAGTCCAAATTCAGAAGAAAACTAAATTAAAGATTGTTAAATAACAGCTACTCAAGGCAACAAACATCTCCTAGGAAAATGAGACAAAGGTTTCAGCAAGAAAAAAATGATTAAGAAAGTCATTTGTTTCAGACCATCCTGCTGATTGCTGTAAACCCAGATTTCCACCTTCTCTGAGCAAAACTAAACTAAAATCTCCCATTGCACTCATTCAAATTTTATATGAATTTCACTCTAGTTTTCTGAATTCCCCTGTAGTTCATATGAATTACAACTAAGGCTTAACAACCAATTTAAAACAGTTTATTGAAAGAATAAACATTGCATCACTTACTAAACTGCCAGAAACGTCTGTATGTTCATAAATGAGGCGATGTCTAGATCTCTAATTTTCTCACTTGCAATTCTAACAAAAAAACATTTTGCTAGACAGCAGCTTTATTTTTTCTTCTTTATTATACGAAGCAGCTCCATTGTTTGGGAAGGGACAGCAGTCAATCACCTCCCGTTTCTGTCTGTATGCAGATGCTTGGTAACATTTAAATGTACAATTCTGATTATTTATGAGCTAATTGCCTAAAATATGTTGCAGTGGATCCTTATAAATTATGGGCTTTAGGAAAACAAGAAATAGCATAAATAAAGTTTCAGTCCTCCAGTGCATATCAATAATGATGCCATAGCCTGTGTGAATGGCTGGTGCCTGCAAATTTTCTATCAAAAGAAAGAAATTAAATATGCACCACAGCCCTAATTTTTTTCCCCAAATTTCTTCTTCATGTGATCTGAAATACAGATTGCAAGTGTAGAGCCATTCAGCTAGTTTCTCCTTTCCATCAAAGGCTTTTTTTAAATACCATTGTATTATATGGCACTCATTGGACTGTTGGGTTTCAGGGAAAAGAGGCTTTCTTCTTGATTTTTCTGTATTTTGCCTAAATAGATGAGTGCCATAGGATTCCCTTCACTTAAACGCTGCAGTAAAGCTAACAGCAAAAGTGAAATTACATCCCTGAAGCACTGTGAAAAAGCAGTGGGTGGGTCACAGGAATCCAAGGGCTTGAGCACAGGGCTTGAACACGAGAGGTGGCACCTGACCAGACTGTAGTCCTTGGCAAAGCAAAGGTACTGATCCATACAACAGTAACCCAATTTTCCTCCAGTAAATATTTAATCTAAGAAGAATGTACTATGTCATACAAAAGCAGGTACAGAAAACCTCCCCTACACTCCCACAAATTTTCACCAGTCCAATTACCACGTTGAAAAGCAGCATAGCACTGGGCTGCGCCTTGCAGGCAGCCCGCTCATCCATGCTGATGAGACACAATTTAGACATATGAAAAGGGAGAGTATCTAGCACCTGCCTGAAAACAGAAAATAATAAATAATTAGGGAAGAAAGTGAAACTTACTGAAGTCAGGAAGTAAATTTAGCTCTACATGCACTCACTCCTCAGGCAAAAGCTTTCCAATTAGGTGTTTTATTGTGGGAATGCATTGCCAGCTGCCAGCTGAGGGAGGAGAGAGCTCCAGCATGTTCAGTGAGCTCTCACCAGTCTCCAGGCTTCACTCACCACATCACAAAAACAGCCAGGATGGTGGGTGCGGGGTCTCCTGGGAGTGCTGGGGAGCTGCTCCAGTGTGCACACAACACCTACAGAGTGGTACCTATGGGCAGATTGGAAACTAACATTTTTCTAAACTAAAATCTTGTTCCAGTTGCAAGGTTGCATTTTCTAAACAGAAATACCTCGCATTGACACTGGAGGAACACGAGAACATACTATGGGAAGGGATAGTTGCCTTCATTTCCACACTGCCTCCATCTCAAGGACAGAAATGTATTGTGTGCCACACCACAGCACTCAGGTCTATCACATATCATCTAGAGGCTTTAAACAGACTGTTCCTGAGTTGTGGCTAGGTGTGCTACATGTGTAAGTTGAGGTCCAGCATTCCTGGGATGCCCCAAACAATGGTTGCAGAGCAGAAGAAGATTTTAACCCTTATTTCACCTAATTCAGACAGGCAGAATATGAACCTGAGGAGCAGGAACATAGCAGCAGAAGACAAGTAAATATTTTGTTAAGATACAAAGTTTTTGCACTATGCTTGTTTTGCTTCACCCAAATTATCTCACCTCTCCCTCACCCTCTGGTTTCCTGGGATAACAGAGAGGGGCAGGCTGAGATGAACTGAGAAGGCATTGTCAGTCTGGATTTGACATCAGTGTTATGAACACGCTGAAGACTTTGTGTTTCAAGGGACAGAAGAAAGAAATTACACTTCAAGAACTGTTATTTGTGAGTGAGCAAGCCTTGCAGTCCTTCTCGATGTTTTCAAGCACTGCAGGAGCACTTCTGGCCAGCACCAAAACACCACCCGAGGGAGGCAGCGGGACTGTGATAAAGCAGGAGATGTTTCTGTTATAAAAGGATAAGAGCCTACAGTTGGAAGAGAGGTCATCAAATCTGTGGGACAGTTTTCAGAGAAGAACCAAAATAAAAGCAATCCCATAACTGCAGTAACAGCTGGGCACTCATGAGGATACTCAAAAAGTGTCCAAGTGTCCCCAGCTCATTCCATCATCCACTGTATGTAACTCGTCACCCATAATCACATGCTACTGCTCGTTTCTCTGGGACAAATAGAGCAAGTTACAAATTCTGTTTGCAGATGAATACCTGTATACAAGAACAGTCATTTCTTTCACTCTGCAGTGAATAAAATAATGGCCTAATAAGTAAACTTCAAACCTGAAGCTGTTTGGAATTCAGGAGAATTACCATTTGAGGGCATTAGCCTACATCCTGCTGAGACTGTTATAAGATGCAACATTTGTTCTCTAGAGATAACAAGCTACCAAAATATGGTCTAGTTATGAAGCTGAAAGCCTTTCTGTAGTCAAGTAGCAATAAAAAGTGAAAAGCAGGTACCAGGAAAATCCTTTCATCCCACTCATTACTGGTTCCTAAGCACATATTTCTCATTTAGCAAATATATTTTCTCCTTTTCTGCATTTTTTTCCTGTACTTTAGTCAGGCCCCTCACTTTAAGAAACTGTCAGGATTACCAGTTCCTAACAATTCCCTGTTGTACTTTGACCTCTGTATTTTGCTTCCCTCTACATCTTTTGTATCCATTTCCTAGAATTGGAAGACTATAAGGGCTATTAAATGCAATTCCCGGTTCATGCAGGGAATGATATCATGTAATACCTTTCTGTAAGACATTTAAGCTCCATCATAGAAGTCATTACAATTTCTGTCCCCTCTGCTCTTGTTGGAAAGTCATCATAAAACCTCCCTCCTCAGACAGTTAGAAATTTAACATCCAATCCTTAGTCTATGCATTGCAAAAGTGATAGAAATATTATTGTTTATAAACAACGCCTTACTGATTATAAATACTCAGATTTACTTATGATTAGTTTACTTCTCTGATTCCCATTTCAGCCTTGCCCTGGGTCTCTTTTCCACCAAACTCTGCAGTGCATAGTGTACCGTAGAAGTTTGCAGTGCATAGCGTGCACCAATAGTCATTTCCACTGCTATTTCACTGGGATCTTGTGTTCTCCTTTCATGTTACAGACTCTCTAGGTGTTCTTTTTGCCCTTTTTGGCAACTACTCCACTTGAATTCATGCTTCTGAGCAGCTTGAATTTCAGAAACTATGCAAAAGAGGTTTCACAAGTACTTTGCAAGTACAAGTACTACAGGATTCATATTTTCTACATGAAGGAGAAAATATTCTCCCTGACAACTTTGGGCTAACCTTTCTTTTTCTGTCATGGTTATATTACACAGTCTACAAATAGGCCTCTTTATCTTTCTTTCATCTTGTACAGCCCTATCTGGTAGCATAAACTGCTATTAGCAGTCACCATTCATGAATTTGACCTCATTCTGTTAAACTTCATCACGTCTATATATATTTCTTAATTTTTTAAGGTCATCTATTTCTTTCTTCATGATATTCTAATTTTCCTTCACACTACCAGTATTTCCTAATTTCATATTGTAAGTTTCATTAACACATTCCTAATTTTATTAGAAATGTGTGAATGATTTTTTTTTAATTATTTTAAGGTGAAAGCTGAGCTTCTTTGGTCTCCTCAACTTGTATGGCCATAGGATCCTTCATGGTGTATTTTTAATATCCTTTGTAAGTCTTGGCTTGATTTTTAGTAAGTCTCAGTTCAGCACTTTTCAGCTGACACAATGCACCTTCTCTTTGTTCAACAGACACTGCTTCACCTCAGAAAAGCTCCCCATCTTCTATGTGAGGATATTTTTTTATTATTATTTTAGATGCTCAGTTAGGTCTGAAAACCTTCACGGTCAGTCTTCTCTTCACAAACGACATGACTTTGGACCTTTGATGGAAATTCCATGCCTTCTTCACATGCATCATATCTTCCCTCCTCCACTATCACCTCCTCCCCCTCCTTTTTTTTTGTGATTGTATTTCAAGTTGAATCTACTCCACTAGATAAAATTTTCCTCTCATGGATGACCACCCCCCCTCCTTATTAAACAGTTCATGCTCTAGATATTCTTGCTGGGCACATTTTGAGCTGTCTATGCAGCTGCTCTTCCCTTACCATCAGAATCTCTGTATATCTCCATCTGGACTCCACCCTTGCCTCCAGCAGCATGCCTAATCTTCTGATCTTCCCTTTCAATGTAGAAGGCTGAATTTTATAAACAAACAGATCCTCTCAGAGATTCACTCTGAGGTAGTACACACGGCACAACTACTGTCTACAGAAGTACCTTTGACTGCTCTAGGGCTTGTGTCACAGCCTCCCTATAGCCACCACAGTCTTTTCTTGCTAGCCTCTAGTCTGAGAAAAGGAGAGGAGAGAAACCCCACTAGACTCGCCCAGACTTCCCCCCTTCCTTTCTCTCAAGACACAAAAATGAGTGGCTTACTTATCTGGGTGTGCATCATATTACAGAAACCTAATAAGAAACACTGTCCCAGGCTTCCCTGATCACTGACATATGAGCCAGTTGCAATGGAGGTATAGGCATTACCTCTCTCCCTGCTACCTAAAGGATACTGCCACCTTTGGAGTCATTTCTGTAACCATCTTCTGTGTGAAGTCTTGTTAAGGCTGGGGCTTTCATGTAATGAGAACAGGAAAAAAAAAAAAAAACAATGAACAAACAAACAAACAAACAAAAAAATGCATTGCCATTGCAAGCAGGGATAGATGTAAGAAGCATAACAAAAAGAAATCAGCTCTTCTAATTGCTTTCTTGTGTAATTCTAGCAAAGAAAAAAACAAACAAAAAAAAAAAGCAAAAAAAAAAAGCAAAACAAACAAGCACTCTTTTTTTTTTTTTTTTTTTTCCTGTTCCTGCCTTTCAGAATGTGCTTCTTGGCCATTCATACCAAAAGCAGCTTCATTTAGTTTAGTTTTTAAATTGACGGGTAGAAAATTGCCAGTCCTGATCATGAGCTGTGCTGCAGGTGATGTTTGGTACTCCAACAGCTAGCAGGGTGGCCATGAGTGAGTGCACTGCCTCATTTCAGCTTGTCACCCCCTCTGGTTTGGAGAACTCACTGTCATGTTTAGATGAGATGAGATGAGATGCCTGCTGGCCACACTTGTGCATTCATGTCTAGGATTCATTTCCTCCCACCTGCAAGTCCCTTCAAAACACAGGTGACAGTAGGCTGAACTAGGACTGCAGTGGTTTTGACAACATTTTAGATGTCATGTATAAATCCAATGCAGCTTGGTTTTCCCCCAGAACAGCAGACTGACCGGTGTGTTCACCTGCCCCAGGCACCTGCATCTCTCCTTCCTTGTTGCAACTCATGTATTTCAATTTTCATCCCCACATGATTACAGCAAGCTTCCAACCCCCTTTTCAGTGCCTTCAGTTCTTAATTATGAAAAAAATGGATCTCTTTGAAATGCTAAGGCTAGGGAGAAATGACACGATCACCTTATTTGACTTCTAGAGTTTTACCACACTAAGTATTCCAACCTGAGACATGCATATTGAGCACATTAACTTGTATTTAATTCTTTATACAATACCTTTCAGCAAGGCCTCAACATTTTAGTTTGAACACATTTCCCTTGGTGCTTTGCTAATAGTTTCCTCCTTTAACTTCCCTCTGCAGGTCAGATCTGGCCATTCATTATTCCTCATGTAACTAATAAAGTATGCCATACTTACATATTTTTTGTCTCCCCTCCCACTTTTCTGTCCTGAAAATTTAATTCAAGTGGAAGATGGGTACTGGCAGTGGAATTAAGTTTTATGTGTGATCAGTATTCCCTTCCCTCTTACTTTTTTTCCCCTGACTTTTCTGAGCAACGCAGAAAATATGGAAGCCTGTTTGTTTTTGGAACTGATGGTCTTTTCATTCTAGGCACTAATAATTCTATCCCCTTACCAGCACTCAGGCCATCATATTCCCTCTCTGCCTTATCAGTTCTCAAGTCTGGAAGGTGGACAGGTACACATCTGACAAATCTTGCTCCAAGTAGCCATTACCCCTCAGAGAGCCATCCTCAGCCAGACATGAGGAAAAACAAAACAAAACAAATCTACAACAGCAGGAGAAAAAAATGAAAGAAAGAAAGAAAAACACACATAAACACACAACCCCCTGATTTCTGCATATCAAAATAAATCTTCAGTTCCACTCTTCCTTTTCCAATTGCATTTTCAGTCCGTAATTAAATCAGTGGAGGAAATGGACTCTACTCCTCTGGACGGATGAGAGGGAGGAGAAATGGAAGAGGCGAATGTCTGCTCTCTTTCAGTAGTAGTTGAAGAGATTCCAGTAAGAGCTGTTGCACAACAGGAAAAGGCATTTTGTCCCTCAGATGCTGACTGTTTTCCAGACATTTTGATTAAATTAGGTGTACATAGCAGGTCTGTACCGTAGCACTGGAATTACAAGTTTACTCCATGTTTGCAGCAGGCTGTTAACTAAGCTCCTGAGAGAAGCAGCAGTAGCATTTTAATTAATATAGCTGGAAAGATATTTATTACACAGACGTTCCAAAACAGCAGTGGCAGGGGTCTGGTTTACAGACGCCATTTGGGATAATACATTCTGATGTGATGCCGTCGACATCTCACTCCTTGCAGAGAGGCTGATTGAAAGGTTTTAGCCTCTGCTATGGGGAAGTAAGGGGATTTTCTTTACAGAAAAGTCCCATTAGTTCTTTGCAGTACCTATTGTGTCTCGGGTAGCGGGTGTTTGACAGTGCCTCCCTTAGCTTCATGCCACACGCTGTGGGTACACGGATAACCAGAATAACAGGGAATTGTTTGGAGGCTGGTTCAGTGGCCAAGGAAATGCTGTGTGAGGATGGCAAACAGAAAACGCATGCCATGGTTACTGCTATCTACAACAAGTTTTTCGTACACACACCCATGAGCTACAGTTATCCGCAGACCCCCCAGGTGCTAATCCCTCCTTTGCCAGTTTGAAGTGCTGGCATGAAAAACAAAGTTTGCTCAGTCAACCCCTTGTGGGCATCTCCATGGAGCATAAACAGACAGCGGTGAATTGGGGCCTGGAACCTGGTACTGAATGAGGCCTTTGCTCTGCAGGGAGCGGAGCTGGAGCTGGCTCTGTTTCACCCCCAAAATATGGATATGCAGTATTCATATGCTTTAATTAAAAGCAACAACAACAGCCGCAACAACAAACAAGAAAGCTCAGAGAAAGATTTGTGCAGACAGTCAGAGACCATGTTAAATGAGGGCCGAGGCCGATTCTCGTAAACAGGTTTACGCAGCAGATTTGGAGCTGAACTCCCTCCTCCCCTCTGATCCCAGCCTGGATGAATTGGTCTGTCCTCTCTTCACTAAAGTGGAGCTTTCTTTTTGTTTAAACTGGCTTGGGAAATGCTCTTTTCAATGTTAACTACCCCATGTGTTCCTCTACTTGTAGAAAATCCTGTCCTGGCCATTTAAAACAACTAACATATGTAGACCTACATTTTCCTGATATTCAGATTTCACCTTTCTTTCTTGCATTTCATTCCACATCACCCTTTTCAGTTTAAATTCTTTTTTTCCTTCCTATTGATACAGTAACTCAAACTTATGAATTTATCTTCTTAAACCAAAATGCTCAGAAACAGACACACTGGCTGCTCCTTCCTTATTTTATGTGAGTTATTATTTGTGAGGGTAGACACCAAACTTTCCAACAGAATTAGATAAGCCAGCAGCATGCAGGGGAGCTGGTTTCCCCACAGAGCTCCTCGCCCTCTTTGCAGCAGAGCTCTCCCAGGCAGGTAGGTGAAACATCAGCATCACCATCCCGCCCTGAAGTACTTTCATCTGCTGGTTCCCAAGGCCCCATTTGCATAAAGAGCAATCTACAGGAGAGCTGCTGAAACGACCTTGCCTCTGCATCAGAAATGCAGTTTATTTTTTTTTCTTAAATGAGCAGAGCACCTTTATGTGCTAAGCCTTTTTCAAGTGGGAGGTATCCCAATAAAACATTAAAGGTATTTTAATAGGAGGGCAGCCCACTAGAACTTTAACTACTATCCACAGAGCAAAGTGCACGCAAAGCAGCAAAATATTCAGAGGCACGGGGTAAAATATTCAGTCATCTTTGTAAGCAGAGCCTGTGTTGGAGAGACCTGAAAACCTTACACGACCTGCTCATATGGTAATAGACTGAAAAATAAGAACCAAAGCAAGCACCCACAAAACATCATCAAGAGACTTAAAACATTATGCATAGAAAGAAATATTGCTGTACCTTTCCTTCTTGCCTTTTTTTTTAAACTGCCCCCCTGTTAGATATTTCTTTGCCCCCTTCCACTGCCCATCAGCCTCCCACTCCTCCGTTTGTTTGTGCAGGCACATTAAACACTTGCTTCACTGTGACCAAGGTCAGGAGCTGGCCCCAGGCTGCCATCACATTTTGCTGGGGTTTAGATCCTCGCTGTGTTGAAGGGGGAAGGAATTTGTAGCACCCTGGCACAGCCAGTGCTCTTTGACATTAATGGCATGCAGGAAGACAAATAAAAGGTAGAATTAAACTAGGGATGGGAAATACCTGTTCTGACATTTTCTAACAGTCAAGCACCTCTCTTGGCAAACTTGCTATAGCCTTGGTAACACTTGAAGAGAATGGACCGGGTCATTCTTCTCAGTATAATCTGCTCTGGGCCGGAAATACAATTTTTTAAATTGTCTGTAGTAATTTAACCATATATTAGTGGGAGTCTAACCAAATCCAACACCAAATAATTCTTCAGACCCCACTCCATTTATTTATTCTGTTTACAGCCAAGGAAACTTTGAAATTCTTTCTCAGTAGTGCTTTTGGATGGCTCCCCTGCATCACCAGTGGTGATTTGAAATTTTTATGTTGTTTCCTGCAGTTCAGACCTAGTTGTGATGTTACTTTTCTTATTTCAAATTTAGGCAGTGTGAGAACAAGAAGTTTCTTCTTTGCTGTGTGCAAACATCAAGACTGGTGTCTACTCCATGTGCAGTGCTTACACCCTTTTCAGATGAATAACTGTGCAGCAAAACATATCTGTCCATATATTCCCAGATAATGCTCTAGCTGGCTGACCTTTGTTTTTCACTTAGCCATGTGCAAGGATCCTCTGCAGTGACACAGGAGCCAGCTCTGCCTTCACAACAGGAGCATCCCATCTCCCCTAGCTGCCCTTCTGCCACACCTCACAGCTTCTCTGGGCATGCTGACCTCTACAAACCCCCACTCAGCAGGGGTTTACCTCCTGCCTAGCCACACCACTTGCAGCCTATGAACAAGGAATTAACACTTTCTGTTACTATCGAGACAAAGGGAAACATTGCCTTGGGTTTCCAGAGCGGCAGTGGTGTTTGCACGTGTTTTCACCGCAAATCCCTTTCAGCAGAGCTTTGCAATTCTTTTTTTCCTCTCCTTCCTGCACTCGTGTGGGTCTGGGCATCACAGAGACTGTGCCTGTCACCTGGCAGCCCTCCGGTGGCACTGAGCTGCCCCCTTCCCACCCCTGCAAACAAAGCAGCTTTATTGGGTTTCCAGCCACTGCTGGCTCGGTCCCTCAGCCATGCACCAAGTCCTTGGCTCCTGACGCACCGGGGGCACGCACAGACTCCCCCCTGCATCTTCAGGGCCTCCCACCACTCCATAACCATGCCTTGTTTTGTACACTGGTGGCTGCCGGATGGCAATAGGCTGCCATGGGGCCGGGTGATTTGCCCACACTCCTAAAGACACAGGTTGTGATTTTGTGCTTGTAAGCCTATCGTGTTTCCAGGGCAAGCTGTAATATCTGTGCCAAAGCAGAGCAGAAAAATGCAGGAAAAGGAGAAGCAGAGGCCAAGTATCCTACTGAATAAGGATCTCTCTCTCTTCTAAACATCAGATGTGTCTCTAGGTGTGAGGGGTTTTCTTTTTTCAACAGTGTTTCCTTATTGTTTTTCACTGATAAAAAACTTGCTTGGTTTGATGAGCAGACTGTCAGAGCAGCTTCAGCCTCCCAGCCACACCACAGACAAGAGTCACAGCAGTGTCCCTGAGCACCAGAAACATTTTTCTTAAGGAAATATATATATATATACATATATGCACCGCACTTGAGTTGAGGACAGAGCCTTTGATGCAGTTCTGTGTGTTCACCCAGGCCAAAACCCAGTGTCTCCAGGCGCAGCGGCTGCTTCTTTGCTCCTTGCTCTAAACCAGTTTCTAGCAATGCTGCTTACATCTGTTCTCTTTTGTATACATCTCCTTAGAGCATATTTCCAGTGTAACTCCAGTTTTGCTGTTTCCAGTACCTCTTTCACCTTCTGTTTGCTCATCGAGGAGAGCTCTGTGCACCCAGTTAAACAATACCCTGGGAAAACCCAGCAAACCTCCCTGTTTTCAACTCTTTTGCGAGCAGTTCAAATCCCAGCTCATGTATCGAACAAGCCCTTTTTCCCCCTCCCTTTTTTTATCTGCCTAGCTCTGTGCCTGTTGCATTTACTCATAACAGAAGGGCAGCCATTTCACTCACAGCTCCAGTAAGTTTAACCCAGCTCATAATACTGTCTTTGTAGTCAGCTTGCTGAGAGCTGGAAAAATTAGACATACCTGTTTGTGATGAATGCTGATAATTGCACAACACACAAACAACAAAGCAGTCTGCTAGATCCAATCACTCCCTCAATTTGAAGACATTAACATTGATAATTGCATACTGTGGAAACTCAGAGGCACTAAACAGGATTGCCTTCTCCATACTCATAAGAAATAGTATTGAAGCAGAGGAACTTACATTCCAAGAGGAAAATATATATATATATGGCATTTATTCTATGGGTGAGGAGTGGGATACAGAAATCAGCCACTCGGTCCAAAATGCAATGCAGTGTGTGGGATAGAGCTGAAGCTTAGTTACCATAAATGCTTGCCGGCAGCTTTGGCACTGTGCCGTCTTTCTAAGACAAATTGTAGGACAAAACAGAAAGATTTTATGAGGACATGCAGGAGCCACAAATTCCATCTCTGTGTGTAATTCTTTCTGAAGGGCAGTTTCTAATTTCCCAGTTTACTACATGAATCTCCAAGAGTAATTGAACTTTTATACCTGTCTGTCTATGTGATGAAAGTGAAGCATTTAAGTCTCTGTGGGGGAGAATGCACCACAGACAGTGGCATTCACGTCCAGATGCTCCATTAGTGTATGTGTGTGATGCATTATCCTACAGAAGCTTATTTCTGGGTTCCTGATTTTCTGTTATTGCTGGTGCCTGCAAATGTTATTCACAGGGAGATGCTTTTTCATCTAAGTTACTGCACCTGGGAGAACAAAGCCATGGCTTCCCAAACTTTCCCAGCTTTGACATTTAATTTTTCACTAGTACTGAGCAGGTATTGCAATTGCTCTAGACAAGAATGTGAAAACTCTCCCGGCCAGCACTTAAGTGCCTGCAAGACTGTATATTCTTCATTCCACTTACCTAATATAAAAATAATATAATCTACATAGATGCAGATAACTTCTAAAAAAAAATCCCTACTTTCCACACCCACCACCTGCAGCAGGATGAGGTGTCATACACAGAAACACATTTGCAAAGTATATTAAAGGCCTGATCTTCACCACCACTGATGCTGGAGGATATAGGAATGGTGCTGTAACAGAGACCTGACTTCAGCACTCATTTTGGATGCTGCCTTGCAAAAATTCCAGGTGCTTTATGTCCCTCAGTAGGACACCGGTCAGCCCACCTGCCCTGGCCTCATGGATTCCCAGAACGGTCTCTGGAGAAGGGCAGGGAGATTTCCCATGGGCGATGCTGCTCCTTTCTGCTGCGAGGGGAGAGAAATGATCTGAAATCACAGAATCATAGAATGGCCTGGGTTGAAAAAGACCTTAAAGATCATCTAGTTTCAAACCCCCTGCTCTGGAAAGGGTTGCCAACCACTAGAGCAGGCTGCCCAGAGCCACATCCAACCTGGCCTTGAATGCCTCCAGGGATGGGGCATCCACAACCTCTCTGGACAGCCTGTGCCAGTGCCTCACCCCCCTCTGAGTGAAAAACTTTCTCCTAATTTCTGACCTAAATCTCCCCTGTTGTAGTTTAAAACCATTCCCCCTTGTCCTATCACTATCAAAACATATAAACAGGTGTTCCCTCTCCTGTTTATATGCTCCCTTCAAGTACTGGAAGGCTGCAATGAGGTCTCCTTAAGCCCAAGTGTCTCCATTCCCTCAGGATTGCAGCATTAAGTAGGGCAAAAAATGTGATTTCTAAGCTCTGCTTGGCCCAAGAAAGGCTGGATTTAGACTTTGTATGATGAAGACAGCTCTCTGACCCCTTGGTCTTAGAGAATATGGGAGGAGAAGGCCTTCTCCCTTCCTTCTGTGGGTGGCTGCACACAGGAATGCAGCGTGAGGACTTGAGCACCACAGCCATGCCTGGTGCTCCCTCAGGAGCAGTGTGTCCTGTCCCATCACCACACCAAGCCATCAGACAGAGGCAGTCGCAGCCCCGGGCACGTTGAGGCCTCCAGGCCACCCCAGAGCTGTCACGCAGCTCAGGTGCCTTCCTGCCCCTGCTCTGGTGGCTCAGAGGAGCAGGAGATACCTGTCTCTGGTCTCACAGGTGTTTTCAGGCATGAACAGGGGACCAAGGAAATTTTCAAGCAGAGTGTGGAGGTGCCTTGCAGTGCAGGAAGCAGACAGGCTGGATTATTGTCTGAGCCTTGGGCTTTAGGCACCTAAGTCTAAATTTAAGCAGACTGGATCCTGCAGAGAGCTAACACCTGATTAAGTTTTCATGTTCCCTTTCCAGGCCTTTCATAATTCCTTGTCTGTCAGCTCTCCCTGCTTAAGTTCCTCTCCAGCTAGCACAAAGGCACCAAAACCATAGACATGGTCAGGACATTGTCAAAGTGGTATTTAGGTAAATATCCAGCTACATCAAAGCTGGAACATCTCAGAGGAACATGAACATTTCAACAGAGTTTTGCCTGTGACTAGAATTAAAATCCCCAGTTGGTTGCCTGAGGTCTTTGATCTCAAACCGGCATTTCAACGCAGCTCTCTTTCACAAAGGCATTAGAAAGGGGCTGCTTTGTATTTTGTTCCCACTAAAAATACAGTGAGATGTCGAAAACCTCAAGAACTTGCCATGGCATGGGATGGCTGTCCTTCATCCAGTGCTGCTCTAACCCTTCACAGGAGAGGGGTTCAGGTAGCAGGTGCCTCCATGTCACCCATGCTGGTCATTCAAGAAAGGGGCTGGAAACATGATGCAGGTTCCCCTTGTTGTCCTTACAAAATGCCAGTAAAATAAACTAAGGATACACTGAATGTTTCACATAATTCTCCTCAAAGGCCAAAAGAAATCACTGTATTAAAACATATTTTATGATTACAAAGTGTCTGGGAACTTTTTGTACCAATTTATTTTCCTACATACATCCAATTAGTCTTTAAATTTAATTCAAGCATTTATACAAGGAATTGGCTAGCTTGGCTAATGACTTAAAAATACACTTAATAGACATTTTGTGCTAGTGGTTATTGAAGGAATAGTCTAGCTTGGTTTATGTCTTTTAAAAATACACTTAATAGACATTTCATGCTAGTGATTATTGAAGTTGCCACAGAAGAAAGAAAGGCTATCTTCTAACTCCATTACTGTACATTAATATATCTTTCCTGACATTTACTGTCAGGACTCAGTTTTCCCTACGGTCAATCTAGCTCATATAATTTAGTCTCTTATTGGCTGGGAACTTTTCAGTCTGAGAATATCTCACAGTCCCTATGTTGCATGATGATTCCCACCACTTTAGGTATCTGTTTCATCAGTCACAAAAACTACAGACTATTCTGAAAATTACACTATTTGCCTCAGAAACTGATACAATTAGAGTCAAAAGTGTGAAAAAGATCCAGAAAATTTCACATCTGCATGATGTACACTTTCAGGAACAAGGAAAGAAACTAGATTTTCTGTCTACCTCTTGGTCTTTTGCATTTTTTGAGTATAATTTACTTTTGAAATCAGGACAGACTCTAGGTTGATGCTGCATTTTTTTTTTTCCTCTTAAACAGAGCTCATGTTATTCTTCTGCCAGGTAGACTCTTGTGTCACTTTCCAAATTCCTCATCACATTGTAGCCAGTTCATGCAATCATATGAAATTACTGTCAGTATAATGAAAGTGTTTCATTTCAAGTCTCCTGAACTTATTCATCTAGTGAGTCACCAATAGCTCTGTGCTTGCTTGTATCCAAGTGACCCTTTAAAGGGAATGAATGGCATACTGGATTATTTTAGCTAAAAAGGATGAAGCTAGATTCAAAGAGAAAATTATTTATAGTTTTGAGTCAAGATTGATGCTCAGATATGTTATTTTCTGTCTTCTAAGTTGTTGATTTATTGCAAAAATATTTTTCTACTTGTAGTGAGTTGGTTGTATTTTGAAATGAGGATAGGGAAACAAATTGAGGGGGAGAAATTAATTAGAAGTAACTCTATCACAAAAAATAAAGACAAATAATTTTCTTTGAGGAAAAATAAAAAAATAAAGAAGGTCAGACTTAACTGGGTTGGTGCAATTCGATGGCCTTTTCTTCCCCCATGGATCTTTTTTTGTGAAGTCCTCTGCGGGCTCTCAAACAGACAGGAAACAAAGAGGAGAGCAAGTAACAGAACCAGGTAAGTTGTGTGGCTGCAGTCTAACACTGGCAAGTCTGGAAAGTGACAGGAATTGTTAGGTTTAGTAAAAGATAGTCCAATTCCTGTAGAACATTTCTTGCAAGTCCTTGAGAAATGCTCCTGTTATTTCATGGGTGTAAAGCCCCTCCACCCTCCAAACTCTCCCCTACATCGCAAGGGAGGGCCATGGACAGAAGTTTAATCCATCCATCCATCAGCGAGGTGCAGTACCTAATAAGTAGCTTATCCTTCACCCCTACTGCCATGGATCAATGCAAGTATCTGTTTATTAGTCAGAATAAGGATCATGCCATTAGCAGAAACCATTTGTTACAGACAGCTCAGGCATTTGCCTTCCCCGGAATGGTAGATGTTGATTTTTGCTCTAGTTCCAGCAAATTAGTGATTAACTGGAAGCTACTCAGATTTCCAGTGCCAAAGTGGGTAAAAAATCACCAAACAAGATCTTATGAACATCTTTTTTTCCGTTATTAAAAGAAAAAAAAAAAAAATCTCATCCAGGGTAGCTGACAAAATTCATTCTGGAATACATTTCTGTCTCTTTGTTTCCAGTCACAGGTGAGTGCTATTTGATGCTAGCACCACAGTGCGTGTTTCTCCATTCACTGGGGACAGAGTGCTGCCAAAGGAGAGCTGCCCCACAGGCTTGAACTTGGAAGGAAGTTCAGGTACGTGTCCAACTACCACTGCCAGATGGAAAGCTGCAGAGAGCTGAGCAAAAGTGTCACACCACCACGCCACATTAAGGACAAGCCTCTGTGACCTCAGTCCCCATTGTTCAGCAGCTGAGAGGAGAAATTCCCCATTTTTTTGTTCTCCAGTGAAGGGAGGCTTCTTCCCCTCTCCTTGGCATGCCCTCATGCACCAAATATGCACCCTACACCATGTATAGGGAACCTACAGCCTGTATAGGGAAGCACCTGCATTTGCTGGAGTCAGAAGGAGAGGCTTAACCTCTGGAAAAGCACAAGGGAGGGAGGAAGCCTGCTCTAACTCCTAGCACGTTTTTTAGCAGCTCAGTCTCCAGCCATGTGAGTCTTTGGCTGTGTAATTAATGTCCTGGTCAAAAGAAGTGTCGAGCTTTGAGGTCACCTCAGATAATTCTTTGTTCCTGATGCTCTTGCAATGTAAATGGTACCCCATCCTGTTCACTGGCTCTACTTTTGGGAAGGAAATCTTTGCATTTGGTATAGGAGTAAAGAAGATCAACTAATTTAGGCTGCTTCTAGGCTTAATAGGAAGGACAAATGCAGACTGAGGAACAGAAATAGTTTAGCAGGATGCCAGCCTCCTTTATGCGACATGCTGTTTTGTTATGTGATGAACTGTATTTTGTTCATTTCTTTTATAGTCTCTATAATGTGACTGATGGTCAGCTCATTCCACACCCTCAGTCGGGCAGCCTGAGCATTCTTTGCACGCAGTTTTCAGGTTTTTTTGTTTGTTTGTTTTGTTTTGTTTTGTTATGTTTTTTCCCAATCTTTTCTTGTTTAGTGCAATCACTTTCTCCTCCCTTAATCTGAGAAAAGCAAAATTCTCAGGTGGTGCCAATAACATGCAAGAAATCCTTCTTGTTAGTAAGCTGTCCTGTAAGAAAACAATGCTTGTGACTTTGTGAAGTGTAGATACTGCTCTTTCAAAATTTCCTGACAAATTCAGGTGGCTGAAACACAAGGGAAGAAGTGAAGCCTCAGGAGAATTATTCTTCCCTCTGCCACTGGCTCACTGCTCCTGTCTGGTAACAAGTCCTTGCCTCGGTTCCTCTCTCAGTGAGGACTCATTTGTCTTCCAGGGGTGTTTTAAGATGTAATGGATGTTTTATTACACAGTACCACAAGCCTTTCGGATGAAAGGACCAATGTAAACTCAAGGAACTTACTAATGAAAAGCATTAATAATAAATGCAATTACAGAGCTTTTGTAATGATTCAACAAGTTCAGAAGATTCTTACCATCTCTATTATCAATTTATGATTTTAAAGCAGAGAAAAATAACAGATTTTTTACAGAAAGCTGTAAAAGGAATTAGTTCTACACAGTTATTTAAAAAGTAATAATTTCTTCTGAGAAAAAAAAAATCCTGCTACTGGGGCAGAAATGAAGGGAACAAATCTTTAAGATACAGTACACATTTCTAGGTCATAAAAAAGCCTCTCAGAAATATGCACAGTTTAAGACTGGGGAGGGGGACGTTATAGCTGATGCTAAAATAGTCAAAACCAGACACAGATTCATGCACTGAATATCACAGGAAAAAATTAATTAACACTAAAAATAGAACAGTGGGGAAGAAAATGGTTGAAATAGCAATAGGAAATCATTTCTAATGGAAAATAAGAAGAACATAGGAAAGGTCATGTAAACCAAACAACATATAATCAGAAAACTTCATATCCCATTTGATTTTCCTTATTGCATTTTTCTTACATACAAATGTTGAGCATTCAGCAATATGAACATGTACAAGGGTATTACCCCTCCTTAGAAATCTCCCAGGTGCAGTTTCCTCAACTTTTCCGAGTAATTTCTTCCTCTGAGATGAAGAGGAAGTTTTCATTTTTCTAACCACAACACACATCATGATTCAAGTCTTATTAAGTTAGCGTCTAACTGTTCCTGATATCAAGAACTGAACAATCAGCTGCTCCATTTCTTCTCTATCACCTTGCCTGGCATCACAAGCTTACATCTCTGATAAATGAGAGCTCTTTATAAAATAATCACCCTCACATTCCCCCTCCCCTCCCCCCCCCCAACAGAGTTTTATCACAACAAACCACCAAGATATAAAGTTTTCATACTGTATTCTTTGTCTTTCTTGCCAGGGCTCAAGACAGATTTTTACCTCTCTTGATGCATCCTGAAAATGGTAAGAAAAAGTAAGTAAAAACAAAAAGAACTAGTAGAGTCCCAGAAGCTTTACTCAGTCCCTATACATTGCAAATAACAAAACAACTGCTCCATTCAGAATTCATTACTGCAGTCTTTGGCTTCCAAAAAATATCCCAGCTAAAATTAGAAAACCAGACCTCAGAAGTACTAAGCCTTCAGCAGACAATGCTACTAATCACAAGAAATCCAATGGGTCCTAGCTTAGTTTCTCAGAAAGGTCTGTTTTCTCCTTACTTAATATCTGAAAGGCTTTAAAATTAACACCTGCATATAATGACTCCCACAAGATTATACAAAGAGTGGGGATCTGTTGCTTGTGTTCAGCTACACAAGTATTCACTGGAGAAACACAGGTGGTTGATGTGCTTGCTGATATTCCCAAAGCATTTAGAAGAACGTGTCATGTGCTAAGTATTAAGCTAGTCTGACCATCTTCTTGTTACAGCACAGATAGACAATCTGTCAGAACAAGAAAAACGGGACACAAAGCTGGTCTGGTGAGGATCCTGTTTTGCTTTTGAAAAGATGTTAAAATAATTGATAGCATTGACAATAGATAGTTTCAAAGCATTAAGCATTCCTTTGCTCACTGCTTCAAAAGAGACCCCAAATCCCTAGAAATAAAGCTATTTTCTTATTTGTGCTTGATGGGAAAAGTATTTAAAAGTCTCTTAAAACTACAATGATCCATACATTTTTTGATTCACCCTTATCTAAAACTAAAAAATAAAAATAAAAATCGAGTGCTTTGCATGTCCTCCTGTAATGAAAAAACTCCCATAAATACTCTGATGTTGAACTGCTTTGCATTCTGAATATGCTGAATAGACTACTACAGGGACTATTGTAACCTTTAGAGAATCTTTGCTGTTAAAAAAGTTGTTCATATTATATTTTCTTCCACAGAAAATGGAAGGTTGAAAGATGCAAATTCAATGAAACAAACAAACCTTTCATACTACATTATGAGCCCCAGGTCTCCTGTGTGTTTACTAAAATTTCAGTAACTCCTCTTTCAATTTCAAGCACAGTAAATTCAGGCCATTTGACAATGCTTTATCACCATGTTAAGTGTTGCCACATACAGAAGCATATTTCAAGGAGAGCATCTACAAACACCTCCTCTGAACTTGCTTTCCTCTTTCCTACACCCTCCCCCATGCAACCAAATGTATGGCAGATTTTTTGTCATTTAAAACTCCTTTAATTTTCAGCCATGCTCACTGACTTCTAGCTTGTGGGATCGTGTGGTGCATGTACCTCTCCACATTTCTTCAATTCATGGGTTGGAACCCACTGGCCATCTCAGCCAAATTTGGCAGGGTGGTTGAAGTCTCAAACAAAATTAAGTTCCTACTCACCTCATGAAAACAAAAAAGTTGGGAAAAGAGAAACATTGTCTAAAAATCCTGATTAAGAAAAGGGGAATCACATACACTTCTCTCATATAAAAAGACAGTGAGCCTTTCTAAAGGTTCATCTTGCAAGGACAGTGTCTGCTATTTCTGATAATACAGAATAATTACAGAAATCACAATCTATAGGAATTCCCTCAGTGTCGGTGCTCATGGGGATGTTCATTAGAAGATAAAAAAGTTAATTTCAGAAGCAAAATAATAGTAATTTGATAACAATTCCTTATCCGCACCCTGCACCATCATTAAATTGATGTCACTTTTACCGATGCAAGATGCCTTTCTTTCTTTCTTTCTTTCTTTCTTTCTTTCTTTCTTTCTTTCTTTCTTTCTTTCTTTCTTTCTTTCTTTCTTTCTTTCTTTCTTTCTTTCTTTCTTTCTTTCTTTCTTTCTTTCTTTCTCTCTTTCTTTCTTTCTTTCTTTCTTTCTTTCT